>NC_057807.1:591444488-591775826 GCF_018294505.1 Triticum aestivum | reverse complement strand
ATACGTAGTTAATTACCCTCAATCCTAACGCCACATCGAATCGTTCTCCTCTTTTGTGCACATAACTTCCGCCTGGATGGGTAAAACACACACTCACACTTAACAATCTCCTTCTAGCTACCCCCCCGCCTCTCACTCTCCCCCTATATCCCCGAAACCAATAAGACCATCCCTTTGTTTAATTCCCGCCTACATGCACCATCGATATATAGTAATCTTCCTTGATGTCTCTCGAACAAACACGTTCTCCAGATATCGACTCCTCTCACGCGCACACACCTTCTCTTCCCTCTCTACGGACATTTTCTCTCGCACCCCATCGTTGGTGGCCTCTGCCATACACATCACCTCTCTATGATGAAGCCATGCACACTTAAATTACATCCGCCACAAAGGACCCCGCAACACACACACACACAAATACGCACACACGCACACCCCCTACACACACTAAGACTCCATCTCTCTCTCTCTCTCTCACACACACCCCACACACACTAAGACTCCATCACACACACACATGCTCTAGGCGGAGCATTTGTTCCTACCACCCTTCATCCAACCTTACTCGTATGATAAACATTCACCTTTATTTACTTGCATAACATGGACAAATTCCACTTTACTTTAGTAGTCAACAAACTTATCATCTGTACCCTTATAAAAAAACAAGTTGGCGATGATGGTGTGCCTGCCATCTTGTAATACACACCATATGATCTATATCTGACGGATAGAAAGCAAACTATGATAATTTTACCAAAGATACCCGCACCTCTCTCAAAATCATTATCTCCCACAACCTCATTGCTCAGCAATTAAAAAAGGAATAAGTCTCTGGGACAATCTAGCATGCATGGTGGCCGCTGCCGCCTGCCGGCGCTGTCCATCCCCATGCCTCTGCCCATTCCGACCACCAGTCACCACTACGCTCCACTCCTCCTCGCCTTATCTCTCATCTTTCATTTTTTCGATGACATTCTCGAGATACCAGTTTTCCAATAAAATTCTCGAGATATCATTAGTTTTTACACATGGGATTACTCCTGCATGGGTTAATCACAACAGGTGTTTTGTAAAAAAATGCATATTGATGTTCCGTGCAATGCACGAGAATCTTGCTTGTAATTATATAACACAAATCACGAGCAGGAAGTGACATTTTTTTGACACAACGATGTTAACATGGCAACATAAATCACTAGCTAAAGTAAATACCATTATACTTATATCCCGATGCAAAAGGTTGAGTACATGTCCGAAGTGTAGAGCCGCACACACACACTCTATCTCTCAGAATCTCTCTCTCACACACACCAGTTACGTGACACCCACTTAACCAGACACGTATGTTACAATTTCTGCACCCGCGGGTACACGTGATGCTGCGCATTTATTTATGCCGGAAGGCGAACCCAAACAGTAGCTGCATTCATTCCCCTCCCGCCGCCTCTTCTCTGGTCGCCGTTGCACGGTAGCCATGGACCGGTCGAATGTAACAACATACGCCATACTCCCGCCGGAGCGGTGCTTTAATATGGAAATTTTAGTGGTCATGCATGCATCTTTTTGTGCTAGCACTCCTATATAAGGGTTGACCGGTCGCTTCCCGCGGACGTGCGCGGGCGGTCGAAGAGGAAGGAGATGGGAAGCGGGCTGTGGAGTAACGTTTTTTCCACAATTTCTTAGGAAACTAAGTGCAATAATTGAGTAGTTTTGCAAACTACCAGTACTACACTTGAAACGGTTCAAAACCTATACTCCCTTGCTAGCGCGCGCTTCCCGCGTGAAACGGTCAGCGTCGCCCTGGAGCGTCATTGCCGCATTAATGCCCGGCCAGAGCGGAGGCGACCTCTCACTGGCGCCGGCTTTGAAGTGGCGCAACGGCCGAGAGAGCGGCGCTTCCCGGTGCACGCAACTGCTCCGCGTCGAGACTGGCCATAGGCCCTGTTTGGATCCATGGGTTAGAGTTAGTTTGAGCTACTTGGGGCTCAAATAGCCCTAAAGTATCCAAGCATGAGGGTTTAAATTGGAGCAAGTTGCACCGAACCCACCAAAAAAAACTATCCTACCCAAGAGGTGCTAACTGGAGATAGTTCTCATTGGGACCACTGAAAAATCACTTTTCTCCCTCCATCAAGTGCATTTGTTGTCAATCGAACCCTGTCACCCAAACACCTCTTTGGCTACAATTAGTACAGGGTTAGTCATGAGTTAGTCTAACCTCTAGCTAAGTTAGAGTATCAAACATGAGCAGTATAGGACATGCAAGTTGCTCAAAGCATACAGGCAAATTCGTACGTGAAAGGATTTTTTTCTTTTTGAAAACGGAACGTGAAAGGAATTTTTTTTAGAATGCTCTTGGCATGTCGCTAACATGTGATGAGTTAACCGACCTCAATAGACGGCAAAAACGCCAGCCCGCCGTACTTTGATAGAGACGAGGAGGGAGAAGCGATACAGGCTGCTGGATTACTAGAGATAGGTGTCGCACGGAAGCCAAGAAATATGGTGATAGCGTGGGTTAGCCATGTACTAGTATGATGTAACTACACTGGGCTGCCGTGTTTCGTACTCTTCGAGTCCACTATGGAGATGATTGGTTAATTTTATATCGCTGAATAATATTAAATATTATGACTGTAGACGCTCCACCACGAGGTTCCTTGCTCCTTCTCGGTCGTCCGGAATCTATGTTCTTCCACTCTATTTTTTTTACGTGAGCTTTGTTCATCCTTTTGCCAACACGCGAGACATCTAGCATCAAGGTGCACGTGTTATGCAAGAATCATTCCATCTATATGAAGAACACGTGGGACTGGAACTATGAGACGGACATGTACCCAGGAGTGGACGTACGAACCTGAGTAATGTAGCGCAGTAAGTGAAGTAGAAAGGCACAAATGGTATGAACATGCATGGCATATAGGGTGTGTTTGGTTTCGTTCTCGTCTCAGCATAGTTGTTCCCTCTTCATGCATGCTCAACTCAACACCCCTCTTCATGCATGCTCAACTCAACACCCCTCTTCATGCATGCTCTCTTCATGCACCCTCCATACACTCTACCAAACACCCAAAAGTGGGTCGAGAAGGGAACTCTTGGGCGGCATATGTCTCTTACTACGTACTACCACTAAATGTTGTACGTGCAATGCACGGTGATGTTATGGAGTACGTGCCTAAGTACTCTACTACTACTATATTAGTTGGAGGCACATATTAACTTTTATATTTGTTTACGTGTATGCCCTGAGACCTTCCAACTAGACGTGTCTTTCTCTCCAGGTCGCACTTTTTATCGTTCATACCACTAAGTACTACTACGTGTGGTCTCCGACCCAGAAGTGGAAGAAGTGGAGACGCTCTACCACGCTGTTTTTTTACGCTGGGCTCTACCACGTTGTTCATGTCCCACTCCTTTCGCTGACGTGTGGGACATCCAGCACGTGCCGTGTTTGGCACCCTTCGTCGCAAGAGTTGAAACGCTAGCATTCATCAGAAATAAAAAATAATTATAAATCAGCAGTGATACTATTTGTGAACCAAACAGCAGTGATACTATACCATGTGGTTTCCTTGCTCCTCGATATCGAAAAGAATACTTCCGTTCGCCGACATGTGGGACGTCGACCATCCTGGTCCACTTGCCATGCACGCAGAACTCCAAGGGAGAGTCAACCAGGTCATCACACCGTAGTAACAATGACTAATGAGCCGTCAAATCACAGGCCCACCTCCCACTTTGAAGTTGCTCGGACGAAGGAACCATCATGACTTCGTTGAATTCCGCTTCTTGAAGAAAACTACTGTACCAGCAGTACTGCTAGCTACAGCAGTTACTCCAACAGAGGCCTCCTTTCGTTCATAGGATAGGAATTTTATAGGAATATGAAAATCATAGAAAGTGAGATTACATGCATCTCAATTCCTATAGAGAAAGAGATGCCATTTGATGCATAGGATAGGAATTTTTCCATTTAGTCTAGGCTAATGTACTGGTAATTTGCTCTAAAAACTACAGTAGTAACTAGTAGTACTGGTACATGCTCGTACTCAGACACACACACACACACACACTAACTACTAGTACTACTACTTCTCACATGCTGGCCAGACACCGTCGTTCTCCTTCCCGGCTTTGTCGGCGACACCCCACCGTGCTTGGATCTCCGCCGACGTCTCCGCAGCAGCGTGTGCATCCTTTTCTTTCTTGCGGCGGCGGGCCTCTCTTTTCTTGAGTGCTTTCTGACTTTTACGCTCCCTCTGTGCGGCTTTGGCCGCCTCTTGCTCTACTGCCCATTCGGCCTTGGCATCTTCAACTTCCTCCCACATAGTTGTGAGGTCGTGAGTGGCGATGAACTCGGCACGGCAGGATGCCATCACTTCCCTACCATTTCGTGTGCAATCATGGGCGGCGAGGAACTCGACGCGGCGGGATGCCATCGCTACCTTACCGGTTAGTGTGCGGCGCGGTGGCATGAACAACGCTTGGTGAGAGCTCTGGGGTGGAGTGGCCGGACAACCGTATAGTGCATTGGTTTGTCAAGAGCTCAAGGATAGAAGACGAAGCAAATTTGGATTCCCTTTCAATCTTGGTCATTTATTACCGAGTAAAATGCATTGGCGGTCATCGAACTTGTCTTGATAGCTCACATAGATCATTGTATACGAGATATGGTGATTATACAGTCACTGGCTCAACATATAGCTCCGTAATTGTCTGGTTGACTAGTCAAACAGTCCGCATGCGCCTCATCAGCTCGTGTTCTTAAACTATCTACGCGGGCCTACCTGTCAATGGAGAAAGAAATATTGTAAAAACCAAAATTATTCGTATGTGGGGAATCAAACCACGGACTCATCGCTGCAACGCACCCTCGTCAGCCAAATGAAAATGAAATACTTCGCGTCAGACACTCACGCTCACGCTGTCAAAGCATGCTAATGCATGCACGTCGCCCTCTAAATCAAAGTCCTGCTCATGGCGCAACGCAAACGGCGAGCCCATCACCTGCGCGCCCCGGCGGTGCCTGACATTACTGTTTAGACGTTTGATGGAGGCCTACGCGAACGCCGAGCATGTATTCACTTGGCTCAACACCAACGGTCATACTCGGACCGCCTCGCTCATGTATATCGTCCATCACAACGACAATCTATAAAACAACCTAGCTAGAGAGGGTACTATGGTAGTATGGTACAGAGTATGTACTATCGTGAGCGACCGATCTTAGTGCCACTGCACACCGAAACCCCTTCCATTGCTAGCGCACGCTTCCCGCCCAAAACGGTCACCGTCTCTCCAGAATGTCAATGCCGCATTCACCGGACTTAACTGCAGGTGCAATTGGTGTGTCATTGACATGCGGGCCAGATGCCCATTGGGCCCACATGTCAGTAACCCAACACCTCTGTAGTTAAGTCACTAAAGCAGCGTCCGCATTCACACCCGACGAACCTACTCCGGCGCCAGTTGTACATCCGTCTACGGCGGCTCATTGCCATTCACCCGCTATATTAACTTGAGCCCCAGCTCCCAGCCATATCCATAGACCCACACTTATTCTCCTCCGGTCCCTTCCTTCTGTCAGCACCACTCCAACCATGGCCTCCTAGCGCTCCGAAGCTCTCTTGGACGTACTATCACAGGAGCAGACGAGGGACATCGGTGGCTCCGCTCTGGGCGCGCTCCAAAGCTCTCTTTGACGTACTGTCGCAGGAGCAAACGAAGGAGATCACCGGCACCCCCCCGGCCGCCCTCCGCCGCCACGACCACGAAGCCAGCGCGCGTGCGCGGGCGCAGCCGGCAGCGAGGAAGAGTAGTACACGGTAGGTCGCCGCCGCTCTGGTCCCAGGAAGGCCAGCTGAAAGTGCTAGTTGTCGACTAGAGGGGGGGTGAATAGGCGATTTTTATGAAAGTCTTCAAAACATGGGAGTTTCAAAGACAAACAGGAGAAACAACACTATTCGTATGTAGCAGAAGGTAGACTACACTAGACAAGCCATAGTCAAGTATTCAATGAAGTGAAAGCACGAAGAATATTAGCAGCTATGTAGTAAGGATCAGGGTGGAAGATAGTATGAAGCCAATCAGGACAAGTAGTCAAACTATGAAGTCAAACAAATTATGCAATCAGGCAAAGACTTCACGAAGACAAACGATAAGTAAAGAGAAGTGAGAGATAGAACCAGTAGCTTCAGGGAGACAGTGGTTTGTTCGACCAATTCCAGTTGCTGTGACAACTGTACGTCTGGTTAGGGAGGCTGAGATTCAACTCAGAAGACCATGTCTTCACCTTATTCCCCTTGAGCTAAGGACACCTAGTCCTCGCCCAATCACTCAGGTAAGTCTTCAAGGTAGACTTCCAAACCTTCACAGACTCCGTTCACCGGCAATCCACAATGACTCTTGGATGCTCAGAACGTGACGCCTAACCGGCTAGAGGATTCACAGTCCTCAAGTATAACAAGTCTTCAGATCACGCGGACAGAAAGACTTCAGTGATGCCAAACACACTCTGGGCTCTGGGTGGTTTGGGCTTTATCCTTGCAAGGATTCTCTCTCAAAAGCTTCGGAGGTGGGTTGCTCTCAAACGACAAAAATCGTATCTAACTCTAAGAAGCCACCAATTTATGGTGTAGGGGGTGGGCTATTTATAGCCATAGTGCAACCCGACCTGATTTGTCCGAAATGACCTTGGGTCACTAAGGAACTGACACGTGTCGCAACAGTCAGATTTCAAACACACGCGGCAGCTTGACTTGGGCTACAAGTAAAGCTGACTTATCCGACTCTGGATAAGATTTGCTCTCATTGTCTTCGCTCGAAGACAAAAGATTTGTATGAGCATCACTTTAGTCACTCTGACTTTGTTCACTAGGACCCCACTTAACAGTGCGGTGGTTCCTATGACTCAACAAAGAAGAAAAGGAAACAACGAAACAACTAAGTCTTCGCGTTCCATAGTCTTCACTCAATGTCTTCTCATGTCATAGTCTTCAATGTGAATATCTTCACAGACTACCATTGTCTTCAATGTCTTCACACATTTTTAGGGGTCATCTCCGGTAGGTAAACCGAATCAATGAGGGACTACTACCTGTGTCATCCTGCAATTCTCACAAACACATTAGTCCCTCAACCAGGTTTGTCGTCAATACTCCAAAACCAAATAGGGGTGGCACTAGATGCACTTACAATCTCCCCCCTTTTTGGTGATTGATGACAAACTGGTTGAAGTTTTCAACGGGGATAAAAGTATGCAAAATTGTACGGGATTAAGGCATTGTCTTCAGATATGGCAAGAGGCTCCCCCTGAAGATGTACATATAAATGTTTTGCGTTGGAATGCAAATGCACATGGCAGGTTGTACTTGTGGAGATCCATCTCACCATATGAAGACAATGCATCATGCATGAGAAGATATACAAGGATAATGACATGCAAAATAAAAGATGGATGTCTGTGACATGACTTCATGCGGGATTTATCATCGCATGTGCAGAATTTATTGTCGCATCACAGAATAGTAGCAAAAAGTAGCAGACAACCATCGAGTTTAGGTGTTACAACTCAAAGAACCAAATGTATCAAAAAACAAGAGTTGTAAACACCAGGCAGAAGTATAGCAACCACCCATATGGACCCGCTTGAAGACTATCAACATATGCTTCTCCCCCTTTTGTCAGTAAGGACCAAAAAGGTTTGAAGACATAGTCGCTACTCGTTCCCATGAGGAGTAGGTGAAGCAGTAGGGTCGTTGTTGAGGTTAGGCGGTGTAGAAGAACTTGGTGTAGTGTCGACACGCGCTGAGGTTGGAGGTGGTGAGGTAGCATCATCAGCTTCATCAATAACTCTAGCATGAACAGTGGCTGCGGAGGAAGAGTATTATGAGTCTTCAAGAGATGGGGTTCGACATAGCACATCATTCTTTGGAGAAGTGGAGTCGAACTTGAATCTCTCAGTGAAGCCATCGTCTTGAAGATCAGCTTCAGCACTTAGTAATGTCAGACTCTTCCAGGTCCTCCGACAGGTTTCATGAGTGACAAAAGCATTCTTGGTAGCAAGATTGCGAATGCGATTAACATCCACCAAGAGGCTTTGCATCTGTCGTTTCAGCCAGAAGTGATGCTTGTCTTGTTTCTGATGCAGGGCCACAAGAAGCTCACGGTCATTGAGTACACGGGAGCGCTTGCGATACCTTGGCGCAATGGTGCTTTTAGTGGCTTCATTACGTGCACGGCGAGTGTTGCCGGCCAATGGATAGACACGCGAAACATCTTGAACACCTTCAACATCCTGAGTGAAACTCTGACGATCTGCATTGTGAAGATATAGCGCTTCCTTGGCAGGCTCTGGGTAAATGGCTTCGACTGACATATCAACCTCTGGCAGGAAGATAATATGGTTGCATGTAGAGGGCTGATAGTCAACAGCAGAGTGCAGCTTAATCAGACGCATAAACCAAGGAGCATAAAATTTGAGACCGAAAATGTCAGACCCAGATGCAACAAACTGGCGTATGAAGAAATCTTGAGCATTGAAGCTTTTTCCATTGAGTATGTAGAAGACCAATGTCTTCATTGCTCCTTCAAGCTTTGCTGAGGAGGAATGCCCCTTGATCGGCCATAGATTTTGCCGAATGATATGATAGATTGTGCGTGGCAGATACTCAAGGTCTTCAACAAGGAATTCCTTGGGATACTCAGCATCCGAGGGTAGTGGCTTCATCATACTGAGCATCTGGCTCATGTTGGGCTCAGGCTTCTGAAAGATGCTCTCCAATGCATCGCGGTGAAGCTGACAACATGGTTCATATAGTTCGCCTGGAGTGGAGAGGCAGGTAAGCTCAATGAGATCAAGGGCTTTAGCTTCATGATGAACGTTGCCCGTCATCCACTCAAGGACCCATGTCTTTGTATCCCTGTTGTAGCCGTGAATGTGGAGGGTTGCATAAAATTGCAGGAGAAGCTCTTCATTCCAATGTTACTTGTCGGTGACAAACTGCAGAAGGCCAGCATCATGAAAGCAGTCTAGGGCTTCTTCAAGGCAGGGCAGACCAGCAATGGCTTCAGTGTCCAGATGCATATGAGGAAATATGCGCTCCTGATTGTATAGAATGCAGGAGTAGTAGCTGCGCTGCTGGTAGCTCCAGAACCGATCTGATGAGATTCTTGGCTTGGAATATGAGTTCTTGCCAGAATTGAAGAAGGTGTTGTCTGCAATGAAGCCGTTGACATTGAAGGAGCCTGGTGCTGATGCAGAACCTGGGAATCTGGGCACTCTTGGTTTTGCCTTCTGAACCTGAGGCCTATGCTCCACATGGTAGTCAAATTGTGGTCCAGGAGCAGGCGGAGGAATCAGAATTGGCCATCGTACAGGAGCAAGCTCGCCTTGATAGAATGCATGCTCAATTGTGTGTGGCCTTGGAGGCGGAACAGGAGCAGTGGCATCTGCATTAGCTTCAGGCTGCACATTGGATGCAGGTGCAGCATTGGCTTCATTCACTGTATTGACTTGAGGTGCCACATTGGCTTCAGCCATGACAACATCATTGGCTTCAGCGGCGTTGTGGGTGGCCGCCTCAGTATTCTCAACCTCCACTTGTGTAGCTGGAGGGTCGGGCACAGATACATTCTCCTCGAGAACAGCTTCTTGATTTGTGGGGTGTGTGTCAACAGGTTCTTCTTGTCTGTCATCAGCTGCTGCAGCCGGAATCTCTTCAGAAGCATTAGCTTTGGGCACAGGAACTGTCACAGAAGGATTGTCTTCAGGAAACACTTGACGTGCCACTGAGTTGGATTGGTGTGAATCCTCTATCATGATAGTCGTCATGGAGTCCGAAGGCCTCAGGCCTTTGCGAAACCGTTGAAACACGGGCGACGTCTTCGGTGATGGTGTGGTCTCCATGTAATTGTCATCATTGACAATTGGACTGGCACCTTGCTTTGGCGTAGGATGCAGTATACTTGGGGAGTCTTGAACTGGTGTATCTGGTTGGGGGCGATCAGCCCATGAAGCATCCTGTGTGATTGGCGTCAAAGGACGACCAATACTGATGAGTTCGCTGTTTGTGAGAACAGGCGATGATACTGTGGGGTTCTGAATCTGAGGAAGGACTTCATCATCTTCTACATTGTCTTGGGGACCAATGTCTTGAGTCGTGATAGGATCAACGACTGGAACTTCTTGTTCTTCAGGAGCCTCTGTGGAAGCAGGCTCATGAACAATCAACTGATGCTCTTGATTGTCGGATGGAGGGGGAGCACAAGCAATGGGTTCAACAACTAGGGGCTCTCTGGAAGCAACCCGATCTTTCTTCTTGGTCTTTCTCTTCTTTGGGGGTGGTGCATCATCAGTAGTGCGCTTGATTTTGCACTTTCTGGCTTCGGCTTCAGCGGTCTTGGTCTTCTGCTGATCTGAAGGCACTGTGGAGACCTTGGGCTTCGAGCCTGTCATGCTGGCAGGGAATACAATGCGAGGTTCTTCCCGCCATGGAGCTTCAGTGGGGGGCCACAGTAGACTTCTTCTTTTGCTTGGCAGCCATCTTGGGGTCAATACCAGGACGCCCGAGTGCCTTGCGCTTTTCAACTTCGTTGTAAGCCTGAACACATTTGGCAGAAATAATCTTCATGCGTTCTCTTGAGCCTTTGGCTTCTTTACGCTTCTTGCGAAAGGCTTCTTTAAGGTCATTCAGCATCACCTTGAATTTTTGGACATCAGCCACACTCAGCTTGGCCACATGCTTCTTGAACTGTTCCTTCTCGAAATCAATCTTGTGTTTCAGTTCAACAATTCGCTGGGCTAGAGTCAGCTCAGGAGCAATTGCGCCTTGGAAGGCGACGCTGATGCCAATGGGGAGTTAAAGATCATCAAAGCTGAGATTTTGATTGTCGAACCATTCATCAATGAAATTGTGCAAGATGTTCACATCAAAGAGGGGCAGATCATTGAAGATCTCCGCCTCTTGCTTGCTCTTGATCAGCTGCTCCATAGCATCCTCACCAAATTCTTCATCTGAAGACAAATCAATGGCTTAAGATTCGTTCCTCAGAATGGCAGATGGTGTCAGTGCTTGACTGAGTCTCTGAACAAGTTTCTTTTGTGGCTTCTCACGCTTCTTCGAGACGCAAGAGAGATCTTCAGAGGCGTTGCTTGGAGCAGGAGGGGCAGTTGCCAACGGCTTCACTCGAGAAACCTTTGGTGCAGCAGAGGGTTTTGAAGCTTTACCCTTCTTTTGCTTCTGCGGCTTTGGAGTATGAGCAGGAGCTTCATCTGTGTCAGCATCATCATCAGAATGATCCACCTTGGCACCTTGTACAGCTATGTGAGCGAGGAGGCCTTCAAAGTTGTAGAAGGGACCGATCCTATTCTCATTGGCTTCGCTAGTGCCATCATCCCGAGGTGAGGAAGGACCAGGGTTGAAGTCGAGCCCTAGAGCCTTCTTGTTCTTCGCAGCTGAGTCTTTGGCGAACTGGTAATTGCGCTTAAAGAGATGGTCTTCACAACACCATAGCAGAGAAGAAGGGTCAGCATTCTCTGGCTCTGGTCCGCGAATCATGCAAGGATAGAATTCCCGTTGGATGGCTTCGGAAAGAGACTGGGGTTGAAGATTTTGTCCACAATATCTCCCTAGGGTGCCTTGATGACATTTTTCTCTGCATATTCTTCAATGACGAAGCGGTATTTGAACCATTCTTCAGCCCAATATCTTCGAATCCATTGAATTCGATTCTTGCGGCCGGTAGAGGTTTCCTCAGGATCAGTTTTGTAGAGCTCATGCAGATCAGGAGGCAAATCCTTTGAAGTGTTACCACGGCGCTGTCTGCCTCCCTTTCATGCTGACTTTTCAGTTGTCATGAAGTTTAAGCTGAAGGGTTTCAGAACGTGCAATGGGTTCTTGCGGCTAGTCAGACAAGAACTTGCTTCAGGTGAATTGATGTGACTCTGCAGGAATTCTGCAAATGAATGCAGACTATGAGAACCAAGGGATTCTCCCACGGACATGTACATGTGACAACATTAGAGATGCGAGGGAAGGGGAAGAGGTCATATGCATTCTCAGATGATTTTGAAGATAAATCAATTTGAAGACATTGACCTCATAACGCGAAGATATTCACTTAGTTGATGTGAGTTGGTTCCAGAGTTGTAAAAATCCAGAAATAAGTACTAGTGAGGAATCTAACTTGTAATGAAGCATAAGTGAACATTCTAGGCACATTATGAGATGCAGAGTGTGATAGATTCAACTTTGGAGTTGTAGAAACTACTTTTGGTAAGGAAGGATGAATCTATCGGATCAAAAAGACAGTAAAAAGAGAGTTTTAATTACCACAGGAAGAACTGCTAGACGGAGGGAAAGTTGAGGCCGAGCAGTTCAATCTCTCGTGCCCTAACTTGGCGACGAGAGACAGCTACGGCGGCGGCGGAGAAGATGAGGTCCGCGGCCGACATGAGGATGGCATCGGAGAAGTCGCGACAGCTAAGCGCTTCATCGCCAGCGTCGTCGAGTGCTAGCGGTGGCGCTAGGGTTTTCGGGAGGTGGCAAGGTGCAAGAATTTTTTTGACCGCGATGGGATGTGCATTTATAAGGAAAGGGACAGCACATCGTAATTACACAGGTGCCCCTGGCGATTCGCATTTGAATGACACGTGGCGTGCATGCAACTCCTGGGTAGTTGTTCCATGTTCCCACGCACGCCTGGATTGTCGGGGCGGTCGTTCCGAATTCTTCAGATTTCTGGTAATAAAGATAGCACATTTAAAACAAACATGACTGTTTGTCAGATTGGCTTCAGCTGACAAGGTTCAGTGAAGACAATCGACCGTTTTCAATAGAATGCATATGATTTGGACATATGGAGTTGAGGTAGAAGCATAGTTAGGTTAGGGTCCGATCACATTCACTTAGATCAAAAGATTCAACACGAAGTCGTAACTATAAGTGAATGCTGTGGAGGAAAGAACACAAATAGTATGCAACCAGTTTAAGGCCAAATGATTCATGTCGGAGTAATGGGCCACGGGTAGGCTGACCCGAGCCCAGAACCTTTCAAGACATCGGGGCAGGTCGCGCCCCTCAAAGCTGAGTCTTAGATGACGACTCCCAGATAAGCCGAGTCTCAGATGATGACTCCTAGATGAGCCGAGTCCCAGATGACGACTCCCAGACGAGCCGAGTCTCTGATGACGACTCCCAGATGAGCCGAGTCTCAGATGACGACTCCCAGATGGGCCGACTCATGGCCGGCGACTTCCGGAGGAGCCGGCTATGGAGAATCGGCCCACGACTCTACGCTCGTTGCGATAGGCGGGGCGGGTACGACCACGGCGTGGCCGTCACCTCCTGCTTGCGAGGAGCCGGCATGGCTACAGTGTGCCGTACCGCCGGAGATCTCCGGCGTGGCCCGGCACTGTTGCCATGCCAGACCTGGCCTCAGCCACAGTGCGCGGCGCACTGTGGCCACGATGGCCTACCTATACGGCACAGAGACGGCGGACCCGCCAGTCAGTGAGAGGATAGAAGACGGCGGATACGCCCCGAAGGCGGCCCCATGGGAGTCGGCTCCCCAGAGTCGGCCAGCCTCTCCTACGGGTCCCACGCGCCATTAACCAGACATGATGGGGAGTAACGACAGTGATCGCCCGATAGACGGCGGCACTGTTGCCACGACCCAGTGACCAAGCCTGCGTCATCAGAAGCAAGGCTACAGTGCCGAACTCGCCAGCAGGGCCCACAAGTCGGCGGGCGCCAGCAGTCGGCGGAGAAGAAGGCGGCCTGTGAGACAGATGGTTGGGACCCGCGCCCAGCCGGATTACCATTGTACCCCCGGGGGGTAGGCTTATATAAACCCCCCGGGGCACCCATGCAAAGGGTTCACATCCATTAGCCTTAGACCAGATCATATAGGAAGGAGAAAGCTAGCCTTGCCTCCTTCCACCTCCAGAATACAGCTCTAGGAGCAACCTTGTAGTCACTACGCCTTAGTGATCATGCGGAGACCCCGCAGAGCAGCAGTAGGGGTGTTATCTCCCCGGAGAGCCCCGAAGCTGGGTAAGATTCGCCGGCGTGCATGCCTTCACCTAATCCCGTTTCCTGGCACCGGCGACGTTCTACTCGCTCCCACCATGATAAGCCATCCTTTGGCATATGTCGCACCCAACCCCCGACATTTGGCGCCCACCGTGGGGCGAGGTGCACCGTCGTCCGGAGACCTGCTTTGGACGGGAACCCTTTTCCTCCCCCGCGAGCGTAGCCAGCCCGGCACGCCCGATGGCGCTTGCCCTGACGCGCTGCAAAGCGTCGACGACGCCTGCGCGGCGAGCTGCCTCGCTGACCTTCTCGGCGAGGTTAGCATCTCCGACGAGCCTGCATCCGATGCGGGCACGGGCGGCCCCGAAAGCCTCCTCGCGGGCCTCCTCGACCATCTCCACGTCGCCGGCGAGCCTGCCGTGGACTTGGAGTCCGTAGGCTCCACCGACCCGATGCTGGTCGACTCCGACGGCGTGTCGCTCGACACGTTCCCCTCCAACGTGGTGATCTACGACGAGCCGCTCCCTCGCGAGGCGAGCGGCGGAAGCGCCATCACGGAAGTGCTCGTCATCAGTCATGGCGAGCACTCCGGTGAAGGAGCTCATGACCCGCTCGACGCGGCTCTGCGAGACCTGACGGCGCCCATTCTGGAGGACGCTGACGCCGAGACGCTGGAGGCACGC
Organism: Triticum aestivum; assembly: GCF_018294505.1. Classification (NCBI taxonomy): domain Eukaryota; kingdom Viridiplantae; phylum Streptophyta; class Magnoliopsida; order Poales; family Poaceae; genus Triticum; species Triticum aestivum. Next base: position 591,761,104 of record NC_057807.1, on the reverse strand, counting down.
CGCCTTCAGCTTGTCGAAGGCGCGAAGAAGCTGGCAAGCATGAGACGCTTGTCGGAGGCCTACCAACGTGAGATGGATCGCGCTGTGGGCGGCTCGCCAGCGCCGACTGGGCCTAGCCGCCTAGGCGCGGTCCGACAACGCGGCGCGGCCGTCGCCAACCTGTTCGGGGCCGATCGCCCCGTATATGCCACGCCTGCGGAGAACATCCGTGCCGCCCAGGCGGCAGCAGACGAGCTAGACAACTTCGAAGGCGAAGAGCGCCGCCTAATGACCGAGCGAGTCCAGCGACTCCTCAAAGCGGCTGCCGCACAGAACGAAGCCGGCTGCCGCACGGAGGCGCCGCAGCGACAAAATGACGACTTACCTCCCCGCCGAGATCAAGGCGCGACGTCTCGGACGCCGACTGGCGGAGTCCGCGGAAGAAAAGAGAAGGATCCGGCTGTCAGCCACAGTCGGACTCGCATCACCATCGAGCGCGACCAAGACGGCCGCCCAAGAGCAGTGGAGCGGCAGGGCGACTACCTGCCTCCCCCACCACGAAGGGAAAGACGAGTCTCCCCACCGCCTATCGAGCATCCGACTCTCGGCGACCGCCTCGGCCGTCGAGAGGGAGTCGGAGAGAATGACGCTCGCCACCGGATCGACCGACTCCACCGATCCCTGGCGCTGGAAGAAGAAGACGAGCTGGGTCCACCCTGCTTTGGGCCCCGCATCCGAGATGAGCCCTTCCCCAAAGGGTTCACGCTCCCCCGAGACACGCCCAAATACACCGGCTCCGTGAAGCCGGAAGATTGGCTAGTTGACTACTCCACAGCCGTCAACATAGCAAACGGCAACAAGCGTGTTGCCGTGAAGTACGTTCCGCTAATGCTCCAGGGCACGGCCCGGACATGGTTGAACAGTTTGAAGCCCCGCAGCATCAACAGTTGGGTCGACTTCACCGAAGCTTTCATCCGCAACTTCACCAGCACGTACAAGCGGCCCCCCAAGCCACGACAACTCTCCTTGTGCGTGCAAGGCCAAGACGAGTCGACACGCGACTACCTCACGCGATGGGGCGAGCTTCGGAACTCCTGCGAGGGCGTGCACGAGGTGCAGGCTATCGAGTACTTCACCGCCGGGTGCAGAGAAGGCACCCTCCTCAAGCACGGGCTCCTCTGCGACGAGCCCGAGACCCTCGACGAGTTGCTGGTCATTGCAGACAAATATGCCACAGCCGACTCCTCCATGAAGACAGAGATTCAAGTTAGTGCGACTGGCAAAGTGGCCCCTCAAGCTCCCAGAACTCCGGCTGGAGATACCAGTCGGCGACAGCAGCAGAATGATCACAAGCGCAAGGCCCCGCAGCCGACTTCCAGCAGTCGGTAGGTCGCGACAGTCGAAGACCAACAGCCTGAGGGGCAGCCTCCGGCGAAGCGGCAGAAAGGCGGCAAGTCCAACTGGTTGCCGGCCTTCTCTTACGAGCAGACTCTGGATGGTCCCTGCAAGTTTCACAGCGGCGCGAAGCCATCAAACCATACCACCCGGAAATGCCACTGGCTCACCAGAATCGCCAAGGGAGACGGCCTCCTTCCTCCACCGCCTGCTGGGCCGCCGCCTCCACAGCCGCCCCAGCAGCCGGCGGCCAGGCCAGTCGGCGCCGTACAAGATGAATACCCCGAAGAGCATGGAGCTTATGTGGTGTTCACCAGTATGGCTGATGATCGACGCAGCAGACGGTTGCAGCAGCAAGAAGTAAATGCAGTAGCATCAGATACTCCGGAGTTTATGCATTGGTCCGAGAAGCCTATCAGTTGGAGCAGAGCAGATCACCCAGAGGTGATGCCGAATCCGGGCTCCTACGCCTTGGTTCTGAGTGCTACCTTGGCCACTGATAGGCGGGCCGCTCGCTTCTCGCGAGTGTTGATAGACGGAGGCAGCAGCATCAACATCCTGTACAAGGATACCATGGAGAAATTAGGAATCAAGCAGAAACAGCTTCAAAGCAGCCGAACTGTTTTCCACGGCATTGTACCTGGCCTTTCCTGCTCCCCAATCGGCAAGATCCAGATAGACGTCCTCTTCGGAGACAAAGATCATTTTCGCCGAGAGCCAGTCTGGTTTGAAGTGGTGGACCTTGAAAGCCCATACCAAGCGTTGCTTGGCCGACCTGCTTTAGCCAAGTTCATGGCGGTCCCCCACTACGCCTACCTCAAGATGAAGATGCCGAGTTCAAAGGGGATTCTGACCGTGGCTGGCGACTACAGGAAGTCGTCCGCCTGCGCGGCCGAGAGCAGTCGGCTGGCCGAGTCCCTGGTGATCGCAGCTGAGAGGCGGCTCCTTGACCGGGTTGTGGCGATGGCCGGCAAGCAGCCAGAGATGTCGCCCGACCCCAAGGAGTCGGAAGCTGAGGGTTCGTTCAAGCCGGCTAAAGAAACAAAGAGGATACCTTTGGACCCGGAGCACCCGGAGAGGCACGCTGTCATAGGTGCAAACCTAGACAGCAAATAGGAAGGCGAGCTCGTCGATTTCCTCCGTGAGAATCGAGACATCTTTGCATGGTCCCCTAAAGACATGCCAGGTGTACCGACGGAATTCGCCGAGCACAAGTTACATGTCCGATCTGATGTGAAGCCCGTCAGAAGAGAAAAGAAGAGTTGTTGGAGAAGAGATAGCCCGACTCCTAGCGGCCGGCTTCATTATGGAGGTGTTCTTTCCAGAATGGCTGGCGAACCCGGTCCTAGTGTTGAAGAAGAACAAGCAGTGGCGGATGTGTATCGACTACACAAGCCTCAACAAAGCTTGCCCCAAAGATCCATTTGCTCTGCCAAGAATTGACCAGGTGATAGACTCCACAGCCGGATGCGAGCTGTTGAGCTTCTTAGATGCATATTCAGGATATCACCAGATCAAGCTGAACCCGGCAGACAGACTGAAGACTGCCTTCATCACGCCGTTTGGAGCCTTCTGCTACCTGACTATGACGTTCGGCTTGAGGAATGCCGGCGCCACCTTTCAGCGTTGCATGCAGAAGTGTCTCCTCAAGCAACTCGGCAGAAATGCCCACGTCTATGTGGATGATGTGGTAGTGAAGACGGAAAAGCGGGGAACATTGTTGGAAGATCTCCAAGAAACCTTTGAGAATCTGCGCCGATTCCAGATCAAGCTCAATCCGGAGAAGTGCGTCTTCGGAGTACCAGCTGGCCAGCTCCTTGGCTTCCTGGTCTCTGAACGCGGCATAGAGTGCAACCCTGTAAAGATCAAAGCCATCGAGAGGATGGCAGTCCCCCGCCGACTGTTAGATGTGCAGAAGTTCACCGGCTGCTTGGCGTCCATCAGCCGATTCATCAGTCGGCTGGGCGAGAAGGCTCTCCCTTTGTACCAACTAATGAAGAAGACCACCTTTTTGAGTGGAACCACAAGGCGGATGAAGCATTTCTCGAGCTGAAGAAGATGTTGACTACTCCTCCTGTGCTGGCGGCTCCGACTCCCAAAGAGCCTATGCTCCTATACATTGCCGCCACCAGCCGGGTAGTCAGCACAGTTGTCGTAGTCGAGCGCAAGGAGGAAGGCAAGGCGCTCCCTGTCCAGAGACCGGTATATTACCTGAGCGAGGTACTGTCGACCTCCAAGCAGAACTACCCCCACTACCAGAAGATGTGCTACGGCGTGCATTTCGCCGCCAAGAAGTTGAAGCCTTACTTTCAAGAACATCCAATCACTGTGGTTTGCACCGCTCCACTGGCCGAGATCATCGGAAGCCGTGATGCTTCAGGCCGAGTAGCCAAGTGGGCCATAGATCTGGCTCCCTACACCATCTACTACCAGCCCCGCACCGCCATCAAGTCACAAGCACTGGCCGACTTCCTTGTCGACTGGGCAGAGACCCAGTACCTGCCGCCAGCACCTGACTCCACCCATTGGCGAATGCATTTCGATGGCTCCAAGATGCGCAGCGGCCTGGGAGCCGGCGTCGTCCTCACCTCCCCCAAAGGCGACAAGCTCAAGTACGCACTGCAGATCCACTTTGCCGCCTCCAACAACGTTGCCGAATACGAGGCACTCGTTCACGGGCTCCGGCTTGCCAAAGAGCTCGGCATCCGCCGGATCCTGTGCTACGGCGACTCCGATTTGGTGGTCCAGCAATCATCTGGCGACTGGGACGCCAAAGACGCAAACATGGCGAGCTACCGCTTCTTGGTGCAGCAACTCAGCGGATATTTCGAGGGGTGTGAATTCCTTCACATTCCAAGAAATGACAATGACCAAGCGGACGCCCTGGCACGAGTCGGCTCCACCCGTCAAGCAATACCATCCAGCCTCGCCCTTCAGCGCCTCCTCAAGCCATCTATCAAGCCTTCGCCGGAATCAGACTCCATTTTTGTGCCAACTCCCCCCGAAGAAGTCGGATCTGACTCAAGAGCACCAGCAGACGGCACAAGAATCCTCGCAGACGGTTCCAAAAATACCGCAGTCAAAGCCGGCCTGGGGACTTCAGAACCCGGCCCGGGGACTGCGACAGTCAGCCCGAAGACTCCAGAACTCGGCCCGGGGACTGCTCCAGTCAGCCCGGGGACTTCATCGACCCAGCAAGCGGCCGCGGATCCCAGCCCGCTGCCTCCCAGCCCAGCCACCCTTGTCCAAGTCACAATAGTGGCAATCGAAGAAGTATCAGCACCCTCATGGGCCCAGCCCATCCTCAAGTTCCTAGTAAACAGAGAACTGCCAGCTGATGAAATCCTGGCTCGGCAAGTACAACGCCGAGCGGCAGCCTACACCATAATCAACAGAGAGCTGGTCAGGCGCAGTGTCACTGGTGTCTACCAACGCTGTGTCGAGGTAGAACAAGGCCAAGCGATTCTCAGAGACATCCATGAAGGCGAGTGTGGCCATCATGCGGCTTCAAGGGCACTCGTCGCCAAAGCCTTCCGACACGGATTCTTCTGGCCGACTGCCCTGGAAGAGGCCAAGGAATTAGTCCAAAACTGCAAAGGGTGCCAGATGTTCTGTTCCAAGCCACTCCAGCCGGCTTCAGCGCTCAAGACCATTCCCATCGCCTGGCCCTTTGCAGTTTGGGGCCTGGACATGGTGGGACCATTCAAGACGGCACGAGGCGGCCTGACTCACCTACTTGTTGCAGTGGACAAGTTCACCAAGTGGATAGAAGCAAAACCCATCAAGAAATTGAATGGTCCGACTGTAGTAACCTTCATCGCCGACATTACGACTCGGTATGGCATACCACATAGCATCATCACCGACAATGGCACAAATATTGCCAAAGGAGCCTTGGCCCGTTTCTGCGTAACACAGGGCATCCGACTGGACTTAGTGTCCGTCGCCCATCCGCAGTCAAACAGCCAGGTAGAGAGAGCAAACGGCCTCATCCTATCCGGCATCAAGCCCCGCCTGGTTGAACCACTGGAGCGCTCGGTCGGCTGTTGGCTTGAGGATCTGCCAGCCGTCCTCTGGAGTCTGCGCACGACTCCAAACAAGTCAACCGGCTTCACGCCTTTCTTCCTCGTGTACGGTGTTGAAGCCGTCATCCCGACGGACATAGAATTCGACTCCCCGCGAGTCACCATGTACACCGAGGAGGAAGCAGAAGAAGCACGTCAAGACGGCGTCGATCTGCTGGAAGAGGGCCGGCTGTTGGCACTCAGTCGGTCCGGCATCTACCAGCAGAGCCTGCGCCGATACTACAACAGGAAGGTCAAGCCAAGATCTTTCCAAGAGGGCGACCTTGTGCTCCGACTGATCCAGCGGACAGCCGGCCAGCACAAGCTGTCGGCACCTTGGGAAGGCCCCTTTATTGTCAGCAAGGTGTTGGGCAATGACTCCTACTACCTGATCGATGCCCAGAAGCCCCGAGCTCGCAAGAGAGACGACTCCGGCAAAGAGTCGGAACGACCATGGAATGCAAACCTCCTCCGAAGATTTTACAGTTGATTCAGTATGTATCACGCTACCCCTTTGTATTAAAGTACCGAGACTTCGGGCCCCCCGAGACGAGCTCGGGGACTGCCCCTTTTGATTATCTGTATGATAAGAATTATGCCTTCAAGTATGCTACTTCTTGCTATGCCGCTTGGCGCCGGGTTCGACTAGTCGGCCCGGGGACTCGCCGTCTGGCGCTATGAAATGTTTCCTGAAGTCGGACAAGTAGTGTGCGGCGCCTAAGCCGTCTCCTGCCAGAGGCCGCAGCTCGCAGAGCGACTGTTTGGTAGGCAGGAGTAAGGATGAATGGGCGTCCACACGAAAAATGGCTAAGGACCCAAAACATCAACATAGCTTAAGCCGGTTTCCAGCCTCCCTTTTTTACAAGCCGACTCGCGAATATTTGGCTTACTGCTTTCTATCTAACTTGTTAAATAAACTCCAAAGAAAGGCAAGTACTTGCTGTCCCCAAAGTAGCCAGGCATTTGGCCCAGCGGCAGTCCGTAGAGCGGTTTGCCGGCTGGCAAAGCGGCAACTAGGGGAAGGCGGCAAAGGAAAAAGCCAAAGGAGCAATGAGCAAGGAAGGATAGGACTCGGATTAATATTTACATAAGCATAGGCCCATTGGCCGAATCTTCAGACAGAAGTTTAAAGTACACCCCAAGGGTGGAATTGTGCAAATTAACAAGTTTATCAAAGACTTTCTAGAACAGATAAATAAAGCCAGAAGGCAGCCTAAGGAGTAGTAGACGGGTTCGGAGGGTCGGAGGAGACGGCGGTGTCAGGCCCCGGGGGAGTCAGCTGGGCAGTCTCGGCTTGATCGCTGCCAGCAGCAGTTGGCCCGGTCGGGCGCGGCTCGTTGCTAGAGGTGCGGTCGAGCTGAGGCTGGTCGCCCGCTCCGCCCTCTGGCACCTCCGTCTCGCCTTCGTCCTCCACCTCGCCTTCTTCCTCGGTGATGGAGTCAATCACCTCCGCCGAGTCCTCGCCATATTCCGGGTTCATCCCGAACCACTCTGGCGGCACTTCCTCGCCGCCTTTAGCCCGCTCGGGGACGAAGACACTGGTGTCCGTGTACTCGGCGATGGCCGCCGCACGCTCGACAAGGGCGCCTTCCATAGCCTCCAGCTCGGCCTAGGCCTCTGACCGGAACGCGGCCAGACGGTCCAGGTCCAGTCCCGGATACCACGCCTTGACAAACTCCAAGGCCCGGCGCGCTCCGGCCCGGGCCGAGGAACCCTTCCAGGCCTTAAGACGGCCGGCTGCGACCTCCAACCAGTCGGCAATTCGGCTGACGGTGCGCAGAGCCGGCATGTCTGGCCACAGGGCGGCAACCGCCTGGGCGCCGGCACGCTGAAGCCGGCGCATCAGCCGGTGGACCGGACGAAGAAGGGCTTCGATGCTCAGAAGCTGCTCATCGATGGTTCGGGGGGCGTTAGCGGCGATCTCCTCACCGTTTGCCCTTCGCGCCTCACGATCAGCCTCGATGGCCAGAGGGACTGCCTGCGAGTGGCCAGGGAAGAAGTCTACCAAGACAAAAAAGAAGCAAGTCGAAAAATCAGAAGTCAGCGTGACACATAGTCAGAAATTCAAAGAAAGAAAGCTCACCATCGACGATATCCTCAATCTCGTGGAAGCCGGAGGTCAGCATGGCCTCCTTGTCGGTCCAGGAGGAGCGATCGCTCTCGAACTCGGCCAGAAGAGCGGCCTCTTTCTTCTTGGCCTCGTCCTACGTCTTCTTGAGCAGCTCCTTCTTCTCGGCCAGCTGCGCAGTAAGCAGATCGTGCTCCGCAGCGAGTTTGCTGCACTCCTCCCCCTTGACGCGCAAGGCGGTGTTAACTTCACCCAGCTGCCCCTGAAGAGTAGCGTTGGCCCCTGAAGAACGAAAAAAAGGAGACAAATAAGTCGTCAGCAAAGAAGATCGCCGGGAAGATCCGGCCCGACTGCTCAACAGTCGGCCCGAATCTCGGGGACTACAGCCCGCGGGTGCGCCAGCACGCCCCCGCGAAGAAGAGGGAAAAAACTTACTCCAGCTTTCCGAAAAGTCGCCAGTCCGCTTGCTCAACTCCTCAACATTGCAATTGAAGACAGTGGCGCGGAGGTTGTGATACTCCTGCAAAACAAAGATTTCAGACAAAATAAGTACTTGGAACTCGCGAGAGGGAGTTCCGAACCGCCTGCTCAGCGGCCGGCCCGGAACTCAGGGACTACACCCAGTGGGTGCGCTGGCGCGCCCCCATAGAGAAAAACAAGAATCAAAAATAAGAAGGAAACGTACTCGGACGGCCGTCCGTGCTGCCAGATGCGCCCTGGTGCAAGTTTGAAGGGCATCACCTTCAGCGCGCAGCTTCGCCTGAACATCCAGAAGCGCTTGATTTAGCGGCCCAGTGCCGCCTCCGCGCAACCACCCGATGGGCGCGACGCTTGTTGCCTCGGTGTCTAGGGTTGCCGAGCTAGCGGTGCCTGTCTCCCGAGGTCGTGGCGCCTAGGTCGCCCTCTCAAGACGGCGGTGCACCGGCGAGGCGACTTGGAGAAGCAGCCTCGCCTCGGACTCGTCCGCAGTCGGCGGCTCCGGCGGACCCATCGGCCTTTTTGCTGTGTGGTCTCCCATACGGCGGTGGCGGCACGAGAGTGTCCGACATGAAAGCCTCGCCACTCTCCTTCTCCATGACGGGGTTCTCGGTGCCGGCCTCTCCGGTCTGCCCCGTGAACTCTGGAGGCGGCGGTGCAGAGGACAGTGGGGGGACGAGCATCGCCGATCGGCGAGGCGCGGCCTCCTCGGCTCACCGTCTCGCCGCAAGGGCGGCTTCGGCATCCTCCAGCTTCTTCTGGGCGGAGGCGGCCGCCTTATCGGCCTCCGCCTTCTCCAGACGGTCGGCCTCCTCGTTGCGCTTCTCCCGCGCGTTTCGCTCCGTCGCCTCCCGGAGGGCGGCGGTGGGGTCGACCCGCCGAGTATTGGCGGACGTCTCTGCCGACCCCATGACGGAGGGGACGGCGACTCTCTCAAGGGAAAGAGGGGCCCTGAAGAAGAATGGAAGGAGTATAAAAGAAGACTCGGACAAGATTCACCGAAGGAAAATAAAAAGCGTAAAAACTTACACAGAGACTAGCGGCGGCCTTCTCACTTCCCTACGGAAGCGGTTGGCCTTCGCGGCCGCCTCCTCCCGCTTGGTCACGGCGACCGCCCCCTTGAACTTCTTCAACTTGCCGCTGGGCACACTCGGCCCGATGTGACGCCTCTTCAAGCCGCCTTGGCCGGCGGAAGAACCGGCGCCCGATGAGCCGACCCTTGGCTGGTGGCGCGGGGCGACTTCCCCTTCGGCGTCGTCATCAGGCCAGTCGGCGAAGGTGGCCGAGGGCCTGAAGCCGCCTACCGCTCCTCCTCCCCCGCCTTCGGCGTCGGCTTCCATCGCCGCCGCCCCCAAGTCGGGGTCGTCGACATCGCTCTCCTCACGATCGGGGACAAACTCGCGGGGCTCTCTCGTGGCGCCGGCTGCAGGCTGCATGAGGGGGTTCTAGCTCAGAAGAAACCAACAAGAATCAGAAACCGGATTCGGACGCAAAGAAGACAAAGCAATAAGGAGATGCGACTTACCACTGGTGGGGGGTTGTTGCGCGAGTACGGCTCCTTGCCGAACTGCCAGTCCTCCCCGAACTCGCAGTGCGCAATATGGTTCACCATGTTTGCCACCTCCGCGCGGGGCATCTCCTTGGTGCTCATCCAACTTGGGTCTCGGAGGCCGCTCATCTGACAGATCAGGTGAGGCCGGCCTTGGAGCGGGAGAACTCGGCGCGCCATGAAGGCGGCCAGCAAGTCGGACCCGACGAGGCCCTCCGACTGCGTCAGGACTCGGAGTCGCGCTGCGGCGGCGGCTCCGGTGGGAGTCAGCGTCTTGACTCGATGAGACCAGCTGGGGAGCCTCCCAGCTGGGGGGCCGGCTTCGTACGGTGGCAGATTAACCTAGTCGCCGTCAGAGGCGAGGTTCTTCACGTAGAAGTATGAGCGCTGCCACATCCTCACCGACTTGATCAGCAAGATGGAAGGGAAGGGGTTGTCGGTCGTCCAGCACCGCATCACGATGTAGGCACCACACTGAGCCGGCACGCCGGCGACGTGCGTGCCGAGCTTAGAAGAAAAGAATTCTCCCCACAGCTCGATGGTGGGGAGAACGCCGAGGAAACCTTCGCATAGAGTGGCGAAGGCGGAGAGCAGCACCACCGTATTCGGGGTGAGGTGGTGCGGTTGGAGGCTGTGAAACTCCAAGAAGGAGCGGAAGAAGCCGCTCGTCGGCAGCCCCAGGCCGCACATGATGTGCGAGCGGAAGATGACCCGCTCGCCCTCCTCCGGCGTCGGTGATATCTCCTTTGCCGGCGCGGTGCGGGCTCGCACGAGGTGTGCGCTGGGGAGGCGGCGCGTCTTGCGGAGGAATTTAATGAGGTCGTCATCGACCTCCGAGCCGTCCCACACGCCGGAACGCACGGCCGGAGCCGCGGCGACGGAGGAGGAGCTCATCGCTGGCTTGTGCGGTGTGGCTCTGCTCGCCGGCGGCAAGAAGGAGAGAGGAAGCAAGAGGAAGCAGGGGTCGGGGGATATGGGCGCGCGAGCTATGCCGCTCCACTCTGCCCCCTACTTATAGCCTTGGAGGCTGAGAAGCCGAGGGGGCGGGCGTGGGATTAACTGCGCCTAGAGTCCCACGGCGCCCCACGATTTACCCCATGAAGTTACTGCGCAGTAACGGCGTGAGAAGCCTAACCGTTCGCGCGGCCGCAGCGGATTCGTTCGCGTGCCGAGGCGCGGTAGTGGCGGGCCCCGCCTGACAGCCCGTCCCGTCGCGCGCGTGGGATGGCAGACTGTCCCTTCCGCGTGGCACCACGCGATAGGGCCGCGGTGGGCGGCAGCGGGGAAGCGTATCAGGCACGCCGCCTGGTCTCCCGCCACAACTTTAGAGCTCTCCACAGAGCAGGACGGCCCTCTACGAATCCGACTACGGATAGTCGGCCCAGAGGAAGACGGTAAACGAAGCCCAGATTCCACCACCAGAAGAATGAAACTGTTGAGGCCCCCCAGCGAGTGACTCTCGGAGCCTCACCAGCTTCGGGGACTACTGTCGGAGTAATGGGCCACAGGTAGGCTGACCCGAGCCCCAGAACCTTTCAAGACATCGGGGCAGGCCGCGCCCCTCAAAGCAGAGTCTCAGATGATGACTCCCAGATAAGCCGAGTCTCAGATGACGACTCCCAGATGAGCCGAGTCTTAGATGACGACTCCCAGATGAGCCAAGTCTCAGATGACGACTCCCAGATGAGCCGTGTCTCAGATGACGACTCCCAGATAGGCCGACTCATGGCCGGCGACTTCCGGAGGAGCCGGCTATGGAGAGTCGGCCCACGACTCTACGCTCATTGCGATAGGCGGGGCGGGTACGACCACGGCGTGGGCGTCACCTCCTGCTTGCGAGGAGCCGGCGTGGCTACAGTGTGCCATACTGCCGGAGATCTCCGGCGTGGCCCGGCATTGTAGCCATGCCAGACCTGGCCTCAGCCACAGTGCGCAGCGCATTGTGGCCACGATGGCCTACCTATACGGCATAGAGACGGCGGACCCGCCACTCAGTGAGAGCATAGAAGACGGCGGATACGCCCCGAAGGCGGCCTCATGGGAGTCGGCTCCCCAGAGTCGGCCAGCCTCTCCTACGGGTCCCACGCGCCATTAACCAGACAAGATGGGGAGTAACGACAGTGATCGCCCGATAGACGGCGGCACTGTTGCCACGACCCAGTGACCAAGCCTGCGTCATCAGAAGCACGGCTACAGTGCCGGACTCGCCGGCGGGGCCCGCAAGTCGGCAGGCCCCAGCAGTCGGCGGAGAAGAAGGCAGCCTGTGAGACAGATGACTCGGACCCGCGCCCAGCCGGATTACCATTGTACCCCCGGGGGGTAGGCCTATATAAACCCCCCGGGGCACCCATGCAAAGGGTTCGCATCCATTAGCCTTAGACCAGATCATATAGGAAGGAGAAAGCTAGCCTTGCCTCCTTCCACCTCCAGAATACAGCTCTAGGAGCAACCTTGTAGTCACTACGCTTTAGTGATCATCCGGAGATTCCGCAGAGCAGCAGTAGGGGTGTTATCTCCCCGGAGAGCCCCGAAGCTGGGTAAGATTCGTCGGCGTGCATGCCTTCGCCTAATCCCGTTTCCTGGCACCGACGACGTTCTACTCGCTCCCACCATGATAAGCCATCCTTTGGCATATGTCGCACCCAACCCCCGACAATTCATATGAAGATAAATTCGAATATAAGTCAGAAATAAAGACAACTCAGTTATGAAGACTATGCAAACATAACGCCAAGAGAAGCACCTCAAACAAAAGTTTGGCGGTGGCGTTACCCACCGTATAGGAAGTATTAGACCAAGACACGGCGCACAATTATCGTGGCGCTCCGAAGTCAAATTCCGCATTAATGTATTCTCACTTGGAGTGTATGTATTCCTTGATTGAAGATATACGTTACTTCGTGTGTTGCACATCTAAGTCATCAAAATGCATAAGTGTTAGGATGTGTGTCCCATTCACAGGACATTTGAGGATTCCAAGATATTTAGCTCACACCGCAACATGCAAAACCTTTTCTCGTCCAAGGGCTTTGTGAAGATATCAGCCAGTTGCTCTTCAGTGTTGACATGGATGATATCAATGTCTTCCTTCATAACATGATCTCTGAGGAAGTGATGACGAATCTCAATATGCTTTGTCTTTGAGTGATGAACTGGATTGTTGGCAATCTTGATGGCACTCTCATTGTCACAGTAAAGAGGCACATTCTTCAGGTGTATACCATAGTCCTTGAGAGTTTGCTTCATCCAGAGAAGCTGAGCACAGCAAGATCCAGCTGCAATGTATTCAGATTCAGCAGTGGAGAGATATACACAGTTCTGCTTCTTTGAAGACCAACAGACAAGTGATCGTCCCAGAAAGTGACATGTGCCTGATGTGGACTTGCGATCAACCTTGTCACCAGCATAATCAGCATCTGAGAATCCAACTAGATCAAACTCTGAGCCCTTTGGATACCATAATCCTAGTGTTGGGGTGTAAGCCAAATATCGAAGTATTCGCATCACAACTAAGTGATGCGATTCCTTTGGTGCCGCTTGGAATCGGGCACACATGCAAACACTAAGCATTATATGTGGCCTAGATGCACATAAATAAAGCAAAGAACCAATCATGGAGCGGTATACCTTTTGGTCGAATTCTTTACCATTGTCGTCTGGACCCAGATGACTTTTGGTTGGCATTGGCGTCGTGTATCCTTTGCAGTCTTGCATTCCAAACTTCTTCAGGCAATCTTTGAGATATTTCTTGAGAAATGAAGATGTCGTTGCATTGCTGAAGGATTTGGAGACCCAGAAAGAACTTTAGTTCACCCATCATGGACATCTGATATTGCTCTTGCATCATATGACCAAACTCATCACTGTATTTCTTGTTGGTGCAGCCGAAGATAATGTCATCCACATATATTTGGCACACAAACAGTTCACTGTCATAAGTCTTCGTGAAGAGGGTAGGATCCAGTGAACCAGGTTTGAAGCCTTTGCTCTTCAGGAAGTCTTTGAGCGTATCATACCAAGCGCGAGGGGCTTGTTTGAGGCCATACAGTGCCTTGTTGAGCTTGTACACCATATCAGGATGTTTTGGATCTTCAAAGCCAGGAGGTTGTGCAACATATACTTCTTCTTCTATCTTTCCATTGAGAAAAGCACTCTTCACATCCATTTGATAAAGGAGAATGTTGTGATGATTTGCATAGGCTAGCAGTATGCGAATGGCTTCAAGCCTTGCCACAGGAGCAAAAGTTTCATCAAAGTCAATCCCTTCCACTTGAGTGTAGCCTTGAGCAACTAGACGAGCTTTGTTTCTGACCACTTGACCATGTTCATCTTGCTTGTTGCGATATATCCATTTGGTGCCAATGATATTGTGCTTCCGAGGATCAGGACGCTTGACCAGTTCCCACACATTGTTCAACTCAAACTGTTGAAGCTCTTCTTGCATTGCTTGAATCCATTCAGGTTCCATAAAGGCTTCGGTGACTTTCTTGGGTTCTGAGATTGAGACGAATGCAAAGTGTCCACAGAAATTGGTGAGTTGTGTTGCTCTTTGTGTGGCTCTTGAACGAGTGAGTGGACCAGGTGCATTGAGGCTATCGATCATCTTCTCAATCTGTACTTCATTTGCAACACGAGGGTGAGCAGGACGAAGATTCTGTTCATTCTGATCAATGTCATCATTTGGAGGATTATCTTCAGGCTGAGCATTGTCTTCAGGTTGATCAGGTGCAGAAATGATCAGTTCTTCTTCAGCCTGATTCTCAGAGGGTATGATTTTGCCAGTTCCCATTTGCTTGATTGACTCGCTAGGGGATAACTCATCTAGCACATTTGGCAGGTGCTCTCTTTGCGAGCCGTTAGTCTCATCGAACCGCACATCCACAGTTTCAACCACTTTATAGTGAAAGAGGTTGAAGACTCTGTAGGAGTGTGAATCCTTTCCGTAACCAAGCATAAAACCTTCATGTGCTTTCGGTGCAAATTTTGAAGTGTGATGAGGATCCTTGATCCAGCACCTAGCACCAAATACTCTGAAGTAGCTTACATTGGGTTTCTTACCAGTTAGGAGCTCATAGGATGTTTTCTTCAGAAGCTTGTGAAGATAAACGCGGTTGATGGTGTGACAAGCAGTATCAATGGCTTCAGGCCAGAACTTCCGTGGAGTCTTGTACTCATGAAGCATTGTTCGGGCCATCTCAATAAGAGTTCTGTTCTTGTGCTCGGCGATGCCATTCTGCTGAGGTGTGTATGGAGCAGAGAACTCATGAGTGATACCCATGGTATTCAGGTAGAGGTCGAGGCCGGTGTTCTTGAACTCAGTGCTGTTGTCGCTTCTGATGTGCTTGATCTTGACACCGTAGTTCGTCATGGCATGGTTGGCAAAGCGTCTGAAGACATCTTGCACTTCTATCTTGTAGAGGATTATATGCACCCAAGTGTATCAAGAGTAATCATCAACAATGACGAAGCCATAGAGGCAAACAGTAGCATTGAGAGTGGAATAGTAATTAGGGCCAAATAAGTCCATGTGCAGCAGCTCGAAGGGTTGAGACGTGGTCATGATTGTCTTCGAGGGATGCTTGGCTCTTGTCATCTTCCCGGCTTCGCAGGCGCCACACAAGTGATCCTTATTGAACTTGACGCCTTCGATGCCCACAACATGCTCATGCCAGCATGTCCTAGCTTTCGATGCCAAAGCCAACATTCTGAAGCTTTTGCTAGAAGACATACGACCATCTGTGGACCTGCTAAGAAATCTACCATATACAGATCACCTTTTCGATATCCTTCAAAGACTAGAGACTTGTTAGATTCCATCAGTACAAGGCAGCGATATTTCCCAAATAGCACAATCATGTTTAAGTCACAAAGCATTGAGACAGACATTAAGTTGAAACCAAGGGATTCAACAAGCATCACTTTATCCATGTGCTTATCCCTTGATATTGCAACTCTACCTAGACCCAATACCTTGCTTTTACCAGTGTCAGCAAATGTGATGTGGCTTTTGTCTGATGGACGCAGCGTTGAATCCATCAGAAGACTTCGATCACCAGTCATGTGATTAGTGCATCCACTGTCCATAATCCATTCTGAAGCACGAGGTGTCGTAGCCTACAGTGCAGTTTGGGGGATAGGCTTCACCAAGCGAGTTGTCAAGCAGAAACATTTAACGAGCAAGTGGAACATGGAAATTCAGGTCTTGGTTAGGATAGATAGGATGAGTATCAAGAAAATCTGGAATGGAATACATAGTAAAACTATTTAGGCATTTTATCTTGCGCCCAACAAGATTTTTAAGGTCTCTAGCATTAGCTTCGGATGCTTTTGATTTCCGACTGGAGACCTTCCCTGCAAAAGAGAGTTAAGTTTTCTTAACCACCCACATCTTCACGGGTGGCTTAGAAGCAATGAGTCTAAGTGCAGCATCTGAGAATTTTGGCTTCTGAGCCCTAGTAAATAGCCTTGCAGGGGGGTGAATAATACTCATATGAATAAGCAGAAAAGTTCTTGGTTCTATGAACATAGCGGTTTAATGAAGCACGCTCATATTCATGGGTCTGAGTATGATTTTCCTGCAAAACATTGACGTTAGGGTGACTCAGATGAGTCCTTGGTCTGTATGAAGCTTTTGGAACGTATGACGCCTTTGATAGGGGGTTTGTCTTCTTCACAGGTGGTGTCGTGATGACATTCACAGGAATATTCTCAAGGAAACTCTTGGGTACCCATATCTTCTTCATAGGTGACCCATTCCTGCAGTTAGTACCAATATACCTGGCAAACACTTCGCCATTCTGATTCTTAAACAATTTATAGTTTGCATCAAAGGATTCATCAACGATAATAGGGTTAGCGCAAGCGAAACCAGATAAGGTGGATGGATCTGCTGGAGGTTCCTTTGCAGCAACCCAGGTAGTTTTGGGGTACTGCTCAGGCTTCCAGTACGACCCATCAACATTCATTTTCCTCTCGAAGCCAACACCCTCTTTTCTAGGGTTTCGGTTCAGAATCTACTTTTTGAGGACATCACATAATGTCTGATGCCCTTTGAGGCTTTTGTATATCCCTGTCTCAAGCAGTGTCTTCAACCTGGCATTCTCATCAGCAATAGTGGTGGTATCCTCAATAGAGGGGTTAGTTACCACGTCAGCAGTTGAAGGTATTGCAACAGGAGTACCAGTAGAACATTCAGCAATAGAGGCAGCGTTATCACGCTCAATGCATATTAGACATGGTGGTTCAAATCCTTCCTGAGCGGGACTGATCTGTTGAGCGCGAAGTGACTCGTTCTCTTTTTGAAGATCTTCATGATCCGATCTCAATTTCTCAAGTTCCTGCTTCCTTTGAAGATAATCGTAGGAAAGCTTTTCATGAGATGTTGAGAGGGTATCATGACGTCCTTCAAGTTCCTGGTACTTAACATGAAGGATCTTTATGTCTTCCATTAAGGATTGAGTCTTAGTCATTTCCGCGTCCAACAGGTCATCGCTTTTTTCTAACAGTTTTTGAATATGTTCCATCTCATTCTGCTGTTCAGTTGCAATATTAGCAAGTTTTCTGTAGCTGGGTTTGGAATCACCATCAGAGTCATCTTCACTTGATGTTTGGAAGTAAGCATCGCGAGAGTTTACCTTGGCACCACGTTCCATGAAGCAGTAGGTGGGAGTCGAGTCGTTCTCGTCATTAGTGTTGGTGACGGAGTCATTGTCTTCAGTGTTGAAGATGGACTTGGCGATGTAGTTTGTAGCTAGCGCCATACTTGCGACACCAGAGTCAGACTCCTCCTCAGACTCCACCACTTCCTCCTCAGAAGCAGACTCCTCGGAATCCATTTCCTTGCCAAGAAAAGCACGTGCTTTGCCTAACGAGCTCTTCTTGTGTGATGAAGACTTAGAGGAAGATTTGGAAGAAGACTTTGAGGATTTCTTCTTCTTCTTGTCATCAGAATCATATTCTTTGCTCTTCTTTTTCTTCTTCTCATTGTCCCATTGTGGACATTCAGAGATGTAGTGGCCAGGTTTCTTGCACTTGTGACAGGTTCTTTTCTTGTTGTCATAGGTGGAAGCTTCATCGTCCCTTGAGTTGGATCGTGAAGACTTTCTGAAGTTTTTCTTCCTTGTGAATCTCTGGAACTTCTTCACAAGCATAGCAAGCTCCTTTCCAATGTCTTCAGGATCATCAGAATTGCAGTCAGATTCTTCTCCAGACGAGGAAGTCGCAGCCTTTGCCTTCAAGGCACAAGTTCAGCCGTAGTTGGGGCCATAGATATCTCGTTTCTCAGATAGCTGGTACTCATGTGTGTTGAGCCTCTCGAGTATGTCAAACGGATCGAGTGTCTTGAAATCAGGGCGTTCTTGTATCATCAGGGCTAAGGTGTCAAATGAGCTGTCAAGAGATCTCAGCAGTGTCTTCAAAATTTCATGCTTCATAATGTCAGTTGCACCGAGTGCACTGAGCTCATTGGTAATATTGGTGAGGCGATCAAACGTGAGCTGGACGTTCTCATTGTCATGTCTTTTGAAGCGGTTGAAGAGGTTGCGAAGAGTACTGATTCGTTGATCATGCTGTGTTGAGACGCCTTCATTGACCTTGGAGAGCCAGTCCCAGACTAGCTTCGACGTTTCCAGAGCGCTCACACGGCAATATTTCCCTTTGGTCAGATGACCACAAATGATGTTCTTGGTGGTAGAGTCCAGTTGAATGAACTTCTTCACATCAGCGGGGCTGACACCTTCACCAGTCTTGGGAACGCCATTCTTGACGACATACCACAGATCGACATCAATGGCTTCAAGATGCATGCGCATCCTATTCTTCCAGTAGGGATATTCAGTGCCATCAAAGATGGGACACGCAGCGGAGACCTTGATTATCCCTGCAGTCGACATAGCTAAAACTCTAGGTGGTTAAACCGAATCACACAGAACAAGGGAGTACCTCGCTCTGATATCAATTGAAAGTGCTAGTTATCGACTAGAGGGGGGGTGAATAGGCGATTTTTATGCAAGTCTTCAAAACATGGGAGTTTCGAAGACAAACAGGAGAAACAACACTATTCGTATGCAGCGGAAGGTAGCCTACACTAGACAAGCCATAGTCAAGTATTCAATGAAGTGAAAGCATGAAGAATATTAGCAGCTATGTAGTAAGGATCAGGGTGGAAGATAGTATGAAGCCAATCAGGACAAGTAGTCAAACTATGAAGTCAAACAAATTATGCAATCCGGCAAAGACTTCACGAAGACAAACGATAAGTAAAGAGAAGTGAGAGATAGAACCAGTAGCTTCAGGGAGACAGTGGTTTGTTCGACCAATTCCAGTTGCTGTGACAACTGTACGTCTGGTTAGGGAGGCTGAGATTCAACTCAGAAGACCGTGTCTTCACCTTATTCCCCTTGAGCTAAGGACACCTAGTCCTCGCCCAATCACTCAGGTAAGTCTTCAAGGTAGACTTACAAACCTTCACAGACTTCGTTCATCGGCAATCCACAATGACTCTTGGATGCTCAGAACGTGACGCCTAACCGGCTAGAGGATTCACAGTCCTCAAGTATAACAAGTCTTCAGATCACCGGACAGAAAGACTTCAGTGATGCCAAACACACTCTGGGCTCTGGGTGGTTTGGGCTTTATCCTTGCAAGGATTCTCTCTCAAAAGCTTCGGAGGTGGGTTGCTCTCAAACGACAAAAGCCGTATCTAACTCTAAGAAGCCACCAATTTATGGTGTAGGGGGTGGGCTATTTATAGCCACATGGCAACCCGACCTGATTTGTCCAAAATGACCTTGGGTCACTAAGGAACTGACACGTGTCGCAACGGTCAGATTTCAAACACACGCGACAGCTTGACTAGGGCTACAAGTAAAGCTGACTTATCCGACTCTGGATAAGATTTGCTCTCATTGTCTTCGCTCGAAGACAAAGGATTTGTTTGAGCATCACTTTAGTCACTCTGACTTTGTTCACTGGGACCCCACTTAACAGTGCGGTGGTTCCTATGACTCAACAAAGAAGAAAAGGAAACAACGAAACAACTAAGTCTTCGCGTTCCATAGTCTTCACTCAATGTCTTCTCATGTCATAGTCTTCAATGTGAATATCTTCACAGACCACCATTGTCTTCAATGTCTTCACACATTTTTAGGGGTCATCTCCGGTAGGTAAACCGAATCAATGAGGGATTACTACCTGTGTCATCCTGCAATTCTCACAAACACATTAGTCCCTCAACCAGGTTTGTCGTCAATACTCCAAAACCAAATAGGGGTGTCACTAGATGCACTTACACCACCGCTACTCCACTCAGTCGACGCCAAGCTTGGTGGGGTAAACATCAGCGGCCGATTAGCCGCTTGACGGTGACGTGGAGGTGGAAATCTTCAAAACCTTGTGCTCCGGAGGAGGAGGTTATCGAGGCAGATGAGGAGAAGGCAAAGGCAATGGCCGGCTTTCTCGGGTTCATGGCCGGACATGGTGGTCGGCACACTTACGACTCGTACACGTCGCACCCCCGATAGTCTGGCTCACACGCCGCTCACCAGAGGGGATACACGTTGTCTTGCAATTTCACTGACATGTGGGACTATAATTGAATAAACCGTCGATAGCCGAAATCTAATCGCTCGGCAGGTGTCGGCTGAGAAGAGAGAAACGGGGGAGGGAGAAGAGATCGCCCACCCGCCGTGCACGGACTCCAAGAAATATATGGTGATAATGTGAGGTGGGCCATGCTGAAGTCCGGACCGCTTTCGGAGCCCGCTCTGACCACCCTGGCCCCTCAAGACGCCAGCTGCCCATCGCATGCATAGCAAGTAGTCCCCGTTTATGTGGAGAGGAGAGAGGCATTGACAAAGTCAAGGAGTAACAGTGGAGAAAATAGCTTTCATAAAAAATAAACAATGAATACTCATTTCTCATCCTCTATAAAGTAAATAATACTGTCATTCGCTGACATGTGGGACGTCGACCATCCTGGTCCACCTTCCATGCACAAAATTATCCTGGTCTACCCCGATCATATCGCAGGCCCAACATTTCCCACAGTAAGTTGTTCGGACGAAGGAACCATCCTGACTTCGTTGAATCCCGCTTCTTCAAGAAAACTTACTGTACCCGCAATACTACTACCACACACGAAGACTATATGGCACTGTACCACGTCATATCACTGAAACCCACTAGGCCAAACTAGCCCGCCTAGGTCATCTATTTTGGAACGGAGGGAGTACGTCTCTGCACTGCCATGATTTTGTGTTGCACGTTCTCTGTACTTTTGCTACGATTTTCCTACTCTATGAACCAAATGAGGCCTGAATATATCCGTGTCGACTATTGTCTGATCGATCGCTAAGCCTACAATTTTAGGAGCTAGGGCTATTGGTCGATCAACGAGGGATAAGTATAAGCGTACCACGAGCTCATCAGCCCCAACATTTCTCTTCGATGAGTGTTTTGCAAGTACTATAGCTCGCACAGTAGCTAGCCTACTAACACCAAGAATCATCAAACAAGCCCTGCTGATATGATAAACAGTTCAAACTTACATCTAAGCATGCCATGTATTACATCAAAAGCTGGTGAGGATACATCTGTTTCCATAACTCAGAGAGGGTTCGCATGATTCATCGCATGATTCACTATCAAACAAAAGTAGCAAGATCCACCCACACAAGACAGTGCACTAGCCCTAAGATGGTTTGATAACACACATCGTTCTGGTAATTAAACACAGGGCAATGCAAACTACCCTGAAGGATTAGCTGTAGGACCTTGAAGTATGTCTAGAGGGGGGTGATTAGACTACTTGACCAATTAAAAACTTAACCTTTTCCCAATTTTAGAGTTTGGCAGATTTTAGCAAACTTTGGACAAGTCAAGCAATCATCACAGCAATCAAGCAAGCATGCAAAGAGTATATAGGCAGCGGAAATTAAAGCATCCAACTTGCAAGAAAGTAAAGGGAAGGTTTGGAGGATTCAAACGCGGTTGGAGACATGGATGTTTTTGGCGTGGTTCCGATAGGTGGTGCTATCGTACATCCACGTTGATGGAGACTTCAACCCACGAAGGGTAACAGTTGCGCGAGTCCATGAAGGGCTCCACCCAAGAAGGGTCCATGAAGAACGAACCTTGTCTATCCCACCATGGCCATCGCCCACGAAGGACTTGCCTCACTAGCGGTAGATCTTCACGAAGTAGGCGATCTCCTTGCCCTTACAAACTCCTTGGTTCAACTCCACAATCTTGTCGGAGGCTCCCAAGTGACACCTAGCCAATCTAGGAGACACCACTCTCCAAGAAGTAACAAATGGTGCGTTGATGATGAACTCCTTGCTCTTGTGCTTCAAATGATAGTCTCCCCAACACTCAACTCTCTCTCATAGGATTTGGATCTGGTGGAAAGAAGATTTGAGTGGAAAGCAACTTGGGGGAGGCTAGAGATCAAGATTCATATGGTAGAAATGGAATATCTTGGCCTCAACACATGAGTAGGTGGTTCTCTCTCAAAATTGGTAAGTTAGAAGTGTAGGTTTGTTCTGATGGCTCTCTCTACGAATGAAGAGGAGGTGGAGGGGTATATATAGCCTCCACACAAAATCTAACTGTTACACACAATTTACCAAACTCGGTGGGACCGAATCAACAAACTCAGTCAGACCGATTTAGTAAACCTAGTGACCGTTAGGATTTTCGGTGGGACCGAAATGCAACTCGATAGAACCGATATGGTTAGGGTTAGGGCATAACGTAATCTCGGTGAGACCGATGACACAAACTCGGTGAGACCGATTTTGGTAATTAGCTAACCAGAGAGTTGGTCAGGTAAACTTGGTGGGACAGATTTGCTCTTTTCGATGAGACCGAAATGTTACAAAAGGGAAACAGAGAGTTTACATTGCAATCTCAGTGGGACCGATCACTCACTCCGGTTAGACCGAAACGTTACGAAGGGAAACAGAGAGATTACAATCCCATCTCGGTGAGACCGAGATCCCTATCGGTGAGACCGATTTGCCTAGGGTTTGTGGCAGTGGCTATGACATTTGAACTCGGTGGTGCCGGATAGAAAGAATCGGTGTGACCGATTTTGTCTTTAGGTTTAGGTCATATGTGGATGTGGGAAAGTAGTTGAGGGTATTTGGAGCATATCACTAAGCACATGAAGCAAGAGGCTCATTAAGCAACACCTCATCCCTCCTTGACAGTATTGGCTTTTCCTATAGACTCAATGTGATCTTGGATCACTGAAATATAAAATGTAGAGTCTTGAGCTTTTGAGCTTGAGCCAATCGTTTGTCGTTGATATTTTGCGGGATCCACTTTCATCATCCATGCCATGCCATTCATTGAGCTTTCCTGAAATATTTGTCTTGGAATAGCATTAGCTCAATGAGCGATATATTGTTATGAATTACCAAAACCACCTAGGGATAGTTGCACTTTCAATATCCCCCTTTTTGGTAATTGATGACAACATATAGATCAAAGCTTCAACAAATGATAATAAGATTGAAAAACATCGTCGCTTTGAGAAGTATGTGATAAGCAAGAGCTCCCCCTAATTTTGTGCATATTTTACGGTTTGCTTTGGACTGCAAATGCACAAGGAATTAGGCTCATGGGTTACTCTTCCATGTCACATACATCTTGGTGGAGCGCTCAAAATAATAAGGATTGAATACATGCACTCATCACCAAGCAAAGTGAATGATCATATAAGGATAGGTAAGATAATATCATCAAACATGCATAAGTGTAGCTTATGATCAAACACATGATCATCAATGTCTCACAGGTAATTGCATAGTATCTCAAGCAATCAAACAAGTTTAACCAAGAAGAGAAGAGAGAACAAAAAACGGCAAATCTCTCTCTCGAAGCCTATGATCTATACATTTTTCTCCCCCTTTCGCAGCAAGTTACCAAAAAGTTCATAGAAAATGCATAGTGCTAGATCGTCTCTCAGGCTTGGTCTTCAGGTGGTGGTGGTGTAGAGATGGCTCCTTTGGGGCATTGATCAGACTTGCCCATTCCTCAATGGTTGACTGGTATCTCGTTCCTTCAGACATCCATACTATCCTGCCATCTGGATAGAAGTGTGCTGTGGAGTAGAATTGCATGATGAGTTCATCATTCCAGTTGGTGAGCTTTTGCCCAACAAAATCTGCAACTCCACAAGCAATGAAACTGTCTTGCACTCCAGGATAGTGTTCCTCATTTTCCTTCATGTAGGTCCAGTCGACCCACCTCATATCACACACTATAGGCTTCTTGTGCAACAAGATTGTCTCATAGAAGTCCTGCTGCTCCTTGGTGTGGAACTTGTAATCTACAGCAGTCCTTCTCCTGGTGGCATATGGATCTGACTCTCTCCATAGCCTCAACCCTGAGTCTCTCTTGATCTTAATGTTCTCAGCCACAGGATGAGCATCATTGTGGTCTGGGATCTTGGGTTTGAGCTTCCTTAAGATCTGCCCTTCTTCATCTTCCTCAACAGCAACCTCAGGCATTGGGGCCTTGTTCTTCTCAGCTGCTGGTATACTTCTAGTATTTCTCTTTGGTGCAATCTTGGGCTTGGAGGCAGCTTTGGGTGCTTCTTTGGGCTTTGATGTTGCAGCTCCTGACTTTATAGCATCACCCATCAGCTTTTGTGCCTTGGGTGCTGGTTCAGCAACCTCTTCTCCCTCTTCCATCATGGAAGGTTGCCCAACAACTCTGGCCATGGTCTTCTTGACCCTTTCCTTCCTTTTCTTTCCTTCTGCAGCTGGCTCTTTGGGATCAGGCTTTTCAGATACTTGAGTTGATCCTCTGGCTTTGGACATTGGCTGTCTCCCTGCTGTCCTTTTGATCTTCATGCCTGGCTTTACTGCAGTTGAGCTGAGCACCTTCTTGAGCACTACCTTCTTGGAAGTAGCCTCATCTTCAATAGCAACATAATCCTCATCCTCAGAGTCTGAGGTTCTCTTCCTTCTAGCTCTTGTGGCTGCTTTAGGCAAGTTGCTTGGAGTGCTTCTGCTCCCTTCATCTGAGCTGCTAGAGGGACTAGTGCCCTCACTCATGTGAATCTATTATGCTGACTTGTTCTGACTATCACTTTGGTCTGACATGCTGCAAATCACTGACTGCTGACCCTGTGAATAGTTATAGTTGAGATAGAGTGGATGAGCATCAGAAAATGCAGAGACTTTTGCAAAAGAATGATTCAACAAACTTAGTTTTAGTTTCCACAGAAAGCATTTCGGATCTACCAATTTTCAAACTCGGTGATACCGAAGAAGTTTTGGAGCCTAAACTAGTGAACTCGGTCAGAATGAGTCACAGTTCGGTGGCACCGAGACTGCTAGGGTTTCACAAAGTTCTAAAATCGGTCACACCGATTTGTAATTCTCGGTCAGACCGAGACTTACTAGTGCAATGGCGTTAGCCAAATCGGTGGGACCGAGTTTTTCAACTCGGTGGGTCCAAGATGGTTTCGGCGGAAACCTAACCCTAAATTTTCGAATCCCATCTATTCTAAGGATCATATTGACTGGATAGGAGTATCTCAATCGTGGCAAGATGCATTACGAACACAATGTGCTGAGAATTAGATGAGGATAGCACTGTGATCGAGTTCATACCCTAGTTCGGTGGTGAACATGCTACGACGGCAACGGCGGAGAAGAAATCCGTTGACGGTGGCAGAGACCAGCGACAGGAGGCGGCTGGCGACGAAGTCGACGATCCGTAGACCTAGTAGGCAGAGCGAGCTATGCGCGGGCGAGGAGTTTCGGAGAAATTTTTCCAAAATTTGCCCGTGAGTATATATAGCCCGACACTGTCGGTGTGACCAAGTGGAACAACTCGGTGGCACCGAGATGCATAGCTGTTAATAGTTACAGCAAATCAATGTGACCGAAAAGTTCAAATCCGTTGCACCGAGATTGAAAACCTAGATCGACTTAGTGATCTCAGTAGGACCGAAATGGAGGAATCGGTCAGACCGAAAATCACAAAGAAGTTTTGGAAGTTTAAGTCTATGATGAATTGGGGACTCCAAGTGCTCCTCACACAGAGTGGTTCGAATCTGACTTGATCAAATTTTGTGATGTAGCATGAACAGAGTTTGAGACGAGAAAAGCATAGATAGCTAGAGAAGGTTCTTAGGCATTCTTGTCCATCCACTTGGCCAAAGAAAAAGAAGCCAATCAATCAAAACAACAAGTGGATGTCCTTGAATGAGTAAAATATGCAACCAACATGCTCACACAATAAAATGACAAATGAAATATGTGGCAAAGCATCCACAACCAATTCTAGCATCTATCAAACAATTGGCGATGACTAGGTCATCTATATATGAGTATATTGACTTAGGAGTCAAATGAGAACATTTGATCATAGGTCATACTCATCGTTTAAGCTCAAGTGGGGTTACCACTTTTACATAATGCATTGATATGTTCACATCATTAGAGTTTCTTTGACTCAATTCTTTAGAGTTAAGCTCCCCCTAGATGTGAGATCCCCCCTTAGAGGGATGAACTAACCTTGGGTTTTGTCGATGATGACTTCATGTAGGTGTTGAAGATGTGGATGCTCAATATTGATGTAGATCTTTTGGAGCAATCCTTTGAAGTGAGTTGCACTTTCAATACCTACACAGGTTAGTCCCACAAGGAACAAACAAGAATATCCATAGACATAGAGTGATGCACACATAATATGATGTCCATGAAAACATTAGGTTACCTTGTCCCTTGCCTTACCAACATGAGGGTTTGTGACTCCTTTAACTAGTGCAAGATGTGGAAGTTGATTGCACTTGTCCTTGCCATAATGGTATGAGTGAAGAATGTTGGCGGAGTCACCCTCAAGAACTCTCTAGTTCTTCTTCTTCGGGATCCTCATCATCTTGATGGGAATCCTTGGTGTAGTAGTTGTGCTTGATGAAGTAGAACTTGACGTAGTCTTGGGAACCCACTTGACCAAGGCCTTAGGTGCTTCTTCAAATGTATCAATCTCCTCTTGAAGCTTGTCCTTGCCTTCCTTCTTGTGGTCTTGTGGTGGAAGCTCATCTTGTGCTTGTGTCCCCTTTAAGGAAGTAGGATCATACTTCTCTTGTTGAGGAACAAACTTCGTCTTGGGGTATTGATCTTCTTCCCACTCAACTCCATTGGCATTGAACTTTCGTTCAAAACCAACACCATGATTCTTCTGGTGCCTTCCTTGCTTGCGTACAATTTCCTCGAATTGCTTACTCTCGGCAAGGCTCTTGTATACACCTTTCTCTATAATTCCCTTCAATAAGCTATTTTCTTGCTCAAGTGTAACTTGGCTAAGAGTATCATTAGTGGAATCAAGAGAATTACTAGAAGCAACAATATTGGATTTAGCATAATCGTTGTTACTACTAGAGGAAGAATCTTTCTTGTTCTTGTTACTAGACTTGACTTGAGGCATGTAAGTAGATAAGAGTAATCGCTTGGCAATATAAGAAGAACTTTTATTGCGAAGATCATCATTGATTGCCTTTAAGAACTCATGCTCTTGCTCAAGATTGAGCTTTTCAAAGCTTAACTTCTCATGAGCCCTTAAAAGTTCTCGATGATTTTCGAAGATAGTTTCATGAGCTAACTTAAGAGTGTTTAGTTCTTTAGTTAGAAGCTCAATCTTCTCCTTATCATTGTCATTCATTTTATCTTGTTTAGCATGATTAATTGACGTTTCATCATAGTATTCATCACTAGAGTTGTCAACAAGTAAATCATCATCACCTAGCAAGTCATCTTCATCACTATTGAAATCAACATACTCGGGATGAGTTACCTTAGGGCCTTTAGCCATGAAGCATCTTCCAATTCCTTCATTTGGTGAGTCAAATATGTCATAGGAGTTGGTTGACACAAGTGCTAGACCGGCAACACCTTCATCTTGAGTATGTTCAGAGTCAGAGTGATAGCTTATCTCGGAGTGATGTTCAGAGTCGGAACCGGATACCCATTCACCAACATGAGCTTGATGTCTTCGTTTTGTGTAGCTCTTTCATGACTTGTCCTTTGTTTCCGAATCTTTGCTTCTCCGTGAGGGTCTTCATTCATAACGATCATCTCTACTCCTTCTCTCTCTTGGCGGTGATTCTTCTCTTCTACTTCTGCTCTTTGGAGAATCTTCTCTTCTTTTGTAGGGTGCCGTACACTCATTGGAATAGTGTCCGGGTCTCCCACAATTGTAGCAATTGCGCTCTCGACTAGAAGATCTCTTGTCATTGTAGGACCTTGACTTAGAGCTTCTTTCTTTGCTTCTACTCTTGTAGAATTTGTTGAAATTCTTCACCATTAAGTTCAATTCTTCATTGAAGGTTTGTTTATCACTTGATGATGTGGGGGCTTCACATGAGGCTTTGTAAGCACCACTTGACTTGTTGTGAAGTTCCTCCTTATCCTTGAGTGACATCTCATGAGCAACAATTCTACCAATGACCTCCGTTGGCTTGATATTCTTGTAATTGGGCATCATTTGAATTAATGTGCACACGGTATCATATTTTACATCCAATGCTCTTAGGATCTTCTTGATGATGAATCTGTCGGTCATCTCTTCACTCCCTAAGCCGGCAATCTCATTTGTGATAAGAGGAAGCCTAGAGTACATTTCAGCGACACCTTCACCACCCTTCATTTTGAACTTGTCAAGCTGACTTTGGAGCACATCCAACTTGGATTCCTTGACGGAGTCGGTACCTTCATGCATATCAACCAAAGTGTCCCAAATTTCCTGTGCATTCTCAAGACGACTGATTTTGTTGAATTCTTCGGGGCACAATCCGTTGAAGATGATATCACAAGCTTGAGCGCTGTATTGCAGCATCTTCAATTTTTCCGCATTAGCTTCATGGTTCGGCTCTCTCCCATCAAAGAATTCACCTTGCAAGCCAATACAAATAATAGCCCAAACGGTGGGGTTATGTCCAAGAATATGCATTTTCAACTTATGCTTCCAACTAGCAAAATTAGTTCCATCAAAGTAAGGACCTCTACGGTGATAATTTCCCTCGCTAGATGCCATACTCTCCTAGGTTGTGAAACCAAGGCTATGACCACCAAAAGCTATGGAAATCAAAGCAAATGGAGACCAAGGCTCTGATACCACTTGTAGGACCTTGAAGTATGTCTAGAGGGGGGGTGATTAGACTACTTCACCAATTAAAAACTTAACCTTTTCCCAATTTTAGAGTTTGGTAGATTTTAGCAAACTTTGGACAAGTCAAGCAATCATCACACCAATCAAGCAAGCATGCAAAGAGTATATAGGCAGCGGAAATTAAAGCATGCAACTTGCAAGAAAGTAAAGGGAAGGGTTTGGAGGATTCAAACACAGTTGGAGACTTGGATGTTTTTGGCGTGGTTCCGATAGGTGGAGCTATCGTACATCCACGTTGATGGATACTTCAACCCACGAAGGGTAACGGTTGCGCGAGTCCACAGAGGGCTCCACCCAAGAAGGGTCCACGAAGAAGCAACCTTGTCTATCCCACCATGGCCGTCGCCCACGAAGGACTTGCCTCACTAGCGGTAGATCTTCACGAAGTAGGCGATCTCCTTGCCCTTACAAACTCCTTGGTTCAACTCCACAATCTTGTCGGAGGCTCCCAAGTGACACCTAGCCAATCTAGGAGACACCACTCTCCAAGAAGTAACAAATGGTGCGTTGATGATGAACTCCTTGCTCTGGTGCTTCAAATGATAGTCTCCCCAACACTCAACTCTCTCTCATAGGATTTGGATCTGGTGGAAAGAAGATTTGAGTGGAAAGCAACTTGGGGAAGGCTAGAGATCAAGATTCATATGGTAGGAATGGAATATCTTGGCCTCAACACATGAGTAGGTGGTTCTCTCCAGAACTGGTAAGTTGGAACTGTAGGTTTGTTCTGATGGCTCTCTCTGCGAATGAAGAGGAGGTGGAGGGGTATATATAGCCTCCACACAAAATCTAACCGTTACACACAATTTACCAAACTTGGTGGGACCGAATCAACAAACTCGGTCAGACCGATTTAGTAAACATAGTGACCGTTAAGATTTTCGGTGGGACCGAAATGCAACTCGGTAGAACCGATATGGTTAGGGTTAGGGCATAACCTAATCTCGGTGAGACCGATTACACAAACTCGGTGAGACCGATTTTGGTAATTAGCTAACCAGAGAGTTGGTCAGGTAAACTCGGTGGGACCGATTTGCTCTTTTCGGTGAGACCGAAATGTTACAAAAGGGAAACAGAGAGTTTACATTGCAATCTCGGTGGGACCGATCGCTCACTCCGGTTAGACCAAAACGTTACGAAGGGAAACAGAGATATTACAATCCCATCTCGGTGAGACCGAGATCCCTATCGGTGAGACCGATTTGCCTAGGGTTAGTGGCAGTGGCTATGACATTTGAACTCAGTGGCGCAGGATAGAAAGAATCGGTGTGACCGATTTTGGCTTTAGGTTTAGGTCATATGTGGATGTGGGAAAGTAGTTGAGGGTATTTGGAGCATATCACTAAGCACATGAAGCAAGAGGCTCATTAAGCAACACCTCATCCCTCCTTGATAGTATTGGCTTTTCCTATAGACTCAATGTGATCTTGGATCACTGAAATATAAAATGTAGAGTCTTGAGCTTTTGAGCTTGAGCCAATCCTTTGTCCTTGATATTTTGAGGGATCCACTTTCATCATCCACGCCATGCCATTCATTGAGCTTTCCTGAAATATTTGTCTTGGAATAGCATTAGCTCAATGAGCTATATGTTGTTATGAATTACTAAAACCACCTAGGGATAGTTGCACTTTCATTAGCACGACCTACTATTTCTTGTCATCAATCTCTTGGGCAATGACCACAGCACGAACAGCGGCATGGGAATCGATTTATGGGGCGATGTCCACAGGACTGACCGCGACATCAGAATCGATCTCTCGGGCGATGTCCACAGGATGGACAACGGCATCGAAATCGATCTCCGGGGCGATGCCAATAGGACGGGCCACGACATCGGAATCATCAAGGACGTCCACCGATACCTGCACAACCCTAACATATTAGCAAGCACATTGCAAATAATCAAAAACCACAACTATGGTAATAAGCCACTATTTTTTACCTTGTGCAGCTCACCGGGGGATCTCATCCCTCCGGGGGCCATCTCCTCGTCCTCGATGGGGGCCATCACCTTGCCAGGGGAATACTGCTTCTCAACAGCGACTATCTCCTCAAACTCGGTCTTGAGCCTCACATAGGTGGCAATCAGAGTTCCTGGGGTAGGCACGGTGGGGCCCTTGCTGTTCTTCCAACTTTCTTTGAGGAGTTCGTCCGCCAACGTCCCCAACTCTTTGGCCAGTGCTTGTTTCTTGGAGTTCTTCGTCTCCATGGGTTGGCCCGCCAACATGGTCAACTCATTGGTCGGTGCTCGCTTCCTGGAGATCATTGTCTTCAGTGGATTGTCCGCCGGCAACTCTTTGCCTAGTGCTCCAGGATCCATCTATGAACTGTGAAACAAAAAGCAACCGAAAGGAAACCACAATCGCAATGAAAACGGGAAAAGAATAGGATGTGAGAATCGGTCGGTGCTTCGCAAAAAGAAGATTCTTGGAATGAAAATATAACAGCATAACTGATTCGCCCACCTTTCCTTCGTCGGTACAGAAGAAAAATGGCAGAAGTGAGTAGCCCGGAGTGAGGTTTTCTTCAAGAAAGGGAAGAAAGGGCTTGAACGAGCATTCCAGTGAAATGATGGTTGCTTCGTCGAGTCCAACTTGGAGGCCACCTTACCAATGCTGGTAAAGGTGTGGGTTTTGTGATATGACGGGTCATGACGGCCACACCGGGGTGACAGGTGAGTCTCGACTGTAGCACCTCGCTGTGATTTGGTGGATGGCACGCGGGCTCGGATGCTTTGAAATGTCCCGCATGTAGATAGAGGTTAGTCATATAGGAGTGCTCAATATTGTGCACCGCGACCAAGGCGGACAGGAAAATGAGAGAACTACGTAATTAATGCATGAGTTTAATTAGCGTAGTTTTGTAAAGTAGTACGAGATACATTCCTCCAATCGCAAAATGCCTTGGTTCATGAGATTTGAGATTTGAGCCCTATAAACCGGAAGGGAGGGAATACTGCACGGATGAACGCGATGTAGTCTAGTCACTTGTTGAAATCTCTAGAAAGGCAAATACTCCTTTCCGGTTTACAGGGCTATACTACTCCCTCCTTCTAGGTGTGTAAGTCATCTTACGAAAACCAAATTGTCCCAAAACACTTAGGTGCGGTGCATTAACTTCTACCTTGTTTCTTGTTTCTTGACATATCAACCAATAAGAGATGAGAGGTGTGCATGCTTTTAATGACTTGCAGTGGCTAGTTCATTGCAAGCAATGCTATTAATTAGCAAATAAACATTGGTGACCCTAGGAGGAAATGGTGCTAAGCGCGTGGACCTATGCAGAATGAGTATCAACCAATGGATGATGGAGTTTAATTGTTAAACAATAGCAATTTTGTCTCATGCAAGAGCCTGGCTAGTACTCCTATATGTGTGCTCCAAGGCACCGCACCATGCGAGCGTTCGCAACTGCCACATTCGGGTTGCGCTTGCCTCTTCGCCTCTTCAAGAAGACGAACAATGATGTTACTCCTACTTCTACAGTATCGAATCCACTGCTGCATGTCTGTCCACCTCGTGCGGGAGGGATAACGTGTAGCGAAAGCTTCTACTTATTGCTCCTGCCTTTGCGTCTATGATAGGTGGGCCCAACAGGTGGTTGGCCCTCCTGTCATGTAGCCAAAGGCAGGTACAGTTAAGGCACCGGAGCTCAGTCCGCGAGGGAGAGGGCGTTGTAGTAATCAAATTTCTCGGTCTTGTACGAGTTGACACGACACATCAAAGCACTGCACTCGATATAAGTCCTTTTACACGTTCAAATGGACTACTTCATATGTAGACATATTCTGCTTCGTATGTAGTCACTTGTTGCAATCTCTAAAAAGACTTATATTTGGAAACGGAGGGTGTACAACGCATGCATGCATGCCGTGACTTTCCTTTTGATACATGCATGTGTTGATTTGATGCACCTTGCCAAATTTTGACTATAAATTTAACTAACCAAATTTTCATGCATGTCACAAAAAATTACGGGGCTGTTTGGATTGTGACTATGTTTGTCTTATGTTGCCACATTATTTTTCCCACACTTGCCACACTTGCCTAACCTGAGTTGCTCAAATTGTTAGACACACTTTGGCTTGCCAAAGGGAATCTTGCCACAATTTTTGTGTCTATGACACATTATTTTTGTGTCTATGACATGTGGAGTAGAAAATATAAATAATAATGCATGTTGGGGCAACCCACGTTTCCGCTAATTTTAGCCGTGGGCTTGTTCACAATTTTTACGAGGGGGTGGTTGTTCATTTAATGGAGGGACTTGTAGTACCATACTTGAACGGTACAAAGTGCGACCTGGCACACCGTAACACCACTTGGAACAAGCGGGTAGCTATCTCAAAAAACAATCAACAACTAAAAAAACCCGCTACCTGGCATGTAGTAGTACACAATTTTAAATGATTGTTTTGATGGAGTGAAAAAGGAAAACTACCCCACTATGTATATATAGGCCGGAGTCTCCACGCTTGCTTGCTAGGGTTGCTCTATTCACACACTCTCATCCTCTCTAGATCTAAACAAGATAGGGGTAGTAACACTGTCTTTCTCCCTTCAAAAAACATTGGCTTTCTATCCTCACCACTAGTTACAGATCTGGACGTATCCCCCTCCGCTGGTGAAGGGGAGGAGGCGCAGCATTTAGGCCATCGTCGACAGCGAGGGAGGATACCCACTGCCGGCCGCACCGTTATCTCTGGCCGAGCGCCAGCGCGGGAGGTCCTCTGATCCCTTCATCGTTGCCTGTGGACGGATCCGGCCTCCCGCTGCCCACCTATCCACATCCCGACGACCTTCAGGTATATCTTCGTTCGAAACCGCCTTAGCTCTACCTCCTCATCTTGCTACATCGCTGCATGTGCATCATTTTCTACCTCTCATCCCCTCTCGATCGGATGGTCCAATGTCACCTAGTATTTTTTTTCTTCTATTGTTAGAGGTAAAGCTACTTCATGGAGTCGAATCTTGTACTCCCTCCGTCCGAAAATACTTGTCATTGAAATGGATGTATCTAGTTGTATTTTAGTTCTAAACACATCCATTTTGATGACAAGTAATTCCAGACGGAGGGAGTACTTGGTTCAAACAAGAAATAAAGTGGGGGTGGGGGAATTTAGAATGTACATCGGACTTGGTACAAACAGGAAGGAAAGGGGGTGAAAGTAGTACACACTAGTCATCCAACCGGTATCTTGGTCGAAAAGGGAAATATAGGGGTAACGTTGTACACTGTGGTATGACCAGGACTAGAATTGCTATCCACACATAGGAGTAGTTGGGTAGAGTGAACAAAAATGGGACCAGCCCAGATATGTTTCTTGGATGTTTGTTTCTCGGGGAAACAAACTATGAATCACCACTTTATGCCCCTGTTTACGTACATGGTGCTGGACTGCTGGTGCACCCACTCTCCCATGCCCTTATAACAAATATTTAGCTATTCTTAATCTAAAGTCCCTGGTAAAAATGAAGCCATGCCACTGTTATAAGCCACGACAAGTTTAGCCAAATGTTTTTGCCTGTAATTGTTTGAGACTCTGACTGTTTCCTCTGTACCTTTTTGTGCAAACAGGGATATCCAATTCACCTGGTTGCTGTTGTGACCTTTTGGTGCACTGCACAAAACTCTTCTTAAAAGAAGTGACTTTTGTGTTGTTTAACCGGAATGTCAGAATGGAATAGTTGGTTCATTTCGGTGGAACTGCACAAAGGGAGATCTGTGTTCCAATCCTCATCATCCATATTGGCGCCATAACCTTCCTTTAGGTAAGAATGATATTTAATGCATGTGTTCATCTCTATTTTCCGACTGCCATGAGAAAATAATGCTATTTTTTACTAGTACACTTGTACTCCCTCACTGACAAAACCAATTCTGAACTAGAAGGCCAATCATGTACTTGGTTTCACCAACTGGTGAGGAGAAAGAGAAACAGAGCATGAAGAGGAAGAAGAAGAAGGAGGAGGAGGAGGAAATGAAGAAGATCACACGATGGTATCGTCCTATGTTATCATGACATCTTGCTAGTGGTGTTGTATTTCTGTGTTGCTACTAGTCTTAATTTACTTGGAAGACTAGCAAGATGCTCGTTCGTTGCACGTAACATCGAGATGCACTTAACAACAAGATCACCAAATCTATTTTTTGTAAGAGTATAAGAGTAATAGATAATAGAGTAGAGATAGATAGAGAAATGCAACATAGTAGTACTTGGCTTAACGACAAATCATACTAATTAACCGGATTCTGGATGCATGTGTGACCCAGCTCTACATGATCAACAGTGCCAAGTTGATCTTGCTGAAGCCGAGGCCTCAGTCGAGGCCATTCAAGGGCTCCGGCAATGTCTCCCTTACATGTGAGACGATCCTCTAGGGAGCCCTTCCACTTATGTCGTCTCTCCTTCAAGGTCACTTAATTAATCAGGAGTACTTAAGTAGCACTAATTTATTGCTGCCTAATTTTCCTGTCAGAGTTAAACAAATCTTTAGTAGCACCCTATGCTGAATCATGTATGTGTATATTTGTATCTGGAGGTGAATCATGTGGTGGCGCAGATAGGAATCTTGGTAGTGTCATGACATAATAATGCTATTGTCTTTCTATCCTTTCTCACTAAGCTAATGAAGGTTTCACCTTTTTCCTACTTGTGCAAACAGGGACCATGTTGTGCCAATCGTACATTTTAGTGGAACTGCACTAGAGAATACAATGAACTGTATCCCAGCCAGTGCTTTAACTCTGCTAGAAGTTCTTGATAATCTTTCGATATAATCTCACCACTGGTAAACAAGAGTTATTTCAACCATACATTTGAAGTGCACAAAAATATATACTATTGAGTGATTCCAGTGAGTGCTTTATCATCTCTTCCGGAATTACTTGAATAAGCATATTTTGCTCAGGTTGGTACCAGCCTAAGGCCTTCAGCCATATTAGTTTGTTGTACCTATATATGTATTGTGCTACTGTGTTGCTACTGTCACGAGAAACTCCTTTATCTTTGCACGTTAAAGTTTTGCAACCTATGGTACATGGCAATGTTCTGAGTGTTGAGTTAATTGGCACTGATTAAATAAACTAATACCTCTCTTTAAGCAAGACTACTATGTTGCTAACTTTACCCATTAAGATAATGAGGGTGCTTCTGTTTGTTAGTGTATGTTTCATCAATTAGTCCCACTATTACAGTAATCTCACTCTCTCAATATATGTGCCAACAGGGATGCTTGATTTTGGTGGAACTACACAAAACCTTTGGGTGCTTCATTACCTCGACCGCTTCCTTCCCTTCATGTCTGTCGCTTTGTCTCGGCTTGCTTGCTTCCTTTGTTTCTTGTCAGTCGCTTATCTCGACTTCCAGCGAAAGGAAATAGTAATTGATATGCTACCTCACACAGGTTGGTACTGGTCTTTATCCTGATTATTGTGCTTGTCATGTATTGGTAATTTGGTATTGTGCTACTGTTTGCCGATTTTATAAAGGAGTAACTTGGAGCCTAAACTCGCAGGCAAATCATTGCCTTGGGTGATTTCAGTAGAACTGCACAAAATGATCAGATGGACAGATACTTATGTTGCTGCCATGTGCTCCAAAGTTCACTCAGACAAGCATTGATGTTGACAAGAAGTTCCTATATTCATTCGAGTATTAACCGGCATCAACCAGTTGCCAAACTCCCAAGTATTAGGAGAGTGAACGCCAAAAATATTGCTTGGCGCATAGCCCAGAAGAACACAGTCCAGTCTTTGGTCCCAACTTGTGCCTTTTGGTTATCGGCAGATATGGTAGCGAAATGTGTGGCATGGAGTCTAAAGATTCTAGACAAGTTGGTTGACGCGTATATTCATCTGGCACTTAATCAGTCTGCACGCCAGGGATGCTCCATTTCAGTTGAACTGCACAAAACATTTGGGTGGTTCATTTTCTCAACTGCCTCCTTTCTCGTCTGCAATGTAGAATTTTGGCGAGCTACAGGACCAAGATGAGCCAGTAAACTAGTTTGATGAAAGTAGTGGCCAAGTTTCTCAAACCTCGCTCGGCACGAGGCCACTATTTGAGGATAAACCTACAAGAAAAGTTCAGATTGTCTGTGCTGCCTCTTATGTACTCGAAAGTTTACTCGTACAAGAACCAGTTTTAGCAAGAAGTACCTCCGACTGAACACCATTTACCAGCCTGTACCCTAGGTAATTAAAGTTCGTCCATGGATCATATTGGTTGTGATCTCAATCATTTGGATGCATAAACATACTGAACATGTGTATATCTGAATCTTTTTATGAATTATGCATGAATATTGTCGTGTGATTAATCAATCATTTCGATGCATAGATATGCTGAGCTTGTGTATATATGAATCTTTTGAGTTGTTGATAGTGAATGTTGGCTATGAATATGAACGTGTCCTGTGAACCTGAGTTTGATATTAATGTTTACCTTTTCTGTTGTATTTGTGTGTGAACTTGTTAGTATGCCTATTGTGGGGTATGTGACGTGTGAGTGTCAACGGCACACCTTCTTCCTGAGAAGAATTGCACCTGCTTTGTTAGGGTAGCAATGGCCCATCAGCTCGTTTTAACCTTTTTATTACTCTGTCTTCCCCTCTCCCCTGCTCAACCCCTGCCGTAATGTTTTCGGCCTCAAAACAAACATAGTACTGCGTTGTTTTTGGGGCTTGTTGAAAAATCGAGTGCTGGTTTCTGTAGGTTGGCTCACCCAACAAATGGGCTGCTGGTCCACCACGACAGACTGGGAGGCTAAAAATACAAGTTGTATGGTGCAGAGGCAAGTAAAAAAACGCTATCGAGAGCCATCCACTGAAGAAAAAAATCGCTCCTGATGTGCTTCTTCAGTCGTGCCGCCGGCCCCCTCTTTCATCCAGTTCGCTCGGGGATCAGGTATCATTTTTTTTCAGAGGGCGAAGAAGTATCAGCTAGGCCTAGGTTTTTTAATAAAACGCAGGTCTCTGTTCTATTTATCTATATATAAGAATAATAATGCTGTGTCCAATTTATGTTTTCCCTTCTAACCACATTATATATATTTATATTATTACTATTATCGTATATTTTATAGAGACTTATATATACATTATAAAAACATCCCACGTGTTATTAACTTATAAAAGTAAATGTTTAACGGAAGTTGGCGAGGAAAATCCTGGTTGTTTTTGACTCACAGGCAAGGAAAATCCTAGTGATTGCGTACAAAAGCTTGCGAATATTTTAGGGACCAATTTAATAATAATGTGCTAATTTTTATATTGAGCAATAACTCGTTAATTTATTAATTATATAAAAAAATGTGTCTCTCTGGTTTATTCTTTGATATTAATTGCTCCTTCTAACATAACATTATATATATAACGAGCCCAACATTTTTTTGAGAATCACAGTGCACTTTATTGCCTAAGTTCAATGCTTACACGGATACATAAATGAGCAGGTGGTGCATCAAGCCACACATGCCTACCTATGTCAAGAGACGTAGCCATACATGCTAGTCTATGAGGCTCCTCATTACATTTGCGTTGTTCATGACTAATAAGACAAGCCCGAAATAAATTGCTTCGTTCTTTGATCTCATGAAACACCATACAATGTCCACCAAGGTTCTTTGGTGCTTCGATTTCCCAGACGACTCTCAGTCAGTCAGTAGCAATATGTACTCTTTCTAGGTCCAGGTCCTGTCTCAACACTAGTGCTTCTCGACATGGGCTGGGATTCGTGTATAAATGGGCTGGGATTTCTTAGAAATATAATGAGCCCAACTAATTCGTGTATAAATGGGCTGGGATTTGGAAGATGACTGTACGTGAGAGGCTGACAGTGGGGACGCACCACGCCCATGGACACATGCATGCATGCAACGGAACTCGGCGTGGTCAACGTGGTCAAGGAACGACTTCCATCAGAAGTATACTCTACGTGGAGAGGCTGACAGGTGGGCCCACTAAGTTGACGGGGACGGAGGGCTTTGTCAACTTAGTCAATATGAACGATTCTAGCTGCAGTGACCGTACGATGTCCATCCAATGGCCATCGTGCTTCTTCAACCTGTGGTCTTCTTGCTCCAGCCGCCCAAAGCAGTGCCGGTCGTGCCACCTCCTCCTGCATACCATGGCCGGTTGTGATGCCACGGAGGCCTCACCGCCCCCTACTACTCCCACCGCTGTCCAGGCCATCCCTCCACTCACCCACACCCCATGTTATTCTGCGGTGACGACAGCCTCACACAGCAGCCGAACGAGTGAACCCTCATACTCCTCTATGCGTGGGCATCCACTGATGCGTCTTCCTCGGCTCTGCGCCGTCCCCTTCCTAGGCCTCGCTGTCATTCACCGCCGTGGTGCTCTCGACGTGGCGTGGTCAATGTGGTCAATGACCGACTTCCATCGGAAGAGTATTGTACGTGGAGAGGCTGACAACTGGGTCCATGGCCACAGCCCAGTTTTTTTGTGATTTGCCAAGTAAGTCGCTTTCTCGGGCCTATTGGGCTGCAAATCTTTCAAGATGAGGAGAGCTTCATTCGGCTGGCCAAGAAAATGGCCTATTAGTAATGAGAAATGGGTTGTACATTTTTAAAACACATCAAACCGACAATTAGTTTCAAATTTCTTTTTTTCATTTTGAGATTTTAAATTGCATTGATTTTTATGCTTGGACAATTTGTTGGACTTTATATTGATATACATTTATTTTTAAAATTAGTTTGAATGTGACTCGAAATTTCGGGATTAAAAAC
This sequence comes from Triticum aestivum, assembly GCF_018294505.1. Classification (NCBI taxonomy): domain Eukaryota; kingdom Viridiplantae; phylum Streptophyta; class Magnoliopsida; order Poales; family Poaceae; genus Triticum; species Triticum aestivum. The sequence continues at coordinate 591,721,631 of NC_057807.1, read as the reverse complement.
AGTTCGGACCGCACCGAAATATGCAAAATTTCGTATATTTTTTTAACCGTGGCCACAATATGGGCTGTAATGCTAACAAAAAAGAATATGGGCTCCAAAAAACCTTAAGAATTATAAAATGGGCTGTAAATTATTAGAAATAATGGTAGATGGGCTGTATGCTGTTTTCCACAGATTTGAGGCTTTCCTAAAAAAAGGTTGACGCACAAGCAGTGACTGTTGGATTTCCATCCAACAGCCGTCGTGCTTCTTCAATCTCTGCTCTTCCTGCTCCAGCCGCTCAAACAAGTGCCGCGCAGGCCTCACCACCCCACCGTACTCCCATCGCTGGCCTAGCCATCCCTCTACTCACCCACACCTACTGTTATTCTTCGGCGACGGCAGACGAACCAGTAAACCCTTGTACAGTCGTACTCCCCTCCGCGTGGGAAACAACTTCCGCATCTCCACTGCCTCCGTCTCATTCCCTTCCTAGGCCTCGCCGTCGTCCACCGCCCTGGTGCTCTCGGCGCGGTCTGGTCAACGTGGTCAACGACCGACATGCATTTGAAGTGGACTATACGTGGAGAGGCTGACAGCTGGGTCCACAGCCGCAGCAAGGAACTGCCTCCTTATTACGTGCAAAATAATTATTCCTCCACCTGACAGCAGGGACCCACCAGACGGGCCACCTTATTTCGTGAAAAAAATGTTTCCCCCCTGACTGCTGGGACTCACCAGCTACATCTTCGCATGCAAGGAAGTGCGTCCAGGCAAAAAAAAACGATTTGCCCCCTGACTGCTGGGACCCACCAGGTACATCTTCGCACGCAAGGAAGTGCCTGACAGTCGGGACCCACCTGGTCGAAGCGTACGTAGCGTTGTCATTCTGGTCGCGAACGTGTACGTACATACTGGTGGATGTAGAGGCGCGCATGTGTCGTAGTAGAGGCACGCTCGTGTCGTAGTAGAGGCGCGCATGTAGCATGTACACGTACGTACAGCGGCCAGTGCGCAAGAACGAAAATACGGCCACGTATGTGTACATACGGGCGGGGTCTGGAACGCCTACTCATGCATATATATGTACGGCCAGGGCTCGTGTACATGGCTGGGTCGGAACGGAGAAACATCATCGTCATCGTGTTCATGGGGAGCCAACCGACTGGGTCGGAACGGAATGCGTCGTCGTGTTCATCGGGAGGGCTTGGACGGAACAGGCGATGGAAACGAGGCCTGGCGTACCGCAGAACGGAGGAAACGGCCTTGTGTTTGACCGGCCACGTTCGAAATGGGGTCCTGTTCATTGGGAGGGGTCTGGCGTACCGCAAAACGGAGGAAACGGTACTCCAACGGTCGAAACGGGGGTCCTGTTGATTGGGAGGGGTGTGGCGTACTGCAAAACGGAGGAAACAGACCTCCTACGGTCGAAACGGGGGTCCTGTTGATCGGGAGGGGTGTCGCGTACCGCAAAACGGACGAAACAGACTTGTGTTGGAGCGCTACGGTCGAAACGGGGGTCCTATTCATCGGGAGGGGTGTGGCGTACCGCAAAACGGGACTCCACGGGATACTGTTCATCTCCACCATCGACCTCCTCGAGCCTCCATGGGCTACTGTTCATCCACCGTCGACCTCCTCCAGCTCCACCTGCGACTGTTCATCCACGGGCTCCTGTTCATCCAGCCTCCACCGCGCGCTACTCCACCGGCTACTGTTAAACCACCCCTCTCTACGGGTTCTTGTTCAACCACCCCTCCACGGGCTACTGTTCATCCACCCCTCCACCGTCTACTGTTCATCCAGCCCTCCACGGGGTCATCCTGTTCATCCAGCCCTCCATGGCGTCGTCCTATTCATCCAGCCCTCCACGGGGTCCCGTTCATCCAGCCCCAACTGGCTCGATTGATCGGGGTCCTGTTCATACAGAGGCAATGCCACGGGTCCTGTTCATCTACTCCCACCACTCACTGTTCATCCACCCCCCCCCCCCCCGCCCCCCCGCAACGCTCACTGTTCATCTAGAGAGGCATCATCGATCAGCTTCAGTTAGCAGCAGTAGCGAAGGAATCAATCGCTCGGGTTCAGTAACGTGTAGCCTGCAGTGCAATCGCTCGGGTTCAATTAGAGCCCAACGCCTCGCTTGGGTTCAGTTAGAGCCAACGCCTCGCACACACGCGCGTACATGTACGAGAGAAACGTGCATCGCTCGGCCCCGACCACCCACCGTAAGCGGGAACTCCCCGAAATTTTCCTCGCCCTCGCTTCTACCACGGTTTTTTCTGTCATGGACGGCCAAAAGAATGTCATGCAGCTGCGTCTCCAGCCCGCCCAGGATGAAAAGCCCATTGTCTGTCATGATTTTTTGTCATAGAAGTAGGAGCCCACCACATCTATGATGATACCAGGTTTTGTCACAATTATCGTCATAGAAGTGTCATATGTATGACAGGAAAAAAATTCGTTCGGCCCAAAATGTCACGGATGTGTCTTTTTTTGTAGTGTTTGCTCCCGTTGCTCACCTTGAATCTATTTGTCTGTTGATTGCTTATGCTTCTCATCATAATTTCATGTTGCAACAAATGGATGTGAAGAGTGCTTTTCTTAATGGTCCCATTAATGAGTTGGTGTTTGTCAAACAACCCCCGGGTTCAAAGATCCCTATTTCCCCGATCACGTGTAGCAACTCCACAAGGCGCTCTATGGCCTTAAACAGGCCCCACGTGCGTGGTATGAGCATCTTATGGAGTTGTTACAAGATCGTGGGTTCGAAATCAGGAAAATCGACCCCACTCTTTTTACTAAGAAGGTCAAAGGGGAGTTGTTTGTATGCCAACTATATGTTGATGATATTATTTTTGGTTACCCTAACAAAGCTTTCAATGAAGAATTTGCCGCACTCATGACCTCAAAGTTCAAGATGTCTATGATGGGAGAGTTGAAGTTCTTTCTCAGGTTCGAAATCAAGCAAAGAAGAGAAGGAACCTTCATCAACCAAGCCAAATACACTCAAGACATGCTGAAGAGATTCATGCTAGGTGATGTCAAGCCGGCTCCCACCCCTATGCCCACAAAGTGCCAACTTGACATTGATCCAAATGGTAAAGCGGTGGATCAAAAGGTATATCGCTCCATGATTGGCTCCTTGCTTTACCTTTGTGCATCTAGACCGGATATCATGTTGAGTGTGGGAATTTGTGCACGGTTTCAAGCCGCACGGAAGGAAAGCCACCTTGTAGCGGTCAAGCGAATATTTCGATATTTGGCTCATACCCCAAACTTTGGCTTATGGTTCCAAAGAGCAGCAAACTTCAAGCTTGAAGGATATTCGGATTCTGATTGGGAAGGAGACAAAGTGGATAGGAAGTCCACTTCTGGAGGGTGCCAATTTCTTGGTTGCTCTTTGGTGAGTTGGTCTTCCAAGAAGCAAAGTTGTGTGTCTCTCTTGTCCACCGAAGTGGAGTATGTGGCAGCCGGTAGTTGTTGTGCACAACTCTTATGGATGAGGCAAACTTTAAAGGATGATGGTGTCATTTGTGAAAAAGTGCCTCTTTGGTGTGACAATGAAAGTGCCATCAAGATTTCTCTCAACCCGGTGCAACACTTCAAGATGAAGCATATTGAGATTCGGTATCACTTCATCCGGGATCATATTAGGCGAGGGGAGATCGAGCTCAAGTATGTCAACACTCATGATAACCTTGCGGATATTTTCATGAAGCCCTTGGATGAAGCAAGATTTCTCGAGTTAAGGAATGAGCTAAATATCATTGATTCAAGCAATGTGACTTGAACCCTTGCACACCCCACCACACTCAACTTGTTGTCTAGTTTAGGTGTAGGCATGGACATAGGGGGAGTGTTGTTCTCTCAATGAACTCTCCCTCCCCCCATTATGCATAAATTGATCAACTCTTTCACATTCGCCATTTTTATGGTACTTGTGCTTCAAAGACGAGTTTTGGTCATGGTCCCAAGGATAATTCTTCGCGGTGCCATACCAATCAACTCAAACATAGGTGGCTCCGGCCACCGCCTCTCCTTGGAGAGGTTGTGTCTTGTTTTGGTCCTTGTTGTCTCTCGCTTTTCTCTCTTCGTGCCAAGCTTGTTCTTGTGGTGTCTCGTTTGTTAGCTCGTTGGTGTGGTCATTGGCTTGAAGATTCCGTGCAAAGTTGTTTCTTCCCTTAGTTGAAACTGCATTATCTTGGGTTCACGGTACTACCGTGGCCTGCCATGGTACTACCGCAACCAGCACGACAGTAATTTGTTGCTGCCGCTGGTGGAGCAGTACTACTGCCCACGGCGCGGTACTTCCGCCCGGGCGGTACTACCGCAAGGACGCGCGGTACTACCGTGGAGTAGCGAGCGCGTGAGGGTTAAGAGCGGGCGGGGGGAGTTCCAACTCCCCCATACCCATTCACTCTTTCTCCCCCATGCCGCCTCTCTCTCTCCTGCCCACGAACGGCGCCGGAGGCCCTCGCCGGATCTCCGTCTCCGGCCTCTCTCCTCTGATTCCGACCGATGGGATCGTTCCCCACCACGTCCTCTTGCCATGGACCAAGGTTTCTCCCCAAATCCCTCTCTTGTTGGTTCGTTCTTTTGCTTCTAGGTTTTTGGGGAGATGCATGTGGTTCTTGAGATTTTAGGCTAAATCTTTGCAAGAGTAGGATGTAGGAGAGTAGTAATGCGTAGAGATAGTACTTGATATGTTGCCCCATGGTAGATTTGATCGACCATAGTATCGCTTTGTTGTCGCGGTAGTACTCAGATCCAGTGGCAGTTTCGGATATGACTCTGTGCGTTACTACCGCACCTCCAGCGCGGTACTACCGCCAGCGCGGTACTACCGTGACTTGGAGCGGCACTAAAATTTGAGTACAATGCGTTCAAGCGGTGCTACTATTGTTGTCAAACCTCTCTTGTGGCAATTATCAAGTGCTCATTCTACTTGTTCTCACTGCTTTGTTGTGGTCTTTGCATTGATCTTTCTTGCTTTTTGTGCGTGTTCTTGTGCTTTGTGTCCTAGGTGGTGGCCCAGGTGCCTTTGCACACCGTTCCAATCCAAGCCGTGACACGGGCTCCAAGCGTCTACGAAATCAAGATGAAGCTCCAGAGGGTTCCAGTGCCCCCCAACGCAGGACATAGACCATCGCCACCAAGAACAAGGAACCCACCATGGGCATGGATGGGATGCCCCTTGCTGAGTTCATCTCTCGAAGGAAGGTCAATCCCTATGTGCATCCTCGTGCCAACTTCCAAGGGAATAAACTGTTCTGGACCAAGAAGCAGAATCTCATTTATCTGGATGTGATCAAGGCCAAGCAAAACATCTATGACATGCATCATCTGAGGGAAGCGAAGCACCGGGACTACTTTGGTGAGGCTCTGGATCTTGTGGAGCAATTTGGCATTGAGCACATCATCTCTTTTCACAAAGACTATGATCTTGAGATTGTGGCTCAGTTTTTTGCCTCAATGTACTTTCATCCTAATGAGGAACGGACTATGACTTGGATGACCAATGGTCAGCAGCTGACTGCTACTTGGAAGGAGTTAATGACTTTGCTTGGTGTTCAAGATGAGGGGCTTGCCACACCCCAAGGCGTTCGTCCTCATGCCAATCCCGAGTCAGCCAAGAAGAACAAGATTCAGCCCTTCTATGTTGAGAAGAAGCTCTCCAGTGGCAAGTCATCGTGGGTGCTCAACTCCTTCCTTGACATCATGTACCGGATCTTCCACAACTCTCTCTTTCCTTGCATTGGTGACAAGGACAAGGTGCATGCTTATCTTGTGGACATGTTGCTCCTATGTGAGGAAGCGCGCAACTCTCAGATGCAACCACTTGATGTCTCACATATCATGTGGTGTGAGCTTCGATTTGCGGTATTCAACCGCAAGGTCCCCATCTATGGACCTTATATGTTTCATTTGATCTCGGCGACTTGGGAGAAGCTCTACCCTCAGGAGGAGTTTGAGGCCCCTGGTTGGATTCGACATGAGTCCATCAGGCTCCGTGTCAAGACTCAGTTGGCTAACACCACTTCTCGTGTTGAGGCCGCGGCTGCCATGGATGTGGATGCAGATGGGGATGAGGAGGAGGCAGTGGACGAGGACAGCTCTGAGGGTTTCATCCCTCCCACCTCTGAGCCATCTTGGGCTAAGAGGCTGAAGAACAAGATGAAGGCTTTGTTCTGTATGCAAGCTCAGGGGCAATATCGGGCTCACGTTGTCTCCAAGGAGAGTTGTCGCCGGGACAAGAAACTTATGAGGCTTTTCGGAGAGGATGTTTCTGGTGGTTCTGAGGAGCGCATCACTCTAGAGGCTGAGTGGATGGCAAAACAAAGCTTCAAGTGGACTGATTCTGAGGAGGACAATGAGGAGTCCGTTCCCGCTGCCGAGTCTGACGAGGAGCGTGCGTCTGATTACTCCGCTTGAGCCACCACTTGTGTTGTAGGTGTCCTCTCTGCCTTTTTGGCGTCTCCATGCCAAAGGGGGAGAGAGTGTAGGGATTTGCGAGTCTTGCGTCGTGCTTCTTATGTCGTGCTTGTGTTTTCTTTGCTCGTGTTTGTTCCGTTGAACCTTGCTTGCTTTGGTTTAGTTTGCTTGTGAGACTTGGTCTATCATATGGTGTAAGACATATGCTCCCTATCATACCTTATTGAGCTTATGATATATTGTGCTATTTATGTAATGCTCATATTTACCATCTTGTTTAGTGTTAGCCTTATTGTTGCAAGATATGCATTGTTTACAAAATATAGGGGGAGTGTTGATCCTAGTATACGTGTCGTGCAGTCCAAAGCACTTATCTAGATAGCACGCATCTAGGGGGAGCTCATCTATATTTTAGAGTTGTGGGGTTTGCGTATGTTCTATATTATTTCCCCTTGTGCAAATCCCGTATTGTCATCAGTCCACCAAAAAAGGGGAGATTGTAAGGGCATATTTATCCCTAAGGTGTTTTGGTGATTGATGACAATGCTTTTGCGGATTAATCATGTGCCTTGAGTATCTCAGACAATTCGTCACTAGGCACAAGACGGTTTGGTGCCCCTCGAAGACTATTGAAGACGACGTTTTTCCACCGTTCTTTTCGGTGGATTTGAGTCGTAGGAAAGCCGTACTATTAAGAGGGGGTCCGCGTTGGAAAGGTTGGGGTGGAATCATCACGTACATGTTTTATCTCTTTGCACCGCCTTTCCCTTTGCGCTTTGGAGCATCCTCCGTTTTCTTCATATTTTGCAAAGAGAAGGATTCCTAGTGTTGCTGTTCTGAGGCATGCGGTAGTACTTCTCTTAGGAGCGGTAGTACCGCAGGCCCCAGCGGTAGTACCGCACGCCGTTGCGGTAGTACCGTAGGTGCCCATGGTAGTACCGCTCCTAAGGAGTTGTAGTACCGCGGCCTCGGACCAGACTCAGTCGCTCGTGCGGCTGTAGGGGCAGATGTAATTTTTTACATCCGCGCCCTACGCGGTAGTACCACCCCATGCGCGCGGTAGTACTGTGGGTCCTGGTACGGCCCAGCAACACGAGCGGAAGTAGGGGCGGATGTAATTTTTTACATCCGCTCCCTGCGCGGTAGTACCGCATGCCACGTGCGGTAGTACCGTGTCGGTTTTTTGCACTATTTGATTTTCAGTGGAAGTAGGCACGGATGTATTTTTATTCATCCGCGCCCTTCCCACACTAGTCCAATCCGGCCTTGCGGTAGTACCGCAAGGGGGAGCGGTAGTACCGTGTCAGCGGCAGCACCGCCCTCAGCCTTTGCGGCTCAGGCCTGGACTAGCTCCTGCCGTAGCAGCGGTAGTACCGCGGTCCGCCGCGGTAGTACCGTGAGCCCTTGCGGTAGTACCGCTGGCCTGGGGCGGTAGTACCGCAGGTCGCGGGCTGGTTAAGTGGATAATGGTTGGATTTGTCTCTCCACTATATAAGGGGTGTCTTCTTCCTCTAGTTGACTACCTCTTCCAACCCTAAGCTCCATTGTTTCTCCAAGCTCCATTTTCGCCCGATCTCTCTCCCTAGCCAATCAAACTTGTTGATTTGCTCGGTATTGGGTGAGAAGGCCCCGATCTACACTTCCACCAAGAGAAATTTGATTCCCCCCACTAATCCCTAGCGGATCTTGTTACTCTTGGGTGTTTGAGCACCCTAGACGGTTGAGATCACCATGGAGCCATAGTCCATTGTGGTGAAGCTTCGTGGTGTCGTTGGGATCCTCCAATTAAGTTGTGGAGATTGCCCCAACCTTGTTTGTAAAGGTTCGGTCGCCGCCTTCAAGGGCACCAATAGTGGAATCACGGCATCTCGCATTGTGTGACGGCGTGAGGAGAATATGGTGGCCCTAGTGGCTTCTTGGGGAGCATTGTGCCTCCATACTTCTCTAACGGAGACGTACTTCCCCTCAAAAGGAAGGAACTTCGGTAACACATCCTCGTCTCCACCGGCTCCACTCTTGGCTATCTCGTGCCTTTACTTGTGCAAGCTTATTTGTGTTGTATCCCTTGCTTGCTTGTGTGTTTGTTGTTGTTGCATCATATAGGTTGCTCACCTAGTTGCATATCTAGACAACCTACTTTGATGCAAAGTTTAATTTGGTAAAGAAAAGCTAAAAATTGTTAGTTGCCTATTCACCTCCCCCCCTCCCCGTCTAGTCAAATTTATCGATCCTTTCAACGACCACATTGCCCGCTCCTGGCCACCACTCTCCTACATCCTAATCGCTCCCCGGCCGGTTCGGTCGCCGCCCGCGCGCTGCGGCCACTAGCCTCGCCCTCACCGCCTGGCCACCGCTACCCAGCCACGCTGTGCCCAGCCTGTCCTCGCCCTGCCGCCTCGCCCGTGGCTCACGCGCCCGGGTCCGCCCTGGTGGGCGCACCTGCCCGTGCCCACACCCATTGCCTAGTGCCCGTTAGCCCCAGGGCCTATGACATGTGTGCCCAACCCTAGAACAAAAAAATAATTAACTAATCAATCAATCAATTGATTGATTGATTAACTTAATTAATCTAGTTAATTAACCCTAATTATTTGTTTAGTTAAAACTGAGACAATGACATAACATCCCCACACGCCAGGGTTGACCCTAGTCAACTCAGTTGACTGCTGATGTCGTGATGATGTCATGCCGATGCAATAAACCGTTTTGATTTAAATTAAATCTGTTAATTCCAAAATTGTATTAAAACTTCAAAAATTAATATAAAATAAACCATATCTCGGATGAAAATACATTGTACATGAAAGTTGCTCAGAAAAACGAGACAATTCTGAATACACAGTCCGTTCATGTGCCACACGTCCCTATCATAGCGAACATGCAACCGCCCCTCCATTTCATCTGTCCAAAGATGCCAAACTCTGGGAATACTTTTCCGGATGTTTTCCCCCTCGCCAGTATCATCTAGTGATGCGTTAGGTCACCCCTAGATTAGCGTTTTGTCATGTTATGCTTTTGTGATTCTATGTTTGCTTTATACTATTGTTTCTTCCCCCTCTTCTCTCCGATAGACCCCGAGACCGCTGTTGATGCCTCTGTGATCGACTATGTCGATGACGACCCTTCTTCGTTTTCGGCAGAGCTTCTAGGCAAGCAAAGCCCCCCTTGATCATTCCCATATCGCCAATTTCATCCTCTCTCATGCTTGCATTAGATTTTGCTACTATACTTGATTGCTCCTATTTTGATGCATAACCTTCTTTTGTAAGCTACTCTTGTACCTTACCTGCTTATCCTATATGCTTAGTATATGTTGGTTAGTGATCCATCAGTGACCCCTCATCTTGTCCATGTTACCCCCGCTTTATGATCGATGACTTGATCAATGTGATCGACGTCCAGAGCCCGACACATCACATCACACCCCCTTAGTAGCTCGACTCTACAGAGCTACTATCGAGTGCCGAGCGTGACCTCGTACAACACTTCTGATGTTAACTCAGTAGTGTAGTTAATCGGTCGTGGTCTTCGAGGCTGATTCCTCCTTCACCACTTTCAACAACAACTCTGTTGTGCAACCCCTCAAGTGTGGATCATCGAGGGTGATTCCTCCAGGTCCACCTTGATGGTTAAATCAAGTGGGAATCTGTCGAGGGTGATTCCTCGGGTTTCCCCCTTCCTGTTTTGGACACGCAGTTACTTTGACTTTACCACAAAACCATGTTACTGAAGTCGGTTGGCCCTGAGGGGTACCTGCGAGTTGATGTGAAGTAGCACTACTGGAATCAGGATCTTTCCAGTCAGCCAGATATTTGTTGTCAGCTAGCTGATGGCAAAGAAGGTCTTTGCAATCAGTATACAGAAAGCTGACGACAAAGAACGAGCTGACGACAAAGAGCGCGTTTGCCGTCAGCCAGGTCTTTGTCGTCTGCTAGCGGACGCCATAGAAGCTTTACCGTCTGCTAGCAGACAACAAAGAGAGAGGGTGGCCCACTAGTGAGAAAGTGTTAGCTGACGGCAAAGAAAGTGCACAAACTGACGTCTGTTAGCTAGGCTCTTTGCCTTCTGCTAGCAGACGGCAAAGAACCATGCCCTAACTAAAAACAAACACGCCCGTGCCCGACCACACTCTCTCTATGTCCCCTCTCTCCGTGCGCCACCCCCATCGCCAGCCGCCCCGCCCCCGTGCCACCGCCGCCCCGCGCCACCCAAATCTCCGTGCCGCCTCGGCGACCACCTCTCCACCCCGCGCCAACCCCATCGTCGTGCTGCCCCTGCAACCCCCGTGGCACCCTCCTCCGCCCGCGCCACCCTGACCTCGACCGCTCCTCACCCTCAAGTAAGTGAGCCACTCTTCACGGTGCCCCAATTGCGGCGGTTTGTGAATTCCATACAAATGTCAGGTTACTGCAGCTAGGTTGTTTGTTAGAATGCCAACGCAACACAACCTTTTCTAGATCATAGTGAACTTTGATTTTTAAGGTTACTGCAGCTAGGGTTAGATAGATGTAAAATATTTTTAAGGAAATGTTCTTACTGAAGGAGAATATATCCTAGTTAGTTCGTAGTGAACTTTGATCTTTCCAGGAAAAGTTCAGGATATAATGGGACCGGTTAGATATTTTCAGCTGCTGATGAACGATGCATGAAAGGTGAACCGGAGCATAAGTAGACTGAAAATTTACTTGATTCTGCATGCATAGCAAATTCCACACACCCAAGTTCAGGCTAGTTGGCTTCCTCATGGTTAATTATTTAGTAGCTGTGGGAATCTCTGGGTAGCTCAATGGTAAAACACATGGCCAGGGTTGTATTAATTTGTGTAGATTCTTTAGTAGATGTGCTTAGCAAGTTAAAAGGGGAACTGCAATAATTATGTTGCTTGGAAGATCTTTTTATTGTAATTACTTAAGTTGTAATCATGGCTCATTTTGTAACAAATGGCTCATTGTGTTGGAGAGTACAACCAAGCATTGTTGGGAGTAGATCAAATTATAGCATATTGTTAGTCAAATTTGGTTTACTCCAAGTAACTGCAACTTGTTAATTTGGTATACATTTTCAGTTTTGTTTCATGTCTAAAGAAATCCCTAGTTTTGAAGGGTTCAAGCTGTTGCCATCATATGTCCACAAGTGCATTGCTTTTTGAATGTGAAATGATAACTTGGTGTAGTTGATTATCTTCTGCTCAAAACTTTTGTTGCTGTAATGTTGTATGATAATGTTGTAAGTGTAGTAATTGGTCTCTTCTGCTGCTTATCAAAGATGGGGGGAGGCCGCCATCGCAGGCTGCGCTCTGCCACACCGGAGTACGAGTTGGATGCTTTCGAGTTCTTCAGTATCATACTTGAGAATTCCTCTAGGAGGTAGGTATGTAAAAGGAGAGATCTCCCCTTCACCCATCTCTTTATGATAACTCTGTTGTTTGCTACATCCCTCCTTGTCCCATGTTGCAGAGGTTGTCTGACACTTTTATGAAGATGTTGGACGGCCATCGGCCAAAGAATGTGAAGCTGTGACAAGCCAGCAGCGGCCTTCGCGGGCATTGGGACGTGGAGGTGGTGATCAGGTACGACCACATGTACCTGTGTTGTGGCTAGGAGTAGTTCTACCGTGCCTACGACCTGCAGCACAGGTACTTCCTTCTCTTCAGGTATGATGGTGACACCATGCTCACCGTGAAGGTGTTTGATACGTCTCCATCATATCTATAATTTTTTATTGTTCCATGCCAATATTATTCAACTTTCATATACTTTTGGCAACTTTTTATATTATTTTTGGGACTAACATATTGATCCAGTGCCCAGTGTCAGTTCCTGTCTGTTGCATGTTTTACGTTACGTAGAAACTCCATATCAAACGGAGTCCAAATGGAATAAAAACGGATAGAGAATTATTTTGGAATATTTGTGATTTTTGGGAAGTAAAATCAACACGAGATGGTGCCCGAGGGGGCCATGAGATAGGGAGCACGCCCCAGGGAGGCAGGCGCGCCCTGGACTCTCCTGCCCCCCCCCCCCCCATAAGGCGGTTGACGCTCTTATTTTGCCGCAAGAAAGCTAATTTTTTGAGAAATATCTGGGCGAAAGATTCACCCCAATCGGAGTTATGGATCTCCGGATATAAAAGAAACGGTGAAGGGGCGGAATCTGGGAACGCAGAAACAGAGAGAGACAGAGAGAAAGATCCAATCTCGGAGGGGCTCTCGCCCCTCCCACACCATGGGAGCCAAGGACCAGAGGGGAAACCCTTCTCCCATCTAGGGAGGAGGTCAAGGAAGAAAATAATAAGGGGGCTCTCTCTCTCCCTTGCTTTCGGTGGCGCCGGAGCGCTGCCGGGGGCCATCATCATCACCGCGATCTTCACCAACACCTCCATCATCTTCACCAACACCTCCATCATCTTCACCAACATCTCCATCGCCTTCCCCCTTCTATATTCAGCGGTCCACTCTCCCGCAACCCTCTGTACCCTCTACTTGAACATGGTGCTTTATGCTTCATATTATTATCCAATGATGTGTTGCCATCCTATGATGTCTGAGTAGATTTTCATTGTCCTATCGGTGATTGATGAATTGATATGATTGGTTTAATTTGCTTGTGGTTATGTTGCTGTCCTTTGGTGCCCATCATATGAGCGCGCGCGTGGGTCACACCATAGGGTTAGTTGTATGTTGATAGGACTATGTATTGGAGGGCAAGAGCGATAGAAGCTTCAACCTAGCATAGAAATTGATGCATACGGGATTGAAGGGGGACCAATATATCTTAATGCTATGGTTGGGTTTTACCTTAATGAACGTTAGTAGTTGCGGATGCTTGCTAATAGTTCCAATCATAAGTGCATAGAATTCCAAGTCAGGGATGACAAGCTAGCAGTGGCCTCTCCCACATAAAACTTGCTATCGGTCTAGTAAAGTAGTCAATTGCTTAGGGACAATTTCACAACTACTACCACCACTTTTCCACACTTGCTATATTTACTTTATTGCTTCTTTATCTAAACAGCCCCTAGCTTTTATTGACTTGCTCTTTATTATCTTGCAAACCTATCTAACAACACCTACAAAGTACTTCTAGTTTCATACTTGTTCTAGGTAAAGCGAACACTAAGCGCGCATAGAGTCGTATCAGTGGCAGATAGGACTTGAGAGAATATTTGTTCTACCTTTAGCTCCTCGTTGGGTTCGACACTCTTACTTATCGAAAGAGGCTACAATTATCCCCTACACTTGTGGGTTATCAAGACCTTTTTCTGGCGCCGTTGCCGGGGAGTCATAACGTGGGTTGAATATTCTCGTGTGTGCTTGTTTGCTTTATCACTAAGTAATTTTTATTTGATGTTCTTAGTTGTTCTCTATATTTAGTTATGGATATGGAACATGAAATACCAAAAAAATTAGGTGTACTTGCTACTCATGGAGATGGGGAACCTCCTAAAACCCTCGATGCTTGTTATGTGAAAGTAATTATGTACTACTTTAATAATCCTGAGAAAACCCCATTCAATTATGTTATGGGAGACACGTTGGATCAACGTGAATACTTTAGGGATTATCGCTTGACACAAAAAGGGAAACTATTGTGGGATCAAATTTATATGTTGCGTTGGTATGCCTGGGATCTATGCTTGAGATATGATATTACTTGTTGCTCTCGGATGAAGGCTCCACACCTTCCCTTTTCATGCAAATTCAATGATGATAAAACCTTGGCTTCTTATGCTAATGGTATATATGATTACTATGATGTGGAACAAATAGAAGAATTCGTTGCTTTTAAGGGTGCTTATGAAATTGAATCTTTATTTGAAAAGTATGAAGCTTTAGATGATGATGTTTATAGGCCTGAAAATTATGCTATATTGAAATATTTCTATGAAAATTATGAATATAACTACAATATTTATGCGTTTATTGAGAAAGTCTCCGCTGTCCAAGAAGAGACTAATATTTTGCAGGAGTCTATGGAAGAATAAATTGATGAAACTGTGAGCTCATTGGATAAAAAGATGAGGAGGAGAGCAAAGAACAAAAGGAGGAAGAGCGGATTGATCACCCATGCCCACCTTCTAATGAGAGTAACTCTTCAACTCATACATTGTTTAATTCCCCTTCGTGCTTACCGAAGGATGATTGCTATGATGATTGTTATGATCCCTTTAATTCATATGAAATATCCCTTTTTGATGATGCTTGCTATGCTTGTGGCCAAGATGCCAATATGAATTATGCTTATGGAGATGAACTTGCTATAGTTCCTTATGTTAAACATGAAACTGTTGCTATCGCACCCACGCATGATAGTCCTATCATCTTTTTGAATTCTCCCAACTACACTATATCGGAGAAGTTTGTGCTTACTAAGGATTATATTGATGGGTTGCCTTTTACTATTGCACATGATGATTTTGATGAATGTAATATGCATGTGCTTGCTGCTCCTACTTGCAATTATTATGAAAGAGGAACTATATATCCACCTCTCTATGTTTCCAATATGATAAAATTGCAAGAAACTGTTTATACTATGCATTGGCCTTTACTTGGTGTGCATGAATTGTTCTTTTATGACATGCCGATGCATAGAAAGAGAGTCAGACTTCGTCGTTGCATGATATATGTTACTTTGTACTCACTACTAAATTACAAATCATTGTTAATTAAAATTGGCTTTGATATACCTTGGGATCCGGGTGGATTCATTACTTGAGCACTATATGTCTAGCTTAATGGCTTTAAAGAAAGCGCTGCCAGGGAGACAACCCGGAAGTTTTAGAGAGTCATTTATTTCTGTTGAGTTCTTTTATATAGTTTAAAAACAAAAAAATAAAGGGGGGAACCCAAAAATTTTCAAAAAGGAAAGTGAAAGTGAGAGAGACAAGCATTGTTGAAGTGGGAGAGCTCCTTGAACTTTGTTCATGCTCACGGAAACTTTGTGAATCTTGATTACAGAAAATTTTCATCAAAAATAATTATCACCTTGTACAATTCCATTGTATTATAAAAATAATGTGCTAAGGTTTGCCTTTAGGATGTTTACAATGCTTGTTGGTTTGTACGGTGCAGGACAGAAACTTTGGCTATAGTGCGCGATTTTACATTTTTAACTGGAACGTCAAATCGTTCTGATTCTTTTTGCACTATATTTTTGAACAAATTGTTTTTTCCTAATTTTGGTAGAATTGTTGGGGTACGATAAGTATGGTGAATGTTCAGATTACTACAGACTGTTCGGTTTTTGACAGATTTTGGTTTTGATGCATAGTTTGCTTGTTTTGATGAAACTATCAATTTATATCAGTGGATTAAGCCATGGAAAAGCTATATTACAGTAGACACAATGCAAAAACAAAATATGAATTGGTTTGCAACAGTACTTAGAATAGTGATTTGCTTTATTATACTAACGGATCTTACCGAGTTTTCTGTTGAAGTTTTGTGTGGATGAAGTGTCTAATCGAGGAGGTCTCGATATGACGAAAAGAAAGAGAGGCAAGAGCTCAAGCTTGGGGATGCCCAAGGCACCCCAAGTAAATAATTAAGGAGACTCAAGTGTCTAAGCTTGGGGATGCCCTGGAAGGCATCCCCTCTTTCTTCTACAAGTATCGGTATGTTTTCGGTTCGTTTCGTTGATGCGATATGTGCAAGTCTTGGAGCGTCTTTTGCATTTAGTTTCACTTTTATTTTATGCACCATGCTGGTACAAGATAGTCCTTGGTTGATTTAAAGAATGCTCATTGCACTTCACTTAGATCTTTTGAGTATGGCTTTATAGAATGCTTCACGTGCTTCACTTCTATCTTTTGAAGTTTGGATTGCCTGTTTCTCTTCACATAGAAAACCACCATTTGTAGAATTCTCTTTAGCTTCACTTAAATTTGTTAGAGCGTGGGCATATCTTTTATAGAAAGAATTAAACTCTCTTGCTTCACTTATATCTATTTAGAGAGATGACAGGAATTGGTCATTCACATGGTTAATCATAGAATCCTACATAAACTTGTGGAACACTGAATATGATATGTTTGATTCCATGCAATAGTTTTGCGATATAAAGATGGTGATATTAGAGTCATGCTAGTGGGTAGTTGTGGATTGTAGAGACACTTGTGTTCAGGTCTGCTAGCCCCATAACATGCGCGTATGGTAACCGTTGTGTGACAAATTTGAAGCATGAGGTGTTTCTTTGATTGTCTTCCTTATGAGTGGCGGTCGGGGACGAGCGATGGTCTTTTCCTACCAATCTATCCCCCTAGGGGCATGCATAGTAGTGCTTTGCTTCGAGGGCTAATAAACTTTTGCAATAAGTATATGAGTTATTTATGACTAATGTGAGTCCATGGATTATACGCACTTTTACCTTTCCATCATTGGTAGCCTCTTCGGTGCCGTGCATTGCCCTTTCTCACCTTGAGAGTTGGTGCAAACTTTGCCGGTGCATACAAACCCCGTGATACGATACGCTCTATCACACATAAGCCTCCTTATATCTTCCTCAAAACAGCCACCATACCTACCTATCATGGCATTTCCATAGCCATTCCGAGATATATTTCCATGCAACTTACATCATCATCATATTCATGACTTGAGCATTTATTGTCATATTGCTTTGCATGATTGTAAGATAGCTAGCATGATGTTTTCATGGCTTGTCCGTTTTTTGATATCATTGCTATGCTAGATCATTGCACATCCCGGTACACCACCGGAAGCATTCATATAGAGTCATATCTTTGTTCCAGTATCGAGTTGTAATATTGAGTTGTAAGTAAATAAAAGTGTGATGATCATCATTATTAGAGCATTGCCCCAGTGAGGAAAGGATGATGGAGACTATGATTCCCCCACAAGTCGGGATGATACTCCGGACTTTATGAAAAATAAAAGAGGCCAAAGAAGCCCAAATAAAAAAAGAGGCCAAAGAAGCCCACCAAAAAAAGAGAAAATAAAAAATGAGAGAAAAAGAGAGAAGGGGCAATGTTAATATCCCTTTACCACACTTGTGCTTCAGAGTGGCACCATGTTCTTCATATAGAGAGTCTCTTGAGTTATCACTTTCATATACTAGTGGGAATTTTCATTATAGAACTTGGCTTGTATATTCCGATGATGGGCTTCCTCAAATGCCCGAGGTCTTCATGAGCAAGCAAGTTGGATGCACACCCACTTAGTTTTCAGTTTGAGCTTTCATACACTTATAGCTCTTAGTGCATCTGTTGCATGGCAATCCCTACTCCTTGCATTGACATCAAGTGATGGGCATCTCCATAGCCCATTGATTAGCCGCGTCGATGTGACGCTTTCTTCCTTTTTTGTGTTCTCCATATAAACCTCCACCATCATATTCTATTCCACCTATAGTGCTATATCCATGGCTTACACTCATGTATTGCGTGAGGGCTGAAAAAGCTGAAGCGCGTTAAAAAGTATGAACCAATTGCTCGGCTTGTCATCAGGGTTGTGCATGATGGGAGCATTTTGTGTGACGAAAATGAAGCATGGCCAAACTATATGATTTTGTAGGGATAAGCTTGCTTTGGCCATGTTATTTTGAAAAGACATGATTGCTTTATTAGTACGCTCGAAGTATTATTGATTTTATGTCAAACGATAGACTATTGCTTTGAATCACTTGTGTCTTAATATTCATGCCATGATTAGATATATGATCAAGATTATGCTAGGTAGCATTCCACATCAAAATTTATCTTTTTTATCATTTACCTACTCGAGGACGAGCAGGAATTAAGCTTGGGGGTGCTGATACGTCTCCATCGTATCTATAATTTTTTATTGTTCCATGCCAATATTATTCAACTTTCATATACTTTTGGCAACTTTTTATATTATTTTTGGGACTAACATATTGATCCAGTGCCTAGTGCCAATTCATGTCTGTTGCATGTTTTATGTTTCGCAGAAACCCCATATCAAATGGAGTCCAAACGGAATAAAAACGGAAGGATAACTATTTTGGAATATTTGTGATTTTTGGGAAGTAAAATCAACACGAGACGGTGCCCGAGGGGGGCAGGAGATAGGGGGCACGCCCCAGGGAGGCAGGCGAGTCATGGACTCTCCTGGGGGCCCGGTAAGGCAGTTGACGCTCTTCTTTTGCCGCAAGAAAGCTAATTTTATGAGAAAGATCTGGGCGAAAGATTCACCCCAATCGGAGTTATGGATCTCCGAATATAAAAGAAACGGTGAAGGGGCAGAATCTGGGAACGCAGAAACACAGAGAGACAAAGAGATAGATCCAATCTCGGAGGGGCTCTCGCCCCTCCCACACCATGGGAGCCAAGGACCAGAGGGGAAACCCTTCTCCCATCTAGGGAGGAGGTCAAGGAAGAAGAAGAAGAAGGGGGCTCTCTCTCCCTTGCTTTCGGTGGCGCCGGAGCGCTGCCGGGGGCCATCATCATCACTGCGATCTTCACCAACACCTCCATCATCTTCACCAACATCTCCATCACCTCCCCCCTTCTATATTCAGCGGACCACTCTCCCGCAACCCGCTATACCCTCTACTTGAACATGGTGCTTTATGCTTCATATTATTATCCAATGATGTGTTGCCATCCTATGATGTCTGAGTAGATTTTCGTTGTCCTATCGGTGATTGATGAATTGCTATGATTGGTTTAATTTGCTTGTGGTTATGTTGCTGTCCTTTGGTTCCCATCATATGAGCACGCACGTGGATCACACCATAGGGTTAGTTGTATGTTGATAGGACTATGTATTGGAGGGCAAGAGTGATAGAAGCTTCAACCTAGCATAGAAATTGATGCATACGGGATTGGAGGGGGACCAATATATCTTAATGCTATGGTTGGGTTTTACCTTAATGAACGTTAGTAGTTGCAGATGCTTGCTAATAGTTCCAATCATAAGTGCATAGAATTCCAAGTCAGGGCATGCTAGCAGTGGCCTCTCCCACATAAAACTTGCTATCGGTCTAGTAAAGTAGTCAATTGCTTAGGGACAATTTCACAACTCCTACCACCACTTTTCCACACTCGCTATATTTACTTTATTGCTTATTTATCTAAACAGCCCCTAGCTTTTATTTACTTGCTCTTTATTATCTTGCAAACCTATCCAACAACACCTACAAAGTACTTCTAGTTTCATACGTGTTCTAGGTAAAGCGAACACTAAGCGTGCGTAGAGTCGTATCAGTGGCAGATAGGACTTGAGAGAATATTTGTTGTACCTTTAGCTCCTCGTTGGGTTCGACACTCTTACTTATCGAAAGAGGCTACAATTATCCCCTACACTTGTGGGTTATCAGTGTTCAACACGACTCTGTGCCGCATGCGCTACCAGGACGACGACAATGCCAGTATGTTCTGCCTCTTCTTCCTCTACATTTGGCTTTGTCTCACCTTGATTGTTAACGGTCACTGTTGCATTTGGTCGCAATGGGAGCAGCGAGGATGATCTAGAATGGAGTGGGAAGAAGAGGAGCAGAGTGGGGATGAGGAGGTGCAGCCTATTCTGTCTGACGATGACCTCGCGATGGTGGTGGCTGACGAGAGCCAAGCGATGGTGTTGGCTGACAATGGGCAAGCGATGGTGGTGGCTGACGATGGGAAAGAGATGGTGGTGGCTGACGATGACCTAGCGATGGTGATGCATGAAGATGGCCTCGCGATGGTGGTGGTGCCTCACAATGACATCACAATCCCAGAGATGGGCGACATGACCATGCCAATTGTGGTAGAAGACTACATCTGTCGGCATTCTCGGAACGGGGGTCCCCGGACTTGCCTACCTGCGGCCTGCGGTGTGGCTCAAGTGGTGGCCCAATACGGCTCATCTTCATCTACTCAAGCTCAAGACCCTCGCGGGGGTCCAAGCCTTGTGGGGCGGACGACGGAAGGCTTCCTCAGGAGCGGCCTCACCAGGCAGGCTCGCAAGGAGGCGGAGAGATCAAGGCAGGGGTACCTCGCGAGGTGCTCGTAACGCAAGCCATGATGATCGAGACTAGGCGGGCGCCGGCCTGTGCAGTGTCCTTGTTTCCTCTTTGGTGCAAAGGGGGTAAGCACAGGCGCGGAGTACCCAGGCATCAAGCAAAGGTTACCATTTCAGTGCAATGAGACCAAGACCAGCAGAGTGGCAGGACGAAGGTCACCGTGGAGCCCAGGACGGCGTCATCGCGAGTGCCTTTGGCAGTCGAAGACCAACTTTAGTCAGAATAACTTGTACTAGATGTTTCCCTTCAAAATGGCCGTTGTTGGCGCCCTTTCCGCTCAATATTTGGGAAGAGGACCAGGGCCTCTATATATAGGGATAGCCACCATAGTAGGGGGATGGGGAGATTGAGATCTGACCGAGAGCCAAAGAGATGGAGCAATTCCTCTCCAAGCACACCACCACAAGAACACCCCTCGCGAGGCTGTTCTTCCTTTGTACTATTCATCATCAGCCCCTGAGGCAATCCACCACACCACAAACTAGAGTAGGGTATTACACCACAACGGTGGCCCAAACTAGTATAAACCTTGCGTCCCTTGTGTTGTTCATCGCGTAGCTTAGATTCTCAGCGAGGCGTTGGGACGTGGATCAGTAGGGGAAACATCTTTGCGCGCACCCCAGAGTACGAACCTTAAGGGTTTTGCCGGAACCCCATATCCAACATTTGGCACGCCAGGTAGGGGTGCGCGAGAATCTTTCTTACACTGCCCCACGTTCGATCGTTCATCGCGTCCATGGCTGACGCCCGCCGAGCTCGTGCCGAGCGTCGGGCTGCTCTCGCCGCCCACGTCGCCCAGACGGCTCCCGGCGGTGGGCCTCCCCGTCATTCCCCGTCGCCTGCCACCCACGCCGCCACCGGCTCAGCGGGGAACGAGCAGCAGGCGTCATTGCTGCATCCCTCGGTGCGGCGGGAAGGCCGCACCGCCACCCTGTCGCTGACTCCAGCTGGTTCGTCGTTGCACGCCCGTCGCGCTCCCACGGACACGCACGCCGCGTTGCTCCTAGCACGTGAGCTCCTGCACTACCGTCCCATCGATGATCTCTATGAGGAGTGGCTCGCTCGCATCACTGTGCTCATCAGTGCTGCAGGGGGCTCCCCTGCATCATCCCTCTTGCTGCCTCACCCTCCGTCCTGCGCGGGTGATGCAGCTCCGGCGGTGCCTCCGCCGCCTCCTCCCCAAGAAGGCGCCCTGGCTCCAAGGCGCACGGCCCCTGGACGAGACCCACCGCGTCCGGCGCCCGTGCGACAAGAAAGGAGCTGCCAAGAAATCCCTCGCCCCCAAGAAGGTGCTTGCGTGCTCCCTGCACCGGCGCGCCATGACCGCATTCCTGCGCCAATACATCAAGACCCCGCCCTGCCCCTGGCGGCGGCACACGGGGACCCCCAGGAGAAAGCCCCGCGTCAGCAAAGGGCTCCGGTGGCCACCGCAGGCTGCTGCGCCTTCACCACCGAGCTATGCAGCATCGCCTGGCCGGGCAAGTTCAAACCGGATCTGCCTCCTCGCTACGATGGCATCGCCGACCCCGCGGAGTTCCTACAGCTCTACGAGTTGGGCATCAAAGCGGCTAACAGAGACGAAAAAGTCATGGCGAATTGGTTTCCCATGGCGCTCAAGGACGGTGCCCGCACCTGGCTCCTGAACCTGCCTCCCGGCACGATCTCCTCTTGGGACGAGATGCACACCCGCTTCATCGCCAACTTCCAGGGCACTCGCGGTCGTCCCCCAGCCATGAGTGACTTGCGCCGCATCAAGCAGCAACCCGGAGAGACCCTGTAGAAGTACATCCAGCGCTTCAACAGTGCTCGGCTCAAGATTCCCAAGGTAACTGAGGAGGCCATCATCTCAGCGTTCTCTGATGGCGTCCGTGACATCAAGATGAAGGAGGAACTAGCGATCCACGAAGATCTATGCACGTCTCTGGAGCTGTTCAACCTGGCGACCAAGTGCACAAGGGCTGAGGAGGGACGCCTCTCCCTTCTCGAGCTCCCAGCTGCTGATCCTGAAGAGAATAAAGCCAAGGCCAAGGACGTGAAGCGCAAAGGAGCAGTTGTGCTCGCAGCAGAGCCAGACACGAAGCGTGGCAGTGACCAGCTGGAGTTATCCAAGGGCAGCCGGTACTGCGTGTACCACGACCTCCACACCCACAACACCAACGAATGCCAAGAGCTCAAGGCCGTGCGAGAAGGACGTGTCTGCCGACGCCCCGAGCACAGCGATCGGGGCTATGGCCGAGGAGGAGGAAGAGGTGGAGGATGATGGGACGACCGTGGCCCTCGCCAAGGGTGGCGTGACCGGCCTCGCAAGGACCGCTGGAAGGACCAGCCTCGCGAGGGGGCTTGGAGGGATCAGCCTTGTGAGGATCGCCCGCAAGGCAATGCATGTCCTCCTCCTCTACCACCACCACCAAGAAGGAATGAAGACCATCATCAGGACGAGGGGCTGGGGGCTTCCAGGAGCCGTGTGCTATCACTTGCATCTTGGGCGGTGCCCAGGCCCCGGCCTCTCAGTGCATCTTCAAGCAGTTTGCTCGCGAGGTGAATGCAGTCCTCCCAAAGCTCGAGGCCACGCGCCCTCTCAGGTGGTCCACGTGTGCCATCATGTTCAGCTCAGTGGATCAACTCAAGTGTGCAGCGACAGCCGGTGTCCTCTCAATGCTCTGTTCCCCAGTTATCAGCAATGTGCAAGTCACCAGGACCCTCATCGATGGCGGCGCAGGACTCAACGTTCTGTCCGTCGAGGCGTTCAACAATCTCCAAGTGCCATATGATCAGCTTCAGCTAACCAAGCCTTTCTCAGGAGTCACTAATGGTTCCACCAACCCGATAGGGCAGGTCTGCCTCCCTGTCACCTTTGGACAGCGCAAGAACTACCGTACCGAGCTCATCAACTTCAATGTTACCCACATTCGCCTGCCGTACAATGCCATCCTCGGGTACCTAGCCCTGGCCAAGTTCATGGCAGTGACTCACCATGGTTACAATGTCCTCAAGATGCCAGGAAGCGGCGGAGTTATCACAGTCCCCTGTGAAGAGAAGGATGCAGTGTGCTCTCTCGAGCGTGCCTTCCAAGCCGCATCAGCCGAGGACCCAGACAGCAAGAGTGGGAACCTTCCCGAGGCAGCTCCCAAGAAGAAGAAGACATCACCCAGCTCAAGGCCTCAGGAGGTAGGCACCTCCGGTGGCACTGCGCAAGGATCCGCGCCCATCCAAGGGGTGCCTCCCTCTGACGCATAGGAAGGCGCGCTCGGCGCCTTCCTCGGGCAAGGCTCGGGGGCTCTCTCCTGGAGGGCCACTGACTTTGCCAAGATCACGAGGGAGGCGCTCGGGCACCACTTGGAGGCGTGCTTCACAGCACGTTTCCCTCAGGAAGGCATGAGGCAAGGAGGGCCCAACCCTCAGGAATTCATCAACAAGGTTACTCAGGAGCTGCAGGAATCGAGAGTCATGCGCGGCAGCCGCCGCCTACCTGGAGTAGCTCCCCATCCAGGCGAGGATGATGGGCTGCGCATCTGCATCGACTACCCAGGGCTCAATCGAGTCGCATCTCACGGGTGTTTCTAGCCTTCGCGTGTGGGACGTTGCGAGGGTCCACCTCACAACTACGTTCGCATGCCTTTCAGCCTGCCAAACGCGGCTGCTCATCACCGCCTAATGAGGAGCACTCCGGAGGCCCAGGTGGCTAGGCACCGCACGTTCTTGGAGGAGATGGAGATGGACCTCGAGGAGCCGCCCGGACCTCCAGCGCCTCCTGAGGCTCAGGGCTCCGAGAGCTCGTGAGGATTGGCTTCTTCACCGCGTGTCGTCAGCTACTCCAACACTTGCTCTACAAAGGTATCAGGTGACATCTTTCAAGTTCCATTTCAGCTGGGAGCGCCCCCAGGGCTGCATCATTCCCAGGTCGCGTGGATCTGTCCCTGCAGCATGTATCTCTTTTGCTTATGTCTTTAGTTTACCTTGCTGGGGGCACCCTTGGTCTGCATCATCCCCAAGCCGCTCGGGCCTGACCCAGTGGCATGTGTCTTTCCCGCATCTATCTAAGTTGGTTTGTGTTGCATACTTAACTTGCCTGTGACAATTGCCTGCTCGATTGACACTAACCTTTGGAGCTGCAGACTCTGGCACGGCGCTTGTCAATGGGTCCATCCCTGCAACATCGACAAATCTGAGTGGCCGAGCTCTGGCCGCGGTAGCCCCGCAAGGCGCCACCTCACCATGCCCTCAGTGCCCTCATCACTCCCTCAGAGCAACAAATGGCTGGCCGACAATCGTAATGGAAATCCCTGTTTTCCTCGTGTTGGTTTACAGGGCCCCTCTAAGGAATAATGTTGGGGGAGGCCTTCGCGAGCTCTCTCTCTCTCACACATGTGCGAACCGCTTGCACGTTAAAGGGGGGGCGCCTGAGCATCGCGACTCAAGGGCTCTTACTGGCTCTCCAGCCCTCACCCCATGGCCTAGTACACGGCATCACGACCTGGCATACCAGCGGTGGTTGAGCTTGCTCGAGGGCCGGGACCTGAGGACGTAGAGCACGAAGGAGAGTGCGGGGGAGAGAAGAGAAGCTCACGAGGGCCTGACCCAGCAACTTCCCAGCTGCCGACGTGCAGGTCCGGCACCTCGCTAAGGAACGGCTCCAAGCTCCCGAGATAAGTCACGCTCGTGGAACAGCTAGTTAATGCAACGCCAAATCCTCACTTAATGTGGCTCTATGATAGCGATGTTGCCTTCCTTTCTCACCCAGCGGCGGCTGCTTGAGCGCTAAAGGAGACCTCCTGAGCATAGCGCCTCGAGGGCTCTTACTGGACCTCGGGCCGCTCACCTCCTGGCCTTGACCACGGCAACGCGACCTGGCATACTAGCGACGGCTGGAGCCTGCTTGGGGACCGGGACCTGTCAGGGTAGAGCACCAAGCCCTCGTGAGGTTAGGAAGGGGGAACCGAGCCGAGACAGGACAAGCATCTCGCACCACTCCGTGATAAGGATGATATTAACGAAAGACATTGCAGATGCTTTACATGCCCCCATGGGGTATTTCCTTGATATCTCGCAGGGAACAAAAGGTGCAAATCCTAGGGAGCCCTAACTACAGGTGCCTCTACGGCCGACGCCGTCATCAACAGTGGGCCATGAGAGGGTGGCGCCAGCCCCATCCAAATCAGCCGCGCTGGCCGCCTGACGCAGCAACCCTGCTCCGGGCGCGACATGAGCTCGGGGGCTCATAGCTGTCGTCGCTCGTCTCCGGAGTCACGAGAAGCTCGGGAGAGTAGCTGGACCCCCCGGCATCTCCGCTGCTACCAGAGGAGCTGCTGGAGAAGCGGGTGGCAGGCTTAGCCCTCGCCACTTCGGTGCCCCGGCCGCCGTCCTTGGGGCAGCACTCCAGACGGCGTCCTTCCGCGTCAAAGACCTTGAAGAGCATCAAGGAGGTGCCATCGTATTCGAGATGAATCACGAAGGCGCCCCCTGTTTGGCAGACCTGGGCGATCTCGCCTTAGCCTCGGGTCATGTAGACTATGCCCGGAGCGGCAACCTCAACCTCCGCTCCGATCGCGGGGGTACCGCAGTCAGCGTGCTGCAGCCATAGCTCAAGAGGCCCCCTCGGCGGCATCTCGAAGGCAAAAGAAGGAGGAAATCGGATCCAGGAGCTTGGAGGCATGGTGGAGTGAAGCACAAGCTCGTGAGAGGAGTCCACGGCATGGACTCCAGGGGCGACGACATGCGTCACCGTGATTCGTCGACGTCGCCAGCGGCGCGGGCGGTGCCGCTCGGTGTCTTCTTCCCTAGGGCCCTCAGCCCGGGCATGCAAGGGTAGCGGAACCCCAGGTGGAGGCCGCTTGTACCAAGGCCTTGACGTCCCCTGCCGAGCGACCTCGTCACAGCGGCCGGGGACAGACCGCTTTTTCGGTGGGAGCGGGACAGGCCCCTCTTGGGGGGCCTTTCCCTTCTCTTCGGCTGAGAACCGGCGGATCGGCGCCATTGGCGTCAAGATGGAGGAGGAGTGAGGAAGAAGAAGCGGAGCAAGAAGAGATGGACTGGGAGGGCTCACGCCATCCCGTACTTATAGTCCAGAAGAGGCCAACCATCGGCCTCCATGATCGCAGGTAATCATGACTCGTTTTTGCATGCAGGGACATGTCAAGTCGGGCAGTTGCTGAGGCAGCATGGGGAAGCGGAGACGCCCACGTCCAATCAACCGCCACGCGGCGCCCAAGGCCGCAGGCTGCTGGGGCCCGTGGTGCTCCGCACTTGCCCCTTCGCTTCTCTGCTAAGCCAAGTCCGAGCGCGCCTTGGGCCCGGGGGCTACTGTCGGCATTCTGGGAATGGGGGTCCCCAGACTTGCCTGCATGCGGCCTGTGGCGTGGCTCAAGTGGTGGCCCAGTACGCCCCATCTTCATCTACTCAAGCTCAAGACCCTCGCCAAGGGCAAGCCTCGCGGGGCGGACGACGGAAGGCTTCCTCAGGAGCGTCCTCACCAGGCAGGCTCGTGAGGAGGCGGAGAGATCAAGGCAGGGGTACCTCGCGAGGTGCTCGTGACGCAAGCCATGACGATCGAGACCAGGCGGGCATCGGCCTGTGCAGTGTCCTTGTTTCCTCTTTGGTGCAAAGGGGGCAAGCACAGGCGCGGAGTACCGAGGCATCAAGCAAAGGTTACCATTTCAGTGCAACGAGACCAAGACCAGCAGAGCGGCAGGACAAAGGTCACCGTGGAGCCCAGGACGGCGTCATCGCCAGTGCCTTTGGCAGTCAAAGACCAACTTTAGTCAGGATAACTTGTACTAGATGTTCCCCTTCAAAATGGTCGTTGTTGGCGCCCTTCCCGCTCAATATTTGGGAAGAGGACCAGGGCCTCTATATATAGGGATAGCCACCACAGTAGGGGGATGGGGAGATTGAGATTTGACCGAGAGCCACAGAGACAGAGCAATTCCTCTCCAAGCACACCACCACAAGAACACCCCTCTCGAGGCTGTTCTTCCTCTGTACTGTTCATCATCAGCCCCTGAGGAAATCCACCACACCACAAACTAGAGTAGGGTATTACACCACAACGGTGGCCCGAACTAGTATAAACCTTGCATCCATTGTGTTGTTCATCACGTAGCTTAGATTCTCAGCGAGGCGTTGGGACGTGGATCGGTAGGGGAAAGATCTTCGCGCGCACCCCAGAGTTTGAACCTTAAGGGTTTTGCCGGAACCCCATATCCGACAACATCCCACTGCCTCGCCACTCTAAGCGCATCAGGATGATGAAGGAGAAGGAGAAGAAGGAGTGAAGTATGTCAGGTATGTCAGATCTCCAAAATGATCTATACTTAGCTTTGTTTCCTCCGTAATGAGCTGAGTTAGCTCTAATATGCTTAGTTACCTAGGTTTGCTCAATAATTACATACACTAAGCTTACTTATGTAAAAAATGGCATAATTAGCTTACTTAGGTTTGACATGGCATAACAATCTTGGTAACCTCATATATGTCATATAGTTAGCTTATTTTCCTCGAAAATGACATAATAAGCGTAATTAGCTCCAAAATGATCAATTTTACCTAAGTTAGCTCCAAAATGACCTCAGTTAGGTCTAAGTTAGCTCTAAAATGCTAAATTAGCTCTAATATTCTTATTTACCTGGGTTAGCTCAAGAAAGACCTATACTTAGCTTACTTATGTCAGAAATGGCATAATATGCTTAGTTAACTCATAATATGATGGGTTAGCTCCAAAATGACCAATCTTACCTAGGTTAGCTCCAATATGATCCACTTTACCTAGGTTAGCTCCAAAATGACCTATACTTAGCTTACTTATGTCAAAAATGGCATAATATGCTTAGTTAACTCATAATATGCCACGTTAGCTCCAAAATGACCAATTTTACCTAGGTTAGCTCCAATATGATCCATTTTACCTAGGTTAGCTCCAAAATGACCAAGTTTACCTTGGTTAGATCCAATATGATCCATTTTGCCTAGGTTAGCTCCAAAATTACCTATTTACCTAGCTTAGTTCTAAAATGACCTAGACACATAGCATTTTTTTTACCTAGCTTAGCTAAAAATGGCATTTTTAACTACCTTAGTTAGAAGAAGAAGATAAAGAAGAGGAGAGGAGAAAAAGAAAGAGAAGCTAAATTCTTCTTCTTCTTCTTCTTCCTTTTCTTCTTTTTCTTCTAGCTAGTCTTCTTCTTCTTCTTCTAACTTTCATCTTTCCCAATTTGCAGATTTGCTTTAGATGAGGAAGCTTGCATTGATGGAGTGTACTCTTCTCATTGTGCTTCCTTTTTTGTTTATGAAAACTTGTTGGAAACTTCTTTTGGATATGTATGTATATATGGATATGTTGTTGGAAACTTGTTTTCAATATGTATGTATATATGGATATGTTGTTCGAAACTTCTTGTTGGAAATCATTGTATGTTGGATTTGTTGTTGGAAACTTGTATGTTTCTTATGTTGTTGGAAAATTATTGTTCAAATTATTTGCAAATGTGTGTGTGTGTGTGTGTGAAATTTTGTCACATTGAATGAATTCAAGAAAAAAGGGGCTATATAGATTCTTTGCCGTCTGCTGGCAGACGGCAAAGAGCTTTGCCATAAGCAAGCAGACGGCAAAGCTGCCACGTGGCAGGTACCTGTACAACCTGGGGCACTAGGCTGGCCTATATGGTTTCTTTGTCGTCCACTGGCTGACGACAAAGAACTTTGCATCTTTGTCATCTGCCAACGGACGACAAAGCACATCGTTAACCCCTTAACGGCCCTAAGCTGCCACGTGTGCCATCCAGGTCCTTTGCCATCAGCTAGCTGACGACAAAGACCTTTTCATCTTTGTCATCCGCCAGCAGACAGCAAAGAGACCTTTGTCATAGCCTATTCAGCCGGACGTGTTGTCGTCTGCTGGCTGACGGCAAAGGTCTTTACCGTCAGCCATCCATGCCTTTGTCGTCAGCCATGGATGAAGACAAAGTGCCTGATTCTTGTAGTGTAGGGTTGACCTGGAGGGTACCCACGAGATATTTATGAGGCGCGGTCGAGCAGGCAGACCACCCCTGGAGTGTGCTGGGCCTGGTCCTTGTCACATTTCCTTGAGACGGGGCGACAGGAGCACTTATCGTCACCGCGAGCTCCCAAGACACTAACGAGATTGGGTATTTGATCTGAGTTAACCACTGGCCTATACACACTAACCGCCATGTGGGACAAGATATGCGCAACTGGTGTTGTAGTATCAGTCGAAGCTTTCCATACATTAGCGACTGAGCAGCACGCACTGGGTTGGACCGCGTAAAGCAACCGCCTTTGTAATGAAGGTTGTCAGGTCTGCTCACCGGCCGCGTACGCAACGTGTAGGAGTGCAATGGGCAATGGGCCCAAGACCCCTGCGCGCTTAAGATTTAGACCGGTCTGCTGACATCTCTGTTGGGCCTAGGTAGGGCTGCGACGTGTTGATCTTCTGAGGCTGGAGATGACCTAGGAAAGAGTGCCCGACCAAAGGGATCGAGCTTGTCAGGTAATGTGGTGCACCCCTACAGGGAAGTTTATCTATTCGAATAGTCATGTCCATAATAACAGGACGACTTGGAGTTGTATCCCGATCTATACAACTAGAACGGTTTACTAAGATGATGTTGGGAAATGTTAGCCCCGGGATTGCTTTCATGCGGGGAGTCGAGAAAGGATCTGTGGGCGTTAATGTTACAACATGCTTCATAATTGTAAAATGTTATTCTTTACTCTTCTAAATGTTGCAAGATACTTGAAGATGCTAGACATCAATAGGCTAGGCTTTCCCCTTGTCAGGACCCCGACTCGATGTCACATCGATCTAGCCGGTAACACCTCATATCACTTTGCGGCCTCACGCACGGTATCCCCACGGGTGTCGTCTTACCTTTTCCCGGGACCGTTTGCGCCTTTTGGCTCACGTATATGATAGAGTCGCTAGCATCCATATGATAAGGAGCCCGGGCTGACATGACTAGTCGTAAACCCAAAGTGGCACAGACTTACAGGGACAGGCATCCATGACCCAGCTTCGAACATGTCGGTCATCAGCAAGTGGGTCCGGGCTGTAGCACTGGGCTAGCAGGACTCCGGTAAACCGGGCTGTAGCGGGCTAACAGGACTCCGGTACTCAAAGCGTGACATTTCCCCGAAGGGACAGACACAGGAACGAAGAAGGACACATGCCGGCCAGCCTAAGTGTTCCAGAGCAGTAGCAAGCTACCATGGCTCAGCGGTAACACTAGGAGACATTTCTCGGTAAGAGAGGCTACTAAAGATAAACAACTAGATAGTCAGATCCCACACATAGCACTACACATTACACGTACGCATAACATGCAAGTATGTGCTGTACAACATGGCATCACAGCATAACTCAACAATTATATGGATAAAGGCTCAGAAGAGCCATCATAGCATTTATTGCAAACAGGGGTCACAAGACCCGTCATACAGAGCATACAAGCAACAAGCGGAAGCATTACATGTCTGGGTACAGACATCTATAAATGAAAAAGGCTGGAAGCCTGACTATCTACAACATCCGATCAAGATCGTAGCTGAGGTACTAGCTACTAGTCGAAGTCCACAAGAACACTAGTAAGACCGAAGTCTCCGCTGCAAAAACATAAATAAAGCAACATGAGTACAAAGGTACTCAGCAAGACTTACATCAGATCCTATCATACATGCATTTGTATCAAGAGGGTAATGTGGGGTTTAGTTGCAGCAAGCCAGCTTTGACTCTGTGGCTATCCTGTTCTACGACTACCAGAAACTTTGAGGTGAAACAACGAACACGAGTCCACTAATCACCACACAATACACTACTATGGATTCATCCCCGTCTCCCTACGAGAAGGCCATCCATAGCACTCACACTTGTCTTGAGCATTTTATAGTATCCACTTCAAGTTGTCTATGTACCATGTAAGCATCCAAGAAGTCCATAACCGCGGACCCGGCTATTCGAATAGATCATGTTAACCCTGCAGGGGTGTACTTCTTCACACACGCTCTCGCCACTTACCGCCATGTACACGTCATGTATCTCGGCAACCTTCAAGCGGAAGCCTGGCGAGGGTGTCGGCCACGACCTGACTAACCACACAAGACTCTAGTCCAGGTTTATCGCCTATTCGGGTTCCATCCGCAAGGAGATCCGGCCGGGGTGTCGCTTACGGCCCCAAACGATGTGTACAGGGTTCCCGAGCCCACCAACCGGGTGCCACTCGGTACACCGGGCCACGTGTGCCTAGTCTGTCCCAAGCCCACCCTGCCGGGTGCCACTTGGTAGAAAAATAGCACTACCTACAAACACCAGAAACTAGTTGCGACTCCTGGACAGAGATCAAGTTGGTTAATAAGTCGAGAGGGCTTGGAGCGCCCGGAGCCCAATGTGTGGTAGTATCGAGTCATTGGACAACATACACAGAACTCAGGGCTTAAGGACGGTTCCAGTGAGACAACCCACCATGTACTCCTACATGGCCTCTCACCGCTACCTTTACCAAATCGTGTTCACACACTTCACTCTCAGCATCAGAACATATCGTAACACTCCAATTCATTCCCAATGAATCAGACCTGACACAACTCTAAGCAATAGCAGGCATAGCATGGTAGGAACACATCAGTGGCTTCAATCAACTCCTACACATGCTAGTGGGTTTCAACTATTTACTGTGGCAATGACAGGTCATGCAGAGGAATGGGTTCAACTACCGCAGCACAAAGTAGCAGATGAATCGTTGTTGTCCTAATGCAATAACTGAGAGCAGGAGCGAGAGAGTAGGGTTTTATCGAAATGAACAAGGGGGGTTGCTTGCCTGGTAACACAACAAGGGAGGCACTGCTTCACAGACAGGTACTCTGGAACGTCTCCGGAGCAGGACCTATCGAGAAGGAACGGTGCCGGCAATCAATACACAATCATATGCAACAATATGATGCATGAACATGGCATGTAGATGTGATGCTGTTGAGCTAATGCAACTAGTGTTCAATTGGTTTGAAGTCCATTTGAACCAAAGGTTCAAATGCATTTCTAAATTAGGTCTCTTATATATGCCATAATGTGTTTTCCCATATTCAGCATGTATAAGTTGGTTTTTCATGCATGAAACTAGTACAGATGGAAAGGTTGCATTTTTCTGATAATTTTTCATATATAAATTATTTAAATCTGAGCTACGGTTGAATTGATATGAATTTTTGAAGTTTAAATCAATTTCTGGATTTTCTGAATTATTTTAATTCCAGAAAATGTATAATTGCGTCAGCATGACGTCATCATTGCATCAGCGGTCAACGCGGCTGTCCAGGTCAATCCTGACGTGTGGGACCCACACGTCAGTGACACTGGGGTTAACCCCGAGTCAAACCCGGGCTGGTTAGCTTTGACTAAGCCCTGGGGCCCACTTGTCAGCGTCAGTAGGTGGGGGGTTAGTGACTAATTAACTAAGCCACGTCAGCCCGCCGGAGTTCTGGCCGGCGGCGACCATTAGCGCGGCGGCGACTCGCCGGACTTGCGTTACAGACGGCGTTTGATCGCGCTAAGACCACCGGGGCGTAGCCCGTCTTCGTCCGCAACCAGGGGAGCTGATGGGGGGGCTGCGGGGGCGCCGGAGCTCGCCGGAGCAAGCTTGCGGCGGCGGCCGGAGCTCGGCTGTGTTCGGGGACGCGGCTGCAGCGTGCAAACGAGCGAACTAAAGCGCTCGCGGGGCACTACGAGGTGCGGCGAGAGTGCTAGATGCACTGGCGTGGCCAAAAGGTCGCCGGAGCAACGCCGGCGACAAGCTCGAGCGGAGGCGAGCTTCGGCCATGGCGGAGCTAAGGCCTAAACGGAGCAAACGGACACGGGGAGGAGGGGGTTCGGTGCGGGGGCTCACCGCGGAACCAGCGAGCGCGAGGGCGAGGTCGGGGATGCCCGGTAGCTCCCGAATCGCCGGCGAGGATTCACGGCGGCCGGAGTCGAATTTGGCGACGGCGACGGCTCCACGGGGTGTCCGGAGGGGCACGGCTTGACGGGGAGCTTCAGGGCGGAGGAGCGGAGCTTCCGCGTGTGTCGGGAAGGCGAGGGGAGGTCGGTGGCTACGGCGATGCCCGTCGGCGGCGGCGGTGGTTCTCGGGTGAGAGGGAGAGAGAGCAGGGGGAGTAGAGGAGGGCGAGGGAGAGTGAGAGCGGTGCGGGGCAGCTGCGTGGCTTCGTCCGGGGCATCGAGGGAGTCCGGGGAAGCAGGAGGTGGCCAGCAGGGGGGGAGGTGGCGCGCGCGCGTGCCGGCGAGCGTCGGGCACACGCCGTTCCCCTGTCGGGGGGGAAGACGACAGAGGAGGGGGGGCCAGGCGGGCTGGGCCGCCTCCTGGCTGGCCGGCCTGCTGCTGCTGGGCTGCGCAGGGGAGGGGAGGCCCAGGTAGGCCCCTCCTTCTTTTATTTTTGTTTTCTAATTTTTCTGACATTTGTTTTGATTTAATAAATATATTAAATCATTTAATTTCCTTATGCCAATTTTTGTAGGGGCTAATGGTATTATTCCAGAGCTCTTTTATAATTGGCATAATTTTTGGACCATATTTCATATATATAGAAATATATTTCCAATGCAAATATTTATCGAATTAATCCAAATGGCCAAAATAAATGTCCATGAGCTCCTAAAAATATTGTTTTGATTTTTATCTCTGTCCAATATTTTCAGAGGGCAACATGAGCATTTTCTTGGACCCTTTTGGAGAAATTTTTATTTGGGTCATTCTCAAAAATGATTCTGAGGGTTCCATCAATCCTCATTTCAAATTTAAATGAAATTTAAATATGATGCACAAATAGCTAGCTAGTCTAAGTCATACCAGACTAGGGATATGACAACTCGCCCCCACTTGACAGAATCTCGTCTCGAGATTCAGGGGTCGACGGAAAGAAAGCGGGGTACTCCAGTCGAAGACGATCTTCTCGCTCCCAAGTAGCTTCTCTCTCGGAATGATGAGACCACTGAACTTTGAGAAACTTGATGTTCTGACGTCGAGTGACACGCTCTGCTTGATCAAGAATGCGAACCGGGTACTCTCGGTATGTGAGGTTATCTTGGAGATCAAGCGTTTCGTGGTCCACTCCGCGGATAGGATCCGAGAAGCAACGCCTGAGTTGAGAGACGTGGAAGACATCATGAACTCGAGAAAGATGTGGGGGTAGTTCCAATTGGTAGGCAACCTCTCCTCGTTTAGCGAGAATGCGAAAGGGACCAATGTAACGAGGAGCCAACTTGCCCTTGATACCGAAACGATGGGTACCCTTTAAAGGAGTAACCCGAAGGTAAGCTTGGTCGCCAATTTCATAAGTCATATCCTTATGATGACGATCATACTGGCTTTTCTGACGAGACTGGGCTGTTTTCAAATTCTCACGAATGATGCGAACTTGCTCTTCTGCCTCCTGGATCATATCCGGTCCAAAGAATTGTCTTTCACCGGTTTCTGACCAGTTCAAAGGTGTTCGACATCTTCGTCCATAGAGAACCTCAAAGGAGCTTTCTTGAGGCTGGATTGGTAGCTATTGTTATAAGCAAACTCGGCGAAAGGAAGACATTTCTCCCAATCCATACCGAATGAGATAACGCAAGCTCTGAGCATGTCTTCGAGAATTTGATTGACCCGTTCCACCTGACCACTCGACTGAGGGTGGAAAGCGGTACTGAAAGAAAGATGGGTTCCCATGGCAGTTTGGAAACTCTCCCAGAAATGAGAAGTGAAAAGACTGCCACGGTCTGAATTGATCTCTAGTGGAACACCATGAAGTGACACTATTCGAGAAATATATAAGTCAGCAAGCTGACTAGCAGTGATATTTTCTCGAACAGGGAGGAAGTGAGCCACTTTGGAGAGACGATCAATGACTACGAAGATAGCATTATTCCCTCTCTTGGTCCTGGGAAAGCCGGTGATGAAATCCATACCAACTTTATCCCATTTCCATTCAGGAATAGCCAAAGGCTGAAGGGTGCCAGCAGGTCTTTGATGCTCTGCCTTAACACGACGACAAATGTCACATTTAGCAATGAACTCAGCGATTTCTCTCTTCATCCTAGTCCACCAGAACCTCTGGCGTAGGTCCTGATACATCTTAGAGCTACCGGGATGAATTGTGAGAGGAGATTCATGCGCCTCCTTAAGGATCAATTGTCGCAGATGTTGATTCTTGGGAACCACCAAGCGGTTCTCAAAGAAAACAACTCCACGATCATCCATAGAGAAACATCCACCAACTCCCTTCTTAATGTTTCTCTTGATCCGAGAAATTCCTGTGTCTTGCTTTTGAGCAGCGATAATCCGATCTTCAAGATCAGGTTTCGCCACCAGGGTAGAAAGGAATCCGCGAGGAGCTATGTGAAGGTTAAGCTTACAGAATTCCTCATGGAGAAGTGGTTGGCCTTGCTGCAACATGAGATTATTGCAATAGGATTTACGGCTTAGAGCATCAGCCATGACATTGGCTTTGCCTGGGGTGTAGGTAATCCCTAGATCATAATATGTGATTAACTCCAACCAACGTCTTTGCCTAAGGTTCAAATCTGGTTGGGTGAAGATATACTTGAGACTCTGGTGATCAGTGTAGATCTCGCAACGGTTACCAAGGAGGTAATGTCGCCAGGTCTTGAGTGCATAGACTACGGCTGCAAGCTCTAGATCATGTGTAGGATAATTCTCCTCATGTGGATGCAACTGTCGAGATGCATAGGCAATCACATGACGATCCTGCATAAGAATGCAACCTAGTCCCTGTCATGAGGCGTCGCAGTAGATAATAAAGTCTTTAGTGAAATCCGGTGGCACAAGTATGGGAGCAGAAGTCAGGCGTCTTTTCAGTTCCTGAAAACTGTACTCACACTGTGGGGACCACTCAAACTTTTTATCTTTCTTGAGAAGTTCCGTGAGGGGTTTGGCTACTTTGGAGAAGTTTTCAACAAAGCGGCGACAATAGCTGGCTAGACCAAGGAAACTCCTAACTTGTTTCACGGTCTCAGGTGGAGTCCAATCGAGAACGGCTTGAACTCTCTCGGGATTGACAGCAATGCCCTTACCAGAGATTACGTGGCCTAGGTAGGTCACTTCTGGCAACCAAAATTCACACTTGGAGAACTTGGCATAAAGGCGGTGTTCTCTGAGTTTTTCTAACACAAGTCTAAGATGTTCGGCATGCTCTTCCTCGCTCTTCGAGTAAATAAGAATATCATCGAGGTAAACCACGACGAACTTATCTAAGTACTCCATGAAGATCGAGTTCATCAGGCGGAGAATGTGGCTGGGGCGTTGGTTAGACCAAAGGACATGACGGTGTACTCGTACTGGCCATAACGAGTGACAAAAGCTGTCTTGGGAATGTCCCCGTTTCTGATCTTGATTTGATGGTATCCTAACCTTAAATCCATCTTGGAAAAGACTGAGGATCCAGCGAGCTGATCATACAGGTCGTTGATCCTGGGAAGCGGATACTTGTTCTTTATCGTGACCAAATTAACGGGACGATAATCAACGACCATCCGGTCCGTACCGTCTTTCTTCTTGACGAAGAGGACGGGGCAAGCCCAAGGAGAAGAACTAGGACAGATGAAACCCTTTTGCAAGGACTCATCGAGTTGTTTCTTAAGCTCGGCTAGTTCTAAGGGTGCCATCTTGTAAGGTCTCCGGGAGATTGGAGCTGTTCCTGGGATAAGATCTATGACGAACTCTACATCTCTGTCAGGTGGAACACCTGGCAGTTCCTCTGGAAAGACATCCGGAAAGTCACGGACTACCGGGATATCTTCAAGGTCTGGAAGAGGGCTGGCATTAAGAGAATAGAGCTGACGCTTTGCAACTCTAGTGGAGACGGTGACTATCTTGCCAGATGGGTGTGTAAGCTGAACAGATCTTGTGTAACAATCAATCTTGGCATGATGAGCTGTCATCCAGTCCATACCCAAGATGATGTTAATATCTGAGGACTTGAGGGCTACAAGTGATGCAAGGAACACAAGTCTATCAACAAGAATTTCGTTACCATGGCTGATTCTGGTGGTCTGCCATCTAGACCCTGGGGTTTGGATTTCAAGCGGAGTTGGCATATCACAAAATGATATGTCGTGCAAACGAGCATAGCCTTCAGAAATGAAGGAGTGAGATGCCCCAGTATCGAATAGAACTGATGCTGGGTGACAATTGACAAGGAGTGTGCCAAGAACGACATCTGGATCATCATGAGCGTCTTTAGCTGAGACGTGATGCACACGTCCACGTTCAGTGGGGGCTGACTTGACACTGATCATCTTGCGTGATGGCTTAATACAGCCAACAGTCTTCTCGGCCTTGGGTGGAGCATAACTAGTCTGAGAGCAATCACGTGCACAGTGTCCTGGCTTCCCGCATGTGAAGCAAGTCCCTGAGGTTGGACGGGGACCCGCACTGACAAACGGTCTACCAGTAGGCCCGGGTGGAACATACGACTGAGCTGGAGGAGGCACCACATAGGATGGCCTCGGTGCATATCCGGAAGGAAGAGCGGAGTTTGGAACCCAAATCCGGCGCTTCTGGGAACTAGAACCGGAGGAAGATCCCAAATCACGGGTGTGCTTACGAGACTCCTCGTAAGTGAGTTGAGCTGTCTCTGCATTGATGGCCTTGTTCACAAGGGCTTGGAATGTATCACAATGATGCAGGTGGAGATCACGACGCAACTTGGGGTTGAGACCCTTCCGGAACCTAGCTTGCTTCTTGGCGTCCGTGGACACTTCTTCTGTGGCATAGCGGGCAAGGTTCTCGAATTCTCTGCTATAAGCATCAACAGCCATCTTACTCTGGGTGAAACTACAGAACTCTTCTCTCT
The DNA here is from genome assembly GCF_018294505.1 of Triticum aestivum. NCBI lineage: Eukaryota > Viridiplantae > Streptophyta > Magnoliopsida > Poales > Poaceae > Triticum > Triticum aestivum. The sequence continues at coordinate 591,683,379 of NC_057807.1, read as the reverse complement.
TGCGATCAATGAGGGCCTGGGGAATGTGATGCTCGCGAAAAGCCTCAGTGAAATCCTTCCAGGTAGGAATCTGGCCAACTGGAAGCATAGCCTCATAGTTCTGCCACCAAAGACTAGCAGGACCTTCTAGGTGATATGTGGCATAAGTGACCTTGTCATCTTCAGCTACGTTCGCGGAACGCAGCTTATGGGTGATGCTACGGAGCCAGTCATCTGCATCGAGTGGCTCGATGGAATGATGAAAGGTGGGTGGGTGCAAGCGAATGAAATCATGAATGGTAGCAGACCCTTTGAACTGATGTGCGGTGTTCTCCTCGATACGTGCCAACAAACGATTAGACTCACGCTTGTTCCTCTCCATCTCTAACATGAACTCTGTCAACGAAGGCTGGTCGGGAGGATCCTCATCCCTACCATCTCCATGGTTCTGGCTACGAACAACAGAACTTGATGACATCCTGGTGAAACGAAACCAAGGACGGAATCAGCATCAACTATCGACTGTAGAATGTAGGACAAGGAATTAGTATCTCTCGAACTCCTAGGAAAATTCCGGCAGCATAACGGCAGTAAAATGCTCAGAATGAGACATCCTACTAAAAATGGGGTGGTACAACAACTCAACATCACCACTCAAGGTTCTGGGATAGTACTAAACAGACTACACCGGAAGTACTCGAAACTGGGGGTATGACTCTGATCAACCAGTCCTATGGGACTACGGAGTAGTAACACGTGATCCTGATAGACGGAAGAGAAAGCCTAGTTCCTTAACCCCGTAGGAAAGATAGGATGACTCAGATCAGAAGACCATGAGGTATAAGGAGTAAAAAGAGCCTTACGTTCCATCCCACAATCAATTCCCTTATATAACTAAAGAATTTCTAGACTCAACTTCGACCAGTTTGGCTTGGTAATCCTACAGGCAGTCAAGCTCTGATACCAACGCTGTCAGGACCCCGACTCGATGTCACATCGATCTAGCCGGTAACACCTCATATCACTTTGCGGCCTCACGCACGGTATCCCCACGGGTGTCGTCTTACCTTTTCTCGGGACCGTTTGCGCCTTTTGGCTCACGTATATGATAGAGTCGCTAGCATCCATATGATAAGGAGCCCGGGCTGACATGACTAGTCGTAAACCCAAAGTGGCACAGACTTACAGGGACAGGCATCCATGACCCAGCTTCGAACGTGTCGGTCATCAGCAAGTGGGTCCGGGCTGTAGCACTGGGCTAGCAGGACTCCGGTAAACCGGGCTGTAGCGGGCTAACAGGACTCCGGTACTCAAAGCGTGACATTTCCCCGAAGGGACAGACACAGGAACGAAGAAGGACACATGCCGGCCAGCCTAAGTGTTCCAGAGCAGTAGCAAGCTACCATGGCTCAGCGGTAACACTAGGAGACATTTCCCGGTAAGAGAGGCTACTAAAGATAAACAACTAGATAGTCAGATCCCACACATAGCACTACACATTACACGTACGCATAACATGCAAGTATGTGCTGTACAACATGGCATCACAGCATAACTCAACAATTATATGGATAAAGGCTCAGAAGAGCCATCAAAGCATTTATTGCAAACAGGGGTCACAAGACCCGTCATACAGAGCATACAAGCAACAAGCGGAAGCATTACATGTCTGGGTACAGACATCTATAAATGAAAAGGCTGGAAGCCTGACTATCTACAACATCCGATCAAGATCGTAGCTGAGGTACTAGCTACTAGTCGAAGTCCACAAGAACACTAGTAAGACCGAAGTCTCCGCTGCAAAAACATAAATAAAGCAACATGAGTACAAAGGTACTCAGCAAGACTTACATCAGATCCTATCATACATGCATTTGTATCAAGAGGGTAATGTGGGGTTTAGTTGCAGCAAGCCAGCTTTGACTCTGTGGCTATCCTGTTCTACGACTACCAGAAACTTTTGAGGTGAAACAACGAACACGAGTCCACTAATCACCACACAATACACTACTATGGATTCATCCCCGTCTCCCTACGAGAAGGCCATCCATAGCACTCACACTTGTCTTGAGCATTTTATAGTATCCACTTCAAGTTGTCTATGTACCATGTAAGCATCCAAGAAGTCCATAACCGCGGACCCGGCTATTCGAATAGATCATGTTAACCCTGCAGGGATGTACTTCTTCACACACGCTCTCGCCACTTACCGCCATGTACACGTCATGTATCTCGGCAACCTTCAAGCGGAAGCCTGGCGAGGGTGTCGGCCACGACCTGACTAACCACACAAGACTCTAGTCCAGGTTTATGGCCTATTCGGGTTCCATCCGCAAGGAGATCCGGCCGGGGTGTCGCTTACGGCCCCAAACGATGTGTACAGGGTTCCCGAGCCCACCAACCGGGTGCCACTCGGTACACCGGGCCACGTGTGCCTAGTCTGTCCCAAGCCCACCCTGCCGGGTGCCACTTGGTAGAAAAATAGCACTACCTACAAACACCAGAAACTAGTTGCGACTCCTGGACAGAGATCAAGTTGGTTAATAAGTCGAGAGGGCTTGGAGCGCCCGGAGCCCAATGTGTGGTAGTATCGAGTCATTGGACAACATACACAGAACTCAGGGCTTAAGGACGGTTCCAGTGAGACAACCCACCATGTACTCCTACATGGCCTCTCACCGCTACCTTTACCAAATCGTGTTCACACACTTCACTCTCAGCATCAGAACATATCGTAACACTCCAATTCATTCCCAATGAATCAGACCTGACACAACTCTAAGCAATAGCAGGCATAGCATGGTAGGAACACATCAGTGGCTTCAATCAACTCCTACCACATGCTAGTGGGTTTCAACTATTTACTGTGGCAATGACAGGTCATGCAGAGGAATGGGTTCAACTACCGCAGCACAAAGTAGCAGATGAATCGTTGTTGTCCTAATGCAATAACTGAGAGCAGGAGCGAGAGAGTAGGGTTTTATCGAAATGAACAAGGGGGGGTTGCTTGCCTGGTAACACAACAAGGGAGGCACTGCTTCACAGACACGTACTCTGGAACGTCTCCGGAGCAGGACCTATCGAGAAGGAACGGTGCCGGCAATCAATACACAATCATATGCAACAATATGATGCATGAACATGGCATGTAGATGTGATGCTGTTGAGCTAATGCAACTAGTGTTCAATTGGTTTGAAGTCCATTTGAACCAAAGGTTCAAATGCATTTCTAAATTAGGTCTCTTATATATGCCATAATGTGTTTTCCCATATTCAGCATGTATAAGTTGGTTTTTCATGCATGAAACTAGTACAGATGGAAAGGTTGCATTTTTCTGATAATTTTTCATATATAAATTATTTAAATCTGAGCTACGGTTGAATTGATATGAATTTTTGAAGTTTAAATCAATTTCTGGATTTTCTGAATTATTTTAATTCCAGAAAATGTATAATTGCGTCAGCATGACGTCATCATTGCATCAGCGGTCAATGCGGCTGTCCAGGTCAATCCTGACGTGTGGGACCCACACGTCAGTGACACTGGGGTTAACCCCGAGTCAAACCCGGGCTGGTTAGCTTTGACTAAGCCCTGGGGCCCACTTGTCAGCGTCAGTAGGTGGGGGGGTTAGTGACTAATTAACTAAGCCACGTCAGCCCGCCGGAGTTCTGGCCGGCGGCGACCATTAGCGCGGCGGCGACTCGCCGGACTTGCGTTACAGACGGCGTTTGATCGCGCTAAGACCACCGGGGCATAGCCCGTCTTCGTCCGCAACCAGGGGAGCTGATGGGGGGGCTGCGGGGGCGCCGGAGCTCGCCGGAGCAAGCTTGCGGCGGCGGCCGGAGCTCGGCTGTGTTCGGGGACGCGGCTGCAGCGTGCAAACGAGCGAACTAAAGCGCTCGCGGGGCACTACGAGGTGCGGCGAGAGTGCTAGATGCACTGGCGTGGCCAAAAGGTCGCCGGAGCAACGACGGCGACAAGCTCGAGCGGAGGCGAGCTTCGGCCATGGCGGAGCTAAGGCCTAAACAGAGCAAACGGACACGGGGAGGAGGGGGTTCGGTGCGGGGGCTCACCGCGGAACCAGCGAGCGCAAGGGCGAGGTCGGGGATGCCCGGTAGCTCCCGAATCGCCAGCGAGGATTCACGGCGGCCGGAGTCGAATTTGGCGACGGCGACGGCTCCACGGGGTGTCCGAAGGGGCACGGCTTGACGGGGAGCTTCAGGGCAGAGGAGCGGAGCTTCCGCGTGTGTCGGGAAGGCGAGGGGAGGTCGGTGGCTACGGCGATGCCCGTCGGCGGCGGCGGTGGTTCTCGGGTGAGAGGGAGAGAGAGCAGGGGGAGTAGAGGAGGGCGAGGGAGAGTGAGAGCGGTGCGGGGCAGCTGCGTGGCTTCGTCCGGGGCATCGAGGGAGTCCGGGGAAGCAGGAGGTGGCCAGCAGGGGGGAGGTGGCGCGCGCGCGTGCCGGCGAGCGTCGGGCACACGCCGTTCCCCTGTCGGGGGGGAAGACGACAGAGGAGGGGGGGCCAGGCGGGCTGGGCCGCCTCCTGGCTGGCCGGCCTACTGCTGCTGGGCTGCGCAGGGGAGGGGAGGCCCAGGTAGGCCCCTCCTTCTTTTATTTTTGTTTTCTAATTTTTCTGACATTTGTTTTGATTTAATAAATATATTAAATCATTTAATTTCCTTATGCCAATTTTTGTAGGGGCTAATGGTATTATTCCAGAGCTCTTTTATAATTGGCATAATTTTTGGACCATATTTCATATATATAGAAATATATTTCCAATGCAAATATTTATCGAATTAATCCAAATGGCCAAAATAAATGTCCATGAGCTCCTAAAAATATTGTTTTGATTTTTATCTCTGTCCAATATTTTCAGAGGGCAACATGAGCATTTTCTTGGACCCTTTTGGAGAAATTTTTATTTGGGTCATTCTCAAAAATGATTCTGAGGGTTCCATCAATCCTCATTTCAAATTTAAATGAAATTTAAATATGATGCACAAATAGCTAGCTAGTCTAAGTCATACCAGACTAGGGATATGACACCCCTCTCTTCTGTCATTCTGCAATTTAGTCCACAGATACATCCCATTTCTTTGACACCGATGCATACTTAGTATAGTTCTGATGTAAGTCTTGCGAGTACTTTGGATGAGTACTCACGATTACTTTGCTACCTCTTTTTCCCCTATACCCGGTTGTTGTGATTAGATGCTGGATCCCATAAGCCAAATGTTACCGCCGACAGACACTACTACCCCGAGGGTGCATACTACTACGTGGAGACCGCCTACGACCAGGAGTAGTTAGGAGGTCCTAGGCAGGAGGCCTTGCCTCTTCGATCATTGTTGCTTTTGTGTTTGCCTTCTTAAGGCAGTCTTGTTTAACTTATGTCTGTACATAGATATTGTTGCCCCCGCTAACTCCTCTTGTGTATTGAGCTATTCGAGCCCTCGAGACCCCTAGCTTGTAATACAATGCTTGTATTATTTCAATTTGTGTCTAGAGTTGTGTTGTGATATCTTCCCATAAGTCCCTGATCTTGATCGTACATGTTTGTGTGTATGATTAGTGTACGATTGAATTGGGGGTGTCACAAGTTGGTATCAGAGCTGACTACCTATAGGAATCCCCCTTATCCAACTCCTTGGCCGAAGTCGAGTCTAGACATTGCAAAACTCTTACTAACATAGTTGTGTGGCTTCTGGGCCCACGTCACCATTGGGTGGTATTAGGATCTTTTACTCCTCGTCTTTACTCTAGGATTCTGATCTCTCTTCTATTCGGGTTAGTTTTTTTACTAACTCTAAACTAGGTTCTCGAAACTACTTTCTCCCGAAGAGCCCCTTCATTCAAGATGATCGCCTGCTTCATCTGGAATCAAAAGACAAACGTGAAGGCTGCCACTGCGGTGTGAAGACAAACGTGAATCAAAAGATAAGTCCCTAAACGTGTGCATAGCATTAATCTACCGATCGACAGCACGCCCCTCGTGACCTAGCTGGGGCAAGGATGTCTCCCTTTCAGTCCTTTTGGGAGCTGCTTGCGTTCAAGGGGGACCTCCTGAGCATCGTGCCTCAGGGGCTCTCACCGGACCCCGGGCCGCTCACCTCCTGGCCTTGACCATGACATCGCGACCTAGCATACCAGCGATAGTTGAAGCCTGTCTGGGGACTAGGTCCTGCAGACATAGAGCACTAAGCTACCGCGAGAATGAAAGGGGGGCCGTGCCCCTACGGGAGACGCCAGCATAACATTGATTGGAGAGCAACAACTACAAAGCAAAAGCATTACAAGTTTTTACATGCCCCCACGAGGTTCTTCATGACATGCTGCAGGAACAGAACAAAAGAGGAAGTCCTAAGGAGAGCATGGCTCCAACGGCTTCACCGGCAACATCGGGCTGATGCCGTTCCCGAGGCGCAAGTGCGGCGGCTCGTAGCTGACATTTGTAGGGTCGAAAGTATGTCTAGAGTGGGGGTGATTAGACTACTTCACAAAATAAAAACTTAGCCTTTTCCCAATTTTAGTTCTTGGCAGGTTTTAGCAACTTAGCACAAGTCAAGCAATCAACCTACACATGCAATTCTAGAGTATAGCAGCGGAATTTAACACAATTGCATATGAAGGTAAATAGGAGGAGTTTGAGGAGGCAAACGCAATTGGAGACACGGAGATTTTCGAGCCGTGGTTCCGATAGGTGGTGCTATCGTACATCCACGTTGATGGAGACTTCATCCCACGAAGGGTAACAGTTGCTCGAGTCCACGGAGGGCTCCACTCACGAGGGGTCCACGAAGAAGCAACCTTGTCTATCCCATCATGACCGTCGCCCACGAAGGACTTGCATCACTAGGGGTAGATCTTCATGAAGTAGGTGATATCCTTGCCCCTACAAACTCCTTGGTTCAACTCCACAATCTTGTCAGAGGCTCCCAAGTGACACCTAGCCAATCTAGGAGACACCACTCTCCAAGAAGTAACAAATGGTGTGTTGATGATGAACTCCTTGCTCTTGTGCTTGAAATGATAGTCTCCCCAACACTCAACTCTCTCTCACAGGATATGGATTTGGTGGAAAGAAGGTTTGAGTGGAAACCAACTTGGGGAAGGCTAGAGATCAAGATTCATATGGTAATATTGGAATATATTGACCTCAACACAAGTGTAGGTGGTTCTCTTTCAGAAAATGTAAGTTGGAAGTGTAGGCATGTTCTGATGGCTCTCTCCACGAATGAAGAGGGGTGGAGGGGTATATATAGCCTCCACACAAAATCTAACCGTTACACACAACTTACCAATCTCTGTGGGACCGAATTGTGAAACTTGGTCAAACCAATTCAGTAAATCTACCGACCGTTAGGATTTTTGGTGGGACCGACATGCAACTCGGTAGGACCGATATGGTTAGGGTTAGGGCATAACGTAATCTCGGTGAGACCGATTACACAAACTCGGTGAGTCCGATTTTGGTAATAAGCTAACCAGAGAGTTGGTCAGGTAAACTCGATGGGACCGATTCGCTCATCTCCGTTGGACCAAAATGTTACGAAAGGGAAACAGATAGTTTACATTGCAATCTCGGTGGGACCGATCGCTCATCTCGGTGAGATCGAAACGTTACGAAGGGAAACAGAGAGATTACAATCCCATCTCGGTGAGACCGAGATCCCTATCGGTGAGACCGATTTGCCTAGGGTTTGTGGCAGTGGCTATGACATCTGAACTCGGCGGCGCCGGATAGAAAGAATTGGTGGGGCCAAGTTGGACTTTTGGTTTAGGTCATATGTGGAAGTGAGAAAGTAGTTGAGGGCTTTGTAGCATATCACTAAGCATTTTGAGCAAGAACTTCATTAAGCAACACCTCATCCCTCCTTGATAGTATTGGCTTTTCCTATAGACTCAATGTGATCTTGGATCACTAAAATAGAAAATGTAGAGTCTTGAGCTTTGAGCTTGAGCCAATCCTTTTCTCCTTAGCATTTTGAGGGGTCCACTTTTCTCATCCATGCCATGCCAATCATTGAGATTTCCTGAAATATTTATCTTGGAATAGTATTAGCTCAATGAGCTATATGTTGTTAGGAATTACCAAAACCACCTAGGGATAGTTGCACTTTCAATCTCCCCCTTTTTGGTAATTGATGACAACATGTAGATCAAAGCTTTGACAAATGATAATAAGATTGAAAAACATTGTCGCTTTGAGAAGTATGTGAAAAGCAAGAGCTCCCCCTAAATTTGAGCATAGTTTAAGATTTGCTTTGGACTGCAAATGCACAATGAGTTAGGATCATGGGGTACTCTTCCATGTCACATACATCTTAGTGGAGCGCTTAAAATGATAATACTTAAATACATGCACTCATCACCAAGCAAAGTGAATGATCATATGAGGATATGAGAGATAATATCATCCAATCAAGCAATAATGTAGCATAGCATATGATCAAACACATGATCATCCAAGTATCACACAAACTATAGAATGTATCTCAAACAAGCAAACAAATAAAGTTCAACCACCAAAAACAAGAGAGAACAAAAGCAACACTCTCTCTCGAAGCCTATGATCTATACATTTTCTCCCCCTTTGGCAACAAGTTACCAAAAAGTTCATAAAAATGCATAGTACTAAATCGACTCTCAGGCTTGGTCTTGATGAGGTGGTGTAGAAATGACTCAAAGGACGAAAGCATCAGTTGAGGTTGATGGAGTTGGTGGAGTGGCTACTGGAGCTGGTGGCACTGAAGCTATTGCTGGTGCAGATGAAGTTGCTCTAGTGTCTGTAACTGGCACTGCAGCAGATCTCTGGCCTCTGGGCACTCTAGCAAATGCATCTATGGTAGACTTGCCCTTATTCTCCTCCACTTCCTCCTGAAGTTTCTCAATAACTGACTGTATCTCAGTGACCTTCACATCCAAATCATAGAACTTCTGCTCTATGATCCTCTCCAAGCTCTCCTGGTTTTGTGTCAGGGTGGCCAAACCCTTCTCAATCCTCAGAGTGGAGGCAATTAAGTAGCCAAGCTGATCTTGCTTTCTCTTTAGGAAATACTAAGATGCCTCATCCATAGTTGGCATCTTTGCAGCCTTGTCAGTCCTTGCTTTCTCCTTCCTTTCTTGTGCTTGCACAGATGATGGTTCATTCTCATCCATCACTACAGTGTTGTCCTCAAAGTCTGGGTAGATGGGCAACTGTTCCTTGTCCAAGAGATAAGTGCCAGTGCCCGTCTTGGAGTTGATGAGCTCCTGAATCTGTGGGGCATACCCACAACTTCTCTTCTGGTCAGCAGCTGTACTCTTGATAGTTTCCACTATGAGGCTCATGACTTTGAACTTCTGAGGCACATCAAATATGTGAAGCAAATTAATTGCATGGCCTCTGATCATCTTGTGATCACCTCACTTTGGCAACAGAGTATGCCTAAGGATCCAGTTGATTGGTGGCAGTCCTGACAAAAGAAAATGTACTGATCCAAACTTATGAGTTTCAAGTGCAGCATCTGAGATCTCTCTGTACATGTGTGCCATGGAGTTGTGATCCTTCTTGTTCTTGGCATAGACATCCAAGTCATCCTCATTCTCCTTAGGAGCATTGATCAATTTTGCCCATTCTTCAGTTGATGATTGGTACCTAGTACCTTTAGACATCCAGATAATCCTTCCATCTGGGTAGAAATGAGCTGTGGAGTAGAACTGCATAATAAGCTCATCATTCCACTTTGTGAGCTTCTGCCCAACTAAGTCATCTACCCCACAAGACTTGAAACTATCATAAACTCAAGGATAATGCTCTTCATTTTTCCTGATGTACTCCCAGTCCACCCATCTCATATCACAGACAATTGGCTTCTTATCAAGCAACACTGTCTCATAGAAGTCATGTTGTTCCTTTGTATGGAACCTGTAGTCCACAGCAGTCCTTCTACTGAAAGCATAGGGATCTGTCAATCTCCACTGTCTGAGTCATGCATCCTTCCTGAGCTTCATGTCCTCAGCTACTGGATGAGCATCATTGTGATCTGGAATTTTGGGCTTCAACTTCCTCAAGACATGTGACTCATCATCTTCTTCTTATTCTACAACAGCTTCAGGCACTGGGGCCTTGTTCTTCTCTCCAGCAGGAATACTCTTGGTGTTCCTCTTGGGTGCAACTTTGGGCTTGGGTGCAGCTGCCTTGGGAGCTTCTTTGGGCTTTGATGTAGCAGCCCTTGATCTTATAGCATATCCCATAAGCTTTTGAGCTTTAGGTGTTGGTGCAGCAACCTCTTCCTCTTCTTCCATCATAGAGGGTTTTCCAACTACTCTAGCCATAGTCTTCTTAGCTCTTTCTTTCCTTTTCTTCTCAGCCACTACTTGCTCTTTGGGTTCAGGTCCCAAAGTCTCTTGAGTTGTTCCTCTGACCTTCAACATAGGTGTCCTCTTGGCTAGAACTTTCCTGTTCATGCCAGGCTTAAGGGCAGCAGTTGTGCCATATTCCTTCTTCAGCACCTTCCTAGATGTGGCCTCATCCTCTTCTGCCACATAGTCCTCATCTTCAGAATCTAAGTGTCGGTGTCAAAACCGGCGGATCTCGGGTAGGGGGTCCCGAATTGTGTGTCTAGGCGGATGGTAACAAGAGACCAGGGACACGATGTTTTACCCAAGTTCGGGCCCTCTTGATGGAGGTAAAACCCTACGTCCTGCTTGATTAATATTGATGATGTGTGTTACAAGAGTAGATCTACCACGAGATCAAGGAGGCTAAACCCTAGAAGCTATCCTATGGTATGATTGTTGTTCGTCCTACGGACTAAAGCCATCCGGTTTATATAGACACCGGAGAGGGCTAGGGTTACACAGAGTCGGTTACAATGGTAGGAGATCTACATATCCGTATCGCCAAGCTTGCCTTCCACGCCAAGGAAAGTCCCATCCGGACACGGGACGAAGTCTTCAATCTTGTATCTTCATAGTCTTGGAGTTCGGCCGATGATGATAGTTCGGCTATCCGGACACCCCCTAGTCCAGGACTCCCTCAGTAGCCCCTGAACTAGGCTTCAATGACGACGAGTCCGGCGCGCATATTGTCTTCGGCATTGCAAGGCGGGTTCCTCCTCTGAATAATTTGTAGAAGATTGTGAACACCAGGATAGTGTCCGGCTGTGCAAAATAAATTCCACATACCACCGTAGAGAGGATAACATTTACACAAGTTCAATCTGCTGACGTATTTCGTGGCGTGACATCACACCACTACCAAGCCTTTACTCGAATTGTTTTTATTGTACCACCTCAGCGCGTTTAGCGAAGCGGTTTCCTTGGCACGTCTTGTCGAAGCAGAGATCGTGTTCCCCTTATTCCGGGATTCCATCAATACGGACGTGGGTAACCCAACCACGCCATTGATTGCGGCGCTTGGGAGATAAGCGAGTTTTATCAGGCCGGTGGGGACACATGTTTTTATCCGCCCATATAAGGGGATAAAGATCCAACCCTTTTACCTGCGCCTTCTTCCTCCTTGGCTTATCCATCTCCGCGAACTCGAGCTCTAGCGCCCAAGTCCGCACATCTCACCTCAACCTTCTCCAACTATGTTCGGAGCGGGAGGCAAGTGGATGGCCTCCTCCGTCACGGAGGGGCACATCCAGAAGCTGCGCAGCGCCGGATATTTATCCAGCAACATCGCGCATCGGCTCCCCGACGAGGGAGAGCTCATCCCCACCCCTAGGCCCCATGAGAGGGTAGTATTTCTTACCCATTTCCTCCGTGGATTGGGCTTCCCACTCCATCCCTTTGTTCGGGGGCTCATGTTCTACTACGGCCTGGATTTTCATGATCTGGCCCCAAATTTCATCCTCAACATCTCGGCGTTTATTGTCGTGTGTGAGGCCTTCCTCTGCATCCAGCCCCACTTCGGCTTGTGGCTCAAGACCTTCAGTGTCAAGCCGAAGGTTGTGAAGGGCAGCCAAGCGGAGTGCGGAGGTGCCATGGTGGGCAGGATGTCCAATGTTACTTGGCTTGAGGGCACTTTCATGGAAACCATTAAGGGGTGGCAATCGGGGTGGTTCTACATCACCGAGCCACGTGACCCCGAATGGGCAGCGGCCCCCGAATTCAGATCTGGCATCCCCACACGGCTCACCTCCTGGAAAGAGAGCGGCTGGACTTGGGGTGATTCGGAGGAGCTGACCGGACTCCAAGCCTGCGTCCAAAAGCTAGTGGACAAGAAGCTCAAGCTTGTCAATGTAGTCCAGGTCATGCTCATCCGTCGGATACTCCCGCGCCAACGACGGGGCTTCAACATGTGGGAGTTCGATCTGGCCCAGCACCAGACTTTGAGCGGGCTCTTCGACACTACGTACGAAGATGTCTGGAAGGTGCTGTTCAAGGGCGCCGAAGCTCCCACATCCAATACCGAAGATCGCGGATTCAACTCGCAGTGTCCGGCTGACGAGGTAAGTGATTTTGTCCTTTACGGGACGCTTGCTTTCCATAGTTTGACTCTATGCGGGATCTAAACTCCCTCTCCTTTGACAGGGCTGGCTGGCAAAGGCCGAGCAGACTATCTGTCCGGCCCCATTGCCGGAGGACCCAGCGGACGCCCGCCTAACGGGGCTGCTGGCTCCGGCAACACACGTGGTGCCGGAGAAGAAGGCCAAGAAGAAGGCCACGAGGACTCGGAAGAGTTCCCGTTTTCAGGTGTTATCGGATGACGACTCCGAGGCCGACTCCTCTCACAAAGGTGAGGAGGAGAAGAAGAAAGCCTCTCCCCCCGCGGGGGGAGGGAAGAAAAGGAAGGCCTCCCCAATGAGGGAGGCCGAAGGGTCCAAGAAGGGAAAAACTCTTTCCCGGACTGTTCTGCCAACGCCAGTGACGACGAGGAGGACTGGCCTCCAAGGGCCAAGCCCCTGGCGAGATCGTAAGTATCCGGACTCCCGAATAACTTCATGGTTTTTCTTTTTTGCCACACAATGTATTTCTAACGCTGCATACAACCCTGCAGTCCGCCCAAGGACGATCTTCCCGCTTCGTCGAGCGGGTCCTTAGGTGCATCGGATATGGATTCTCTTCCGACCACCTCCACCCCCCGTGATGTGGACGATGTTGAGGTGGGATCCCGGGAAGGGACCCACTAGGAGGAGGAGGCCCCGGAGGTGTCGCGGGACAACCTCCTGGACTTTGCACCGGACTCGGCCCCGGAACCCATAGTGGCTCCAGAGTCCGGCGGGCGGCCCCTTCGTAAGAAGGGCAAGACCGTGACGCCGGCAGCCTCCGTCCAACCGGAGGCGCCGGATAGCTTGCTGGAGGCGCTCAATGGCGCCTCCATCAAAGAGGAACACCGCACTGTTATGAGTGCGGTGATTCAGAAGGTTCAGCTCGCCAAGAGCGGGCTGACCGAAGCCTGCAGCAGCCTTCTAACAGGCTTTGAGGTAAGAATTTTGATATATGTAAAATAGTACCGCATAGACAGTAGCCCCTGATGCTCGGTGAGGTGTTCGCAAAGAAAAGCCGGACTGAGGATCTAAAAAGATATACGTAGGAGTCATAAAAAATATGTCAATATGGGATTGCAGGCTACACTGCTGACCTCTGCCGCACTGACTGCGGAGGTCAATACTTTGAAGCAAAGCCTCGAGCGGTCCGAGAACGAGCTCGGCCGTGCCAAGAAGCAGCTCGAGGACAAGGAAGGTGAGTAACACCTTATTAAAATTGTACCTTACAGAAAAGGATTTTGGTTGCAAGAAGAATGACAAGGATAACGTGGGTATTGCAGGGGCCACTAACGAGGTGGCTACCCTGAAGGAGGCGGTGGACGCGGTCGAACATAATGCGGCTGTGGAGCGCACCGAGCGAGAGAAGCGGGAGGCGCAGGTGGCGGAGGTACAGCAAGAGCTCCAGGATCTCGTGAAAAAACATGAGAGCCTGGAGCGTGACTCAAAGACTCGAGAGTCTGAGCTTGCAACGGCTCTTGAGAGTGACAATGCCGCTAAGGCCGAAGCCTACAAGGCCCTCCAAGAAATCGAGGCATTGAAGAAAATAGCAGCGGGTAAGGCATTTTTCATGCAAAGTAAGCATGTGAGTGTTAATTACCTGTTGCTTACCCGAATTCGGAGCTCTCTAGGAGCATTCGCAGATCTTCCTTGCAGCGTGTCCGATGCTGCCGCGTTCTACTGGGCCGAGGAGGGGATCTCAACGGAGAAGGTCTTCTGGTCTCAGTATGCTGAGGCCGGACATCTGGTGCCCCTTAGCGACCAGCTAAAGCAGCTGGTCGAGCTCCACAAGGCGGCCGAACAGGCCCTGAAGGGCCTCATAGTTCGGCTGTGGCCGAAGGAGGCCATGCCTGGGAGCTACTTCGGCCTGGTGCGGCGGCTGGTGGATGCGTGTCCTTGGGTTGAAGTCATCAAGCACTCCGCCTGTATTGAAGGTGCCCGTCGGGCCCTTGCCCGCGCACAGGTGCACTGGGGCAAGATGGATGCCCAGAATCTTGTGACGGACGCGCCACCGCAGGGCAAGGAGCATCGCACACCCAAGATGTATTATAAGAGTGTGCTGAAGGGTGCCCGCACTATTGCGGGCAAGTGCTCCAAAGATGTAATATTTGAGTAGACTCGCATTTTGTTATCCTGTGCGCTTGAAAATTTAGTTCATATGCACTAAGCAACGCTTTTTAATTTAAAATATTACCTTCTGTGCGGCTGTTTATCAAATCTGAGAGATGGCAAGTCGTTGGCTTCAGCCCCCATGCCACGAGTGCTGGGGTGTTCGGGATAAATTTGAGCACTCTTGTTCCCATATTTGGGTCCATCTAGGGAGGCGCTCAGCACAACGAACAAGGCAACCGGACTTATAATGCTTGAACACTCTCACTTAGCCATAGAATTCTATAATTTCAAATTTCGGCGAAGCCCCTAGTATTCGGAAGGCCGAATTTGGGGCGCTATCCACGCCTGGGCCGGACAAAGTCGGCTCCTCGCTCTAAGCGGCATAAGTCTTTAAGGACTCGCAAAAAACCTCTCGAACAGCGACCAGCTCTCGCCTCATCATGACGGTCAGTTTTAGGTTTCTCCACTGAGGCGCTCGCCCAGCTCAACTAGGGCGCAATCACAGTGGTTCTCCCAGTGCTACCTTAGCCAATACAATGGAACGTAAGTTACCAAAACATGGGAGCCGGGCAAACCCAACTATTGACCCAAGACATGATTCGGAGCCGATGCATATAATGCTATAAGTTCGGGGTGCCGCACTTGTGAAAGTGTTCGGACTTATCACACCATGATGCGGGAAACATAAGCCCCTGGTGTATTTAGCCGTACCAAAATGTACGGATGCAACATGTCATAAATCAACATACGTATAAGAAAGAAATGCAATTGGAAGCAAAAAGGTGATGCATTACTTATTCAAGAAAAATTGCTGTAAGTGCAGAACGATAAGCAAGGGATGGGACTATTAAATATGTCCCCCTCCAGGGGTAGGCTGCGGAATGGTGCATAAAATAGATTTAATGCTCGTAATGGAGACCACCTGGATATTCGTTGTAGCCTTTCCCCTTCCCTGGCTGTTGCATCGTGAGTTCGGCAGGTCTGCTGCCGGACAGGGCCTCTGAGGAACGGAGTCCTGTGGGTAAAAATAAAAAGGAAAAAGAAAGAAAAAAAAATGACACACTTGAGAGCCCCTGGTGTGGTTGAGCCGCATCCTGGGCCTATCGTGGTCGTGCCCCTCTCCCCATGCCCATGGTATCTCCAAAGCGTAGTGGTGTACGCGAAGGACCTGTCTTGAAATTTGGCAGGGGTTGGGGTTGGGGCCGCACTACTACGCATGCTCGGAACGTGCCAGGTGGTCTTGTTGTAGGTTACTCCGGGCGCGTTTGGTCGTGTCTGGTCGCTTAACGGCCGGACTCGAGAATTGCCTTAAGAGGCTGCATTGTACTTCTGCCGCGAGAGCCGCTGTATGTTCCTCCGTTCGGAGAGAACGTTCAGTGTTTCCATTGACCGTGATGACTCCTCGAGGGCCTAGCATCTTGAGCTTGAGGTATGCGTAGTGTGGCACCGCGTTGAACTTTGTGAACGCGGTACGTCCGAGCAGGGCATGATAGCCGCTGCGGAACGGAACTATGTCGAAGATTAACTCCTTGCTTCGAAAGTTATCCAGGGATCCGAAGACCACTTCCAGTGTAACTGAGCTTGTACAATTGGCTTCTACACCTGGTATGACGCCTTTAAAGGTTGTCTTGGTAGGTTTAATCCTTGAGGGATCTATGCCCATTTTGCGCACTGTATCCTGATAAAGCAGGTTCAGGCTGCTGCCGCCGTCCATCAAGACTCTGGTGAGGTGAAATCCATCGATGATTGGGTCTAAAACCAATGCGGCGAATCCGCCATGGTGGATGCTGGTGGGGTGGTCCCTTCGGTCGAAAGTGATCGGGCAGGAGGACCATGGATTGAACTTCGGGGCAACTGGCTCCATCGCGTATACATCCCTGAGTGCACGCTTCCGCTCTCTTTTGGGTATGTGTGTTGCGTATATCATGTTCACCGTCCGCACCTGTGGGGGGAAACCCTTCTGTCCTCTATTGTTCGGCGGTCGGGTCTCTTCCTCGTCATCGCTATGCAGCCCCTTGTCATTGTTTTCGGCAATTAACTTGCCTGCCTGCTTGAATACCCAACAGTCCCTGTTGGTGTGGTTGGCTGGCTTTTTGGGGGTGCCGTGTATCTGGCACAAGCGGTCGAGTATTCGGTCCAAATTGGACGGACCCGGAGTGGTTCTTTTCAATGGCTTTTTCCGCTGACCGGGTTTAGAGCCTCTGAATCCGGCATTGACTGCCGTATCTTCACTATTATCGCCGTTAATGCGGCGTTTGTTTTTGTTGCGACGCGACCTGCCATTACGGTCCTTGAAATCTGGACTGCCAAATTTTTTGCTGAGGTTGTTGCTGCGTGCTAGCCAGTTGTCCTCACCCGCGCAGAAGCGGGTCATGAGTGATGTGAGGGATGCCATGGATTTTGGCTTTTCCTGTCCCAGGTGCCGGGCAAGCCACTCGTCGTGGATGTTATGCTTGAAGGCCGCGAGGGCCTCCGTATCCGGACAGTCGACGATTTGGTTTTTCTTGGTTAAGAACCATGTCCAGAATTGTCTGGCCGATTCGTCTGGCTGCTGAATTATGTGGCTTAGGTCATCAGCGTCTGGTGGTCGCACATACGTGCCTTGGAAGTTATCGAGGAATGCGGCTTCTAGGTCTTCCCAACTCCCGATTGACTCTGCTGGCAAGCTGTTAAGCCAATGTCGGGCTGGTCCTTTAAGCTTGAGTGGGAGATATTTTATGGCATGAAGATCATCACCGCGGGCCATGTGGATGTGAAGGAGATAGTCTTCGATCCAAACCGCGGGGTCTGTTGTGCCATCGTAGGATTCAATGTTCGCGGGTTTAAACCCTTCGGGGATTTGATGATCCATTACCTCATTTGTGAAGCATAGTGGGTGTGCGGCGCCTCTGTACTGGGCGGTATCACGACGGAGCTCAAAAGAGCTTTGTCTATTTTGTTCGGCCCGGCCGAACTTACTATGTCCGGCGCGACGGTTGTCGTCACGTATCATGGGGCGCCCACGCGATCCATAGATCGATCTTGGTTGTCTTGCCTTATCCTCCAATATATCTCGCAAGTCCGGAGCGCTCCCCTGTGGCTTTGTGCTTTTCGAGCGATGTCGGGGTATGGTTCTAGTGAAGGGCCTAGGGGCCTCTCTGTCGCGACCATGGGGTGGTCAGTCAGCCGTATTGTCTGCTGGTGATGCAGGTTCATACGCCTCCTCCTCTAATCAGGGGAGCAGCTTGCGTTTAGGGTAACTTTTGGAGGGGCGTTCGAGCTCATGCTCTTCGGCCGCGAGGACTTTAGTCCATCTGTCGGCTAGCAGATCTTGATCAGCTCTAAGTTGTTGCTCCTTTTTCTTGAGGCTATTTACCGTGGCCATAAGCCTGCGTTTAAAACGCTCTTGTTCGACGGGATCCTCAGGCACGACGAATTCGTCGTCGTCGAGGCTTGCCTCATCTCCGGAGGGAGGCATATAATCCTCTACCTCTTCTTCTGCCGCTCTCTCATGAGGGTTGGCGTCTCCGTCCTCCTGTGCTGAATCTTGCTAGAGTGGGTTGTCTTCGGCACTGTCTGGGGTGTTATTATCTTCGGTGCCGGAATCTTCATTCTTGCTGTGGCAGGATTTAGGGCGGCGCCGCTGACGCCGGCGCTTGGGCTGTTTCTTGGAGGGGTCATCCTCCGCTGTTCCTTCGCCATTCCCATCCTTTGGGATATCCACCATGTATATGTCATATGATAAGGTGGCTTTCCAGTGCCCGGTAGGCGCTGGTTCTTGGTCGTCTCCGGCATCGTCGTCCATACTGTCGATGTCTTCGGAGTCGTAGTCTAGCATGTCGGTTAGATCGTCGACAGTGGCTACTAAGTGGGTGGTGGGTGGATTTTGAATTTCTTCGCCGTCCGCATCCCAATCATCCTGACCGCAGTACGGCCAGGGCTCTCCTGATAACGAGAGATACTTTAGCGAACTCAAGATGTCGCCAAAAGGTGAGTGTTGAAAGATGTCCGCCGCGGTGAACTCCATGATCGGCGCCCAATTGGATTCGATCGGAGGGGGCGCAGGAGGTTCGGAGTCCGGCGAGGAGTCCGGCACCTCGGAGTCACGAGCTTCATGGGGGACAAGGTCAGTGTTTGGCTCTATCGCCGTAGAGGTTGCAGCCCCCGAGGCAGTGTCTAGCCACCCGTCCTCGATCTGCGCAGCCGGCTCCGAATTAAAGATTGGAGCGGACTCGAGTGCGGCCTCCAGGGTACTGTCCGGCTGCAGAGCTAAATCATGCCCATCGTGACAGTGTGGCGCGCTAGGCTGTGGCTCGAATCCATTGAAGATCAAGTCCCCGCGGATGTCAGCCGTGAAGTTCAAACTTCCAAATCTGACCTGACGGCCAGGGGCGTAGCTTTCGATCTGCTCCAGATGGCCAAGTGAATTGGCCCGCAGTGCAAAGCCGCCGAATACGAAGATCTATCCGGGGAGGAAGGTCTCAACCTGGACTGCGTCGTTGATGATGATCGAAGAAGCCATCGAGCCTATCGGTGACGACACAAAGGAACTCTCAATGAAAGCACCAATGTCGGTGTCAAAACCGGCGGATCTCGAGTAGGGGGTCCCGAACTGTGCGTCTAGGCGGATGGTAACAGGAGACCAGGGACACGATGTTTTACCCAGGTTCGGGCCCTCTTGATGGAGGTAAAACCCTACGTCCTGCTTGATTAATATTGATGATGTGTGTTACAAGAGTAGATCTACCACGAGATCAAGGAGGCTAAACCCTAGAAGCTAGCCTATGGTATGATTGTTGTTCGTCCTACGGACTAAAGCCATCCGGTTTATATAGACACCGGAGAGGGCTAGGGTTACACAGAGTCGGTTACAATGGTAGGAGATCTACATATCCGTATCACCAAGCTTGCCTTCCACGCCAAGGAAAGTCCCTTCCGGACATGGGACGAAGTCTTCAATCTTGTATATTCATAGTCTTGGAGTCCGGCCGATGATGATAGTCCGGCTATCCGGACACCCCCTAGTCCAAGACTCCCTCACTAAGGTTCTCTTCTTTCTAGCCCTGGTGGCTGCCTTTGGCAAGTTGTTGGGTGTGCTCCTGCTACCCTCATCTGAGGTACTGGAGGGACTAGTGCCCTTACTCAAGTGAACTTGCTCTCCATCTCTGTTCTGACTGTCATTCTGATCTGACATGGTGCAAACTCTGACAACAGACCCTGTGAATAGATATAGATGAGATAGAGGGGATGAGCATCACAAAGCACAGAAGTTTTTGCAAAATAATGAGTCAAAAACTTAGTTTTAGTTTTCCACAGAAAGCATTTCGGGTCTACCGATTTGTGAACTCGGTGACACCGAAGCAGCTTTTGGAACCTAAACTAGTGAACTCGGTCAGACCGAGTCACAGTTCGATGGCATTGAGACTGCTAGGGTTTCACAAAATCCTGAACTCGGTCACACCGATTTGCAATTCTCGGTCAGACCGAGAATCACATGTGCAATGGCCTAAGCCAAATCGGTGGAACTGATTTCTACAACTCGATTGGTCCGAGATGATTTCGGCGGAAACCTAACCCTAAATTCTCAATCGAAACTAATCTATTTTGCTGGATAGGATGTTTTCAATCGTGTCAAGATACATGTCAAAACAATGTGCTAGGAATCGGAATAAGATTAGCACAAGGATCAAGTGCATACCCTAAGTTCGGCGGTGGACTTGCTACGGCGACAACGGCGGAGAAGATTTCCATTGACGGCGGTGGAGACCAGCGGCAGGAGGCGGCTGGTGACGAGGAGGACGATCCGGAGACCCAGGGAGTCAGAGCAGGCTGAGCGCGGGCGAAGGGATTCAGAGAAATTTCCAAATTTTGGCCCGGGGGTATATATAGCCTGATCCTGTCGGTGTGACCGAGTGGAACGACTCGGTGGCACCGAGATGCATAACTACAAGCAATTGCTGCAACTCGGTGTGACCGAAAAGTTCAAATCGGTTGCACCGAGATTGAAAACCTAGATCGACTTAGTGATCTCGGTATGACCAAAATGGATGAATCGGTCAGACCGAAATGCACAAAGAAGTTTTGGACGTTTAAGTCTATGACGAATCGGGGACTCCGAGTGCTCCTCACACAGAGTGGTTCGAATCTGACTTGATCAAACTTTGTGATATAGCATGAATAGAGTTTGAGACAAGAATAGCATAGATAGATAGAGGGGGTTCTTAGGCATTATTGTCCATCCACTTGGCAAAAAGAAAAGAAGCCTATCAAGCAAAACAACAAGTGGATGTCCTCGAATGAGGAAAATATGCAAACGACATGCTCACACAATAAAATGGCAGATAAAATATGTGACAAGGCATGCACAAACAATTCTAGCATCTATCAAGCAGTTGGTGATGACTAGGTCATCTATATATGAGTATTGACTTAGGAGTCAAATGAGAACATTTGATCATAGGTCATACTCATCATTTAAGCTCAAGTGGGGTTGCCACTTTTACATAATGCATTGATGTGTTCACATCATTAGAGTTGCTTTAGCTCAATTCTTAGAGTAAAGCTCCCCCTAGATGTGAGACCCCCCCTAAGAGGGATGAACTAACCTTGGGTTTTGTCGATAATGACTTCATGTAGGTGTTGAAGATATGGATGCTCTATGTTGATGTAGATCTTTTGGAGCAATCCTTTGGAGTGAGTTGCACTTTCAATACCTACACGGGTTAGTCCCACAAGGAACAAACAAAGATATCCATAGACATAGAGTGATGCACACACAAGATAATGTCTATGAAAGCATTGGGTTACCTTGTCCCTTGTCTTACCAACAAGAGGGTTTGTGACTCCATGAACTAGTGCAAGATGTGGAAGTTGGTTACACTTGTCCTCGCCAAAACGATAAGAGTGAAGTATGTTGGCGGAGTCACCCTCAAGAACTCTCTAGTTCTTCTTCTTCAGGATCCACACCATCTTGATTGGAATCCTTGGAGTTCTAGTCGTACTTGATGAAGTAGAACTTGACGTAGTCTTGGGAACTGCTACGTCTTGAGCTTGCGTTGGTTTTCCTCGAAGAGGAGAGGGTGATGCAGCAATAGTAGCGTAAGTATTTCCCTCAGTTTTTGAGAACCAAGGTATAAATCTAGTAGGAGGCTCCTCAACAAGTCCCACGAACCTACACAAACAAATAAAGAACTCGCAACCAACGCGACAAAGGGGTTGTCCATCCCTTCACGGCCACTTGCGAAAGTGAGATCTGATAGAGATAGTATGATAAGATAAATATTTTTTTGGTATTTTATAATATAGATGCAAAAAATAAAGATGCAAATAAAAGTAGATTGGAAGCAAATATGATAAGAGATAGACCCGGGGGCCATAGGTTTCACTAGAGGCTTCTCTCAAGAGCATAAGTATTACGGTGGGTGAACAAATTACTGTCGAGAAATTCATAGAAAAGTGAATAATTATGACGTTATCTAGGCATGATCATGTATATAGGCATCACGTCCATAACAAGTAGACCAACTCCTGCCTGCATCTACTACTATTACTCCACACATCGACTGCTATCCAGCATGCATCTAGAGTATTAAGTTCATAAGAACAGAGTAACGCATTAAGCAAGATGACATGATGTAGAGGGATAAACTCAAGCAATATGATATAAACCCCATCTTGTTATCCTCGATGGCAACAATACAATACGTGCCTTGCAACCCTTTCTGTCATTGGGTAAGGACACCGCAAGATTGAACCCAAAGCTAAGCACTTCTCCCATGGCAAGAAAGACCAATCTAGTAGGCCAAACCAAACTGATAATTCGAAGAGACTTGCAAAGATAACTCAATCATACATAAAAGAATTCATAGAAGATTCAAATATTATTCATAGATAAACTTGATCATAAACCCCCAATTCATCGGATCTCGACAAACACACCGCAAAAAGAGATTACATCGAATAGATCTCCACAAGAGAGGGGGAGTGTCGGTTTCAAAACTGGCAGATCTCGGGTAGGGGGTCCCGAACTGTGCGTCTAGGCGGATGGTAACAGGAGACAAGGGACACGACGTTTTTACCCAGGTTCGGGCCCTCTCGATGGAGGTAAAACCCTACTCCTGCTTGATTAATATTGATGATATGGGTAGTACAAGAGTTGATCTACCACGAGATCAGAGAGGCTAAACCCTAGAAGCTAGCCTATGGTATGATTGTTGTTCTTTCTATGGACTAAACTCTCTGGTTTATATAGACACCGGAGAGGGCTAGGGTTACATAGAGTTGGTTATAATGGGAGGAGATCTTCATATCATATCGCCAAGCTTGCCTTCCACGCCAAGGAAAGTCCCATCCGGACACGGGACGAAGTCTTCAATCTTGTATCTTCATAGTCCGGGAGTCCGGCCAAAGGTCATAGTCCGGCCATCCGGACACCCCCTAATCCAGGACTCCCTCAGTAGCCCCTGAACCAGGCTTCAATGATGACGAGTCCGGCGTGCAAATTGTCTTCGGCATTGCAAGGCGGGTTCCTCCTCCGAATACTTCATAGAAGATGTTGAACACAAGGATAGTGTCCGGCTCTGCAAAATAAGTTCCGCATACCACCGTAGAGAGAATAATATCTGCACCAATCTAATCTGCTGACGTATTCCGCAGCGTGACATCATGCCACGGCCAGGCCTTTATTCGAATCGTTTTACTGTTCCACCTCAGTGCGTTTAGCGAGGCGGTTTCCTTGGCACGTCTTGTCAAAGTAGAGATCGTGTCCCCTTATTCCGGGATTCTCATCAATACGGGCATGGGTAACCCAACCGTGCCTTTTGGTATGACTCCCTAATTGAAAGCGAGTCCCAAACGGTTATGGGGAGGGCTCTTGGTATTCAACTCCTTTATAAAGAGACCAAGACTCGACTCCTTTCTTTTCAATCCAATCGAATCCGCCCCTCGCCTCGAGTTCCAACACCCAAAGCTCTAGTTTAGGCACTTCGGACCTTCGACGATGTCCAGCTCCGACCTTCAAGGCCGGTGGATGCCTTCCTCCGTTACGGAAGAAGACGTGCGAAAGCTGAGAGATGCCAGTATCTAACCGGCAAAATCTCGCATAGGCTGCCTGCTCAAGGGCAGGCCATTCCCACTCCCCAGCCCAGTGAGAGCGTGGTGTTCACATCTCACTTCCTTCGGGGGCTAGGCTTCCTGATTGATCCCTTCGTGAGGGGGCTACTGTTTTATTACGGGCTGGAATTCCGCGACTTAGCTTCGGAGTCCATCCTCCAAATCTCATCATTCATTGTCGTGTGTGAGGCCTTCCTCCATATTACCCCTCACTTCGGATTGTGGCTTAGAACCTTCAAGGTGGAACTGAAGATGATCGAGGGGCAGCATGCTTAGTGCGGAGGAGCTATCATAAGCAAGGTGGTCGACGCCTCATGGCCCGAGGGCTCTTTTCAAGAGGAGTTCGGCTTATGGCAACGGGACTGGTTTTACATCGGGACTGGTTTTACATCACAGCCCCCAGGGGCACCAAATGGGTGGCGCCACCTGTTTTTCGCTCGGGTCCCCCACCACGGCGAGCGTCATGGGTCAATGAAGGGCTTATTTGGGGCCCATCCAACGACGTGCCCCTTCTATAGGACCGCATTCGAGATCTCCTAGAAAGAGATATTAACTTGACCGTAGTGGTGCAAGTTATGCTGATTCGCCGCACGCTGCCCTGCAAACGCCGCCCTCTCCGCCTGTGGGAATTTAATCCGGAGGGACTGCGAGTCCTCCAACATTTTATGGGTGCGACGCCCATGGAGATGTACAAATTGTTCTTCGGATCACAAGCAAGGTGTCCGGACTTGTCCGAGGACGCAGGTCTAAGCTGCAATCGCCCGGATGCTCAAGTAAGTAGCCCCGTATTTGGACACGCCATCCGTACTTTGATCATAACATTGCCCTTTAACAGAGCTATCCTTTGAACAGGAGTGGATAGCGAAGGCAAAGCTTATCAGGTGTCCAACCCCCCTGCACGAGACCGTGCTGGATCCCATGTTAACCAGGATGCTGGAGATTATGCTTCCGGCAGAGGGAGAAGAGGGGAACCAAGGAGCTACCGCCTCCACGAAGGAGGCTGCCAGGAAGGGAGGAATCGAGAATTCCCCCAACTTGGGAAAGAAAAGGACTGCCTCTGAAGACCCGGAGGAGATGGCCTCGAAATGGGGGAAGAAATCTTCGCCAGAGGATCCGGCGCCGGAGAATGCCCCGGCCGCATTACACCCTCAAGGGGATCAGCTCTCCTCCGAGCCGTAAGTAAAGAGAGGGGTTACAAAATGAGTGACATCCCTCTTTTATTTCTGAGGAAGATAACCGAAATATTACCTTGCAGTTCGGATCTCAACCCTTCTCAGCAGAGCTCGTCTTCAGGGGATCTTCGTCCGGAGATGATGGAGAGCGAAACGCCTCCCCTAGCTGCACCGTCCTACGAGTCAGGCGACCCTGAGGTGTCGTCCCATAGGGTTTTTCCCAGTCCGGACCCTGAAAAAGGTCGTCCAGCTAGTCCGGCACCCTCTGGTGCGCGGTCGGAGGGGCTGAGGGATTTGCTCGGGCGAGCGTCCATCTCAGAAGAACACCGTATGTTGATGAACATGGTGATAGGAAGGATTTCATCCATGGAAAGCAGATTGTACGAGGCCGCCATGAGTTTACTGACAGGCTTTGAGGTACGTGAAAAGGTGTACCTTTTGGTAGAGTCGCATATATAAAATGCGCCCTGTATAAATAGTAGCCCCTGAGACTCTGTGTGTCGTCAAGAGTGATGGCGCACAGAGGACCATAACCCCAGGTGTAAAATGTCACCTTTTTATGAAGGTGGCGAGGCGTTCGGTGGCTAGCCGGACTGATGAATCTGCCGAGCTAAAGCGGCAACTTGACGTGGCGGATGCCGACATCGCGCTTGTAAATAAGCGGCTAGACGAGGCACAAGGTATGCTCCACAGACATCTGATAAGAGGAGTTTGATGCTCGTGCCTTACAATATATGTGCTAAATGCAGATAGTGCTGCTGCCGTGGATAACATTCGGGCGGAACTTTCCCGAGCCAAGGAGCAAGCAAGGAAAAGTGATGTGGCTGCCATTAAGGCAGCTGAAGAGCTAAAAGCCGAACAGGCTGCTCACTACCAGAGCAAGAAAGTAATAGCCGAGATGGCTATAAAATTGAAGGATGCTGCCGACCACTGTAAATATCTGGAACAAGAAGGAAGGGCGGATCAGAAGGACCTTGAGAAGATCACTGTCGAGGCCAAGGATACTCGCTCTGCAATGAGAGCTATGAAGGAGGAGCTACGTCAGGCCGGAGATATCACGGCTGGAAAGCCCTATGTGCTGTGGATGAAGTTCGGGGATCCTAAGTATGCTCCGTTAGACCGTCAGTGGAGTGCGGAAAACACTTATCTGGATTTGGCAGCGAGTGCGGCAAACGCAACCGAACACTTCCGAGGTCGAGGTGACCATAAATTGGAAGAACTTTTTTGGTCGCAGTTCCACAATCCAGAACGCCCACTTTCGGTATCCGACCGTTTGGCCGCCTGGGCGGAGCTGAACAGGTTATCCGGACTCGCCATGAAGTATGTTGTGAGTCGTTTGTGGCCGGGAGAGCCAGAGCCGAAGAGTTATTTTAGCTTGGTGCAGCAGTTCCTTGGTTCGGTGCCGCATGTTGATGCGATGAAGAGGTCGGCATGCATAGAGGGTGCACAAATGGCTCTTGCCCGTGTCAAGACATACTGGGCGGATATGAAGGCCAGTGTTGTTGCATCCCGGGATTCGGACGAAGGCCGAGTACCTGCCAGACACTACTTTGAGGAAGTTCTTCCGGGCGCTCGTTTAATAGAAGCGCAGTGCTCGAAGGATGTTGTGTTCGAATAGCATGTGCTATTGTAAAAAGAATATTTTGATAGAATATAAAAGCTTTTTATACTTGTGCTTGCAAGAATTATAATACCTCCTGTGTGGCCGTTAATGTATATGTGTATATAACCTGAAAGATGGCAGTCGTTGCCTTCAGCCCCCACGCATATAATGCGTGGGTGTTCGCAAAAAGGCGCCTTTTCACACTTAATCCAACGTCTTGGTCCTATAAAGGAGGTGATAGCGCGGCGAACTAGGCAACCGGACTATAATGCTTTATCACTTTCACTTAGCCATAGGAGTTTGAGAGTGGGGCTACTCAATAGCCCCTAGAGGCACCGCGCTCACCCGAATTCGGGGCGTGTGTGTGCCTGACCGGGAAGCGGCCCTTCGTTAATCCGGAGGAATCCTAAAGATTCCGAGAGTCATCGAGTGGTTGACCAGTCTCTCGCTATATCATGACAGTCAGTTTTCGGCTTTCTCTACTGAGGTGCTCGCCTGGCCGAACTGGGGCACAATCGCAGTAGTTCTCCTGGTGCCGCGTTAGCCGATATAACGGAACGTAAGGCAGCAAAACACAGGAGCCGGGCAAACCCAACATTTGACCAAAGACATGATTCGGAGCTGATGCATATAAGGCCAAACTCGCGACGCCGAACACTCCCTAAGGTATTCGGTCTTTATGAAGATGGGCCGAACCAAAGCCCTTGGTAAAAAAGCCCCTGGTGTCCAGGTACGTGCAAAATTCTGGCATGGCCACAGCCAAGACGCCAGCCTCCTCCTCGGTTAAAGCGAAAACCGGGGGATGTTGTCAACAAGAGACAGTAAAAAAGGTTTACGCAGGGTCTTAATCTGAAAAGAATCCTTGAAACGGGTCCCTACTGCACGTCTGCGCCTATGTCTCTGTTGTGCCGTATCCTGGACGGGCGTAGCACGGTGTTCGTCTGTGAAAGAGAGGAACTTAGTAAAAAATAAGCGTGCGAGATATATATTAAAATAAACGAAGTATAGTCGGAGCGAAATTGAGCCGTGTTGTCTCCTGGCGTAAACACGCGGAGCCCCTTGTACAGGGTTATGTGGCTATTAAGCCTTTGTATGTTTACGCCGGACTCGTCGAGCCGTGTCCGGGATAGTAGGGCTGGATTAGTGTGCGGCCGTCCAGGCGGCCGCACCATTACCCGTACTTTGGGGATCAATTGATATTTCCCTTTAATGAGATGATGCCTCGTGGACCGGGCATTTTAAGTGTAAGGGATGCATAATGTGGTATTGTGTTAAAGCGGGCGAAAGCTTCACGTCCCAGTAGCGGTTGATAGCGACTTGTGAATGGGGCAATGTGAAAGGTTAGCTTTTCGCTTCGGAAGTTGTCGGTTGAGCCGAACGTGACTTCTAACGAAAGGGAACCCATACTCTGGGTATCAGGACCCAGCGTGACTCCTTGAAAGGAAGTGTTGCCATGGCGAATTATAGTTGGGTTTACCCCCAGTTTGCGGATTGTATCCTGATATAACAGGTTTAGGTCACTACCGCCATCCATAAGGACTTGTGTAAATTTGAATCCGTCAATAATCGGATCCAGGACCAAGGCAGTCCAGCCTGCGTTCCGGGCCCCTTTGGAGTAATCCCGATGATCGAAGGTGATTGGTTGTAACAACCAGTAGCGGTGCTCCTCTGGGGCGGGCCGTGTGGCGCGTAGCACCGTTCTGTTTTTCCCTTTTGTCATCTAAAGTGAATTTACTATTTTGACTTCTTGTGGGAACTTCTTTTGTTCTCCGGTGTTCTGCTTGTGGGGTGCGTCGTCATCCTCGCTTGGTGTGTCGAGCCCCTTGTGTTCGGCGTTGAGTTTGTCGGACTGCTTGAAGACCAAACAATCTCTGTGGGTGTGGTTTGCAGGTCTCCCGGGAGTACTATGGATTTGACATATTTTGTCCAAGATTTTGTTGAGGTTAGATAGCTCGTCCCTGTCATCGTTGGGGCGGCTTTTTCTGATTTTGCCGAGAGCTTTTGAATCCGGCGTTGACTGCCGTGCTCATCGGGCTGTTATCCTTGATCTGGCGTTGTTCTTTGTTACGGCGCGGTTTCCCGTTTCCATCTCTGAGTTTGGATGTACTCGGGTCGCTGGTGCTGCTTCTTGCCAACCAGCTATCTTCTCCTGCGCAAAAGCGGGTCATGAGGCTTGTTAATGCGGCCGTTGTTCTTGGCTTTTCTTGGCCGAGGTGTCTGGCGAGCCATTCGACTCGGACGCTATGTTTGAAAGTTGCTAGGGCCTCGGCGTCTGGACAGTCCACTATCTGATTCTTTTTAGTAAGAAATCTGTTCTAGAGTTTCCGGGCTGACTCTCCGGGCTGTTGACTCAGATCATCTGCATCCGGAGGTCGGACATAGGTCCCTTGAAAATTTGCCCGGAAAGCATCCTCGAGCGCTTCCCAACTTCCCATGGTGTTTTCGGGAAGGCTTTTAAGCCAATGTCGGGCTGGCCCTTTGAGCTTAAGGGGTAAGTATTTTATGGCGTGAAGGTCATCTCATCTGGCCATGTGTATGTGTAGGATATAATCCTTGATCCAGACTCCAGGGTCTGTTGTTCCATCGTATGCTTCTATGTTTACGGGCTTGAATCCCACTGGAAATTCATGATCCAGTACCTCGTCGGTAGAACATAGGGGATGTGCGGCGCTCCTGTATGTAGGTGTGCCGCGATGTTTGGATATTTTTTGCGTTGCATTGCTCAATGAAGCTTGCTTTCTTGGCCCATAGATGGATCTGGTTGGACCGGTTGTTTGATGCGAGTCTTTGGGCGGATCGCGTGCCGTATTAAGTGCGGCGCCCTTTGTCGCTTGAGATCGATCGTGAGGTCGTCTATCCGACCTGGTGGCTTCCTTGTTTTTTGACTGTGGAGGCTCTAAGGCCTCTTCGTCAAATTTGGTAGTAATTTCCACTTCGGATAGCTCTTTGTGTGATGACTGTTGCCGTACTTGTGTGCAGTGTTGAGTACTTTGCCCCATCTGATTCTGAGTGCATCTTCCTCTGTTTTGAGCTTCCGCTTCTGCTTTTTCGGGCTACGTGCAGTGGCAACGAGCCTTTAGTGGAGGTCCTGGTGTTCCAGCAACTTGTCCGGCGTGAGATTGTCTGGACTATTATCTTTCCTGGGGACGGATTGTTCAGTTTGTCCGCCCTGTTTGGACGGTTGCTCGATGGCATGTTCATCTTCCGTTGATTTGCCCTGCTCTATGGCTGGGTCTCTGTCGAGGTGGGGCTTGGCGCGGCGATTACGCCGCTGCTTTGATTGTTTTTCGAGGGAACGATCCCTGGTTGCGCCCTTTTGATCCTCGTCGTTGCTTCTTTTAGGTGTGTCCACCATGTATACATCGTGTGATGAGGTGATTGTCCGGTGCTCTATAGGCGCTGGTTCTTGGTCGTCTCCTTCATCGGCGTCCATACCGTCGATGTCTTCAGAGTCGAAGTCGAGCATGTCGGTTAGATCGTCGACAGTGGCTACAAAGTGGGTGGTGGGTGGGTTTCGAATTTCTTCGTAGTCCGCATCCCAACCATGCTGACCATAGTCCGGCTAGGGCTCTCTTGACAAAGAGAGAGACTTTAGTGAATTCAGGATATCGCCAAAGG
Source organism: Triticum aestivum (assembly GCF_018294505.1). NCBI lineage: Eukaryota > Viridiplantae > Streptophyta > Magnoliopsida > Poales > Poaceae > Triticum > Triticum aestivum. The sequence goes on along the minus strand of NC_057807.1, from coordinate 591,653,326 downwards.
GCGAGTGCTAAAATACGTCCGCGGCGGTGAACCCCATGATCGGAGCCCCGTCAGGTTCGATCGGAAGGGGTGCAGAAGATTTGGAGTCCGGAACGGAGTCCGGCACCTTGGAGTCACGGGCCTTGCAAAGGACTGGGCTGGTATTCGGCTCTATCACCATAGAGATTGCGGCACCTGGGGCGGCGTCCAACTGACCGTCCCCGACGGGCGCAGTCGGCTCCGAGCTAATGGTCAGAGCGGACACTTGAGCGGCGCTCAAGGCGTTGTCTGGCAGCAGAGCTAGATCATGCCATCGTGACAGTGCGGCGCGCTCGGCTGTGGCTTGAATCCGTCGAAGATCAAGTCCCCGCGGATGTCGGCCGTGTAGTTTAGGCTTTCAAACCTCGCCTGATGGCCAGGGGCGTAGCTTTCGATCTGCTCCAGATGGCCAAGCGAATTGGCCCGCAATGTGAAGCCGCCGAATACGAAGATCTGTCCAGGGAGAAAAGTCTCACCCTGGACCGCGCCGTGGTTGACGATCAAAGAAGCCATCGGGCCTAAGGGTGACGACACAGAGGAACTCTCAATGAAAGCACCAATGTCGGTGTCAAAACCGGTGGATCTCGGGTAGGGGGTCCCGAACTGTGCATCTAGGCAGATGGTAACAGGAGACAAGGGACACGATGTTTTTACCCAGGTTCGGGCCCTCTCGATGGAGGTAAAACCCTACTCTTGCTTGATTAATATTGATGATATGGGTAGTACAAGAGTTGATCTACCACGAGATCAGAGAGGCTAAACCCTAGAAGCTAGCCTATGGTATGATTGTTGTTCTTTCTATGGACTAAACTCTCCTGTTTATATAGACATCGGAGAGGGCTAGGGTTACACAGAGTCAGTTATAATGGGAGGAGATCTTCATATCATATCGCCAAGCTTGCCTTCCACGCCAAGGAAAGTCTGTTGGGGAACGTTGCAGAAAACAAAAATTTTCCTACTCGTTTCACCAAGATCATCTAGGAGTTCATCTAGCAACGAGTGATTAGATGCATCTACATACCTTTGTAGATCGCGCACGGAAGCGTTCAAAAGAACGGTGATGATGTAGTCGTACTCGACGTGATCCAAATCACCGATGACCAGCGCCGAACGGACGGCACCTCCGCGTTCAACACACGTACGGGACGGGAGACGTCTCCTCCTTCTTGATCCAGCAAGGGGGAAGGAGAGGTTGATGAAGATCCAGCAGCACGACGGCGTGGTGGTGGATGCAGGGCGTCACAGCAGCAGGGCTTCGCCGAGACTACGAGGGAGAGACGTAACGGGGGGAGATGGAGGCGCCAGGGGCTGGTGTGAAATTCCTCCTCTCCCCCCCCACTATATATAGGGGTGCCAAGGGGGGCGCCGGCCCTAGTAGATGAGATCTACTAGGGGGGGCGGCGGCCAAGGGGAGGTTTCCCTCCCCCCCAAGGCACCTAGGGGTGCCTTCCACCACATGGAGTCTTCCATGGTGGAAACCCTAGGCGCATGGGCCTATAGGGGCTGGTGCCCTTGGCTCATCTAGGCCAAGGCGCACGCCCTACAGCCCATGTGGCCCCCCGGGACAGGTGGCCCCACCCGGTGGACCCCCGGGACCCTTCCGGTGGTCCCGGTACAATACCGATAACCCCGAAACTTGTCCCGATGCCCGAAATAGCACTTCCTATATATAATTCTTTACCTCCGGACCATTCCGGAACTCCTCGTGACGTCCGGGATCTCATCCGGGACTCCGAACAACATTCGGGTTTCTGCATATACATATCTTCATAACCCTAGCGTCACCGAACCTTAAGTGTGTAGACCCTACGGGTTCGGGAGACAAGCAGACATGACCGAGACGACTCTCCGGTCAATAACCAACAGCGGGATCTGGATACCCATGTTGGCTCCCACATGCTCCACGATGATCTCATCGGATGAACCACGATGTCGAGGATTCAATCAATCCCGTACGCTATTCCCTTTGTCTATCGATATGTTACTTGCCCGAGATTCGATCGTCGGTATCCCAATACCTCGTTCAATCTTGTTACCGGCAAGTCACTTTACTCGTACCGTAATGCATGATCCCGTGACCAGACACTTGGTCACTCTGAGCTCATTATGATGATGCATTACCGAGTGGGCCCAGTGATACCTCTCCGTCATACGGAGTGACAAATCCCAGTCTTGATCCATGTCACCCAATAGACACTTTCGGAGATACCCGTAGTCTACCTTTATAGTCACCCAGTTACGTTGTGACGTTTGGCATACCCAAAGCACTCCTATGGTATCCGGGAGTTACACGATCTCATGGTCTAAGGAAAAGATACTTTGACATTGGAAAACTCTAGCAAACGAACTATACGATCTTGTGCTATGTTTAGGATTGGGTCTTGTCCATCACATCATTCTCCCAATGATGTGATCTCGTTATCAATGACATCCAGTGTCCATAGTCAGGAAACCATGACTATCTGTTGATCAACGAGCTAGTCAACTAGAGGCTCACTAGGGACATGTCGGTGTCTGTTATTCACACATGTATTACGATTTCCGGATAACACAATTATAGCATGAATAAAGACAATTATCATGAACAAGGAAATATAATAATAATGCTTTTATTATTGCCTCTAGGGCATATTTCCAACAATCTCCCACTTGCACTAGAGTCAATAATCTAGTTACATTGTGATGAATCGAACACCCATGGAATTCCGGTGTTGATCATGTTTTGCTCTAGGGAGAGGTTTAGTCAACGGATCTGCTATATTCAGGTCCGTATGTACTTTACAAATCTCTATTTCTCCATCTTGAACATTTTCACGATGGAGTTGAAGCGACGCTTGATGTGCCTTGTCTTCTTGTGAAACCTGGGCTCCTTGACAAGTGCAATAGCGCCAGTGTTGTCACAGAAGAGCTTGATCGGCCCCGACGCATTGGGTATGACTCCTAGGTCGGTGATGAACTCCTTCATCCATATTGCTTCATGTGCTGCCTCCGAGGCTGCCATGTACTCCGCTTCACATGTAGATCCCGCCACGACGCTTTGCTTGCAACTGCACCAGCTTACTGCCCCACCATTCAAAATATACACGTATCCGGTTTGTGACTTAGAGTCATCCAGATCTGTGTCGAAGCTAGCGTCGACGTAACCCTTTACGACGAGCTCTTCGTCACCTCCATAAACGAGAAACATTTCCTTAGTCCTTTTCAGGTATTTCAGGATATTCTTGACCGCTGTCCAGTGTTCCTTGCCGGGATTACTTTGGTACCTTCCTACCAAACTGACGGCAAGGTTAACATCAGGTCTGGTACACAGCATGGCATACATAATAGAACCTATGGCTGAGGCATAGGGGATGACGCTCATCTCTTCTATATCTTCTGCCGTGGTCGGACATTGAGCTGAGCTCAATTTCATACCTTGTAACACAGGCAAGAACCCCTTCTTGGATTGATCCATATTGAACTTCTTCAATATCTTATCAAGGTATGTGCTTTGTGAAAGACCTATGAGGCGTCTCGATCTATCTCTATAGATTTTGATGCCTAATATATAAGCAGCTTCTCCAAGGTCCTTCATTGAAAAACTTTTATTCAAGTAGGCCTTGATGCTGTCCAAGAGTTCTATATCATTTCCCATCAAAAGTATGTCATCTACATATAATATGAGAAATGCTACAGAGCTCCCACTCACTTTCTTGTAAACGCATGCTTCTCCATAAGTCTGTGTAAACCCAAACGCTTTGATCATCTCATCAAAGCGAATGTTCCAACTCCGAGATGCTTGCACCAGCCCATAAATCGAGCGTTGGAGCTTGCACACTTTGTCAGCATTCTCAGGATTGACAAAACCTTCCGGCTGCATCATATACAATTCTTCCTTAAGGAAACCATTAAGGAATGCCGTTTTGACGTCCATTTGCCATATTTTGTAATCATAGAATGCGGCAATTACTAACATGATTCGGACGGACTTCAGCTTCGCTACCGGTGAGAAAGTCTCATCATAGTCAACCCCTTGAACTTGTCGATAACCCTTAGCGACAAGTCGAGCTTTATATATGGTCACATTACCATCCGCGTCTGTCTTCTTCTTAAAGATCCATTTATTTTCTATGGCTCGCCGCTCAATGGGCAAGTCAGTCAAAGTCCATACTTTGTTTTGATACATAGATCCTATCTCGGATTTCATGGCTTCTAGCCATTTGTTGGAATCCGGGCCCGCCATCGCTTCTTCATAGTTCGAAGGTTCACCGTTGTCTAACAGCATGATTTCCAAGACAGGGTTGCCGTACCACTCTGGTGCGCAACGTGTCCTTGTGGACCTTCGAATTTCAGTAGGGGCTTGATCAGAAGTATCTTGATCATTGTAATTAACTTCCTCTCTAGTCGGTGCAGGCACCTCAGGAACATTTTCTTGAGTTGCGCCATTTTCCGGTTCAAGAGGTAATACTTCATCAAGCTCTACTTTCCTCCCACTTACTTCTTTCGAGAGAAACTCTTTCTCCAGAAAGGACCCATTCTTGGCAACAAAGATCTTGCCTTCGGATCTGAGGTAGAAGGTGTACCCAATAGTTTCTTTTGGGTATCCTATGAAGACACATTTCTCTGACTTGGGTTCGAGCTTTTCAGGTTGAAGTTTCTTGACATAAGCATCGCATCCCCAAACTTTTAGAAACGACAGCTTAGGTTTCTTCCCAAACCATAATTCATACGGTGTCGTCTCAACGGATTTCGACGGAGCCCTATTTAAAGTGAATGCGGCAGTCTCTAAAGCATAGCCCCAAAAGGATAGCGGTAAATCGGTAAGAGACATCATAGATCGCACCATATCTAATAGAGTGCGATTACGACGTTCGGACACACCATTACGCTGAGGTGTTCCAGGCGGCGTGAGTTGTGAAACTATTCCACATTTTCTTAAGTGTGTGCCAAACTCGTGACTCGAGTATTCTCCTCCACGATCTGATCGTAGAAACTTGATTTTCCTGTCACGTTGATTTTCAACCTCACTCTGAAATTCCTTGAACTTTTCAAAGGTTTCAGACTTGTATTTCATTAAGTAGATATACCCATACCTACTTAAATCATCAGTGAGGGTGAGAACATAACGATAGCCACCGCGAGCCTCAACACTCATTGGACCGCACACATCAGTATGTATGATTTCCAATAAGTCGGTTGCTCGCTCCATTGTTCCTGAGAACGGAGTCTTGGTCATTTTACCCATAAGGCATGGTTCGCATGTGTCAAATGATTCATAATCAAGAGACTCTAAAAGTCCATCAGCATGGAGCTTCTTCATGCGTTTGACACCTATGTGACCAAGGCGGCAGTGCCACAGGTATGTGGGACTATCATTATCAACCTTACTTCTTTTGGTACTCACATTATGAACATGTGTAGCATCACGTTCGAGATTCATAAAGAATAAACCATTCACCATAGGAGCATGACCATAAAACATATCTCTCATAAAAATGGAACAACCATTATTCTCAGATTTAAAAGAGTAGCCATCTCGAATTAAACGAGATCCCGATACAATGTTCATGCTCAAAGCTGGCACTAAATAACAATTATTAAGGTTTAAAACTAATCCCGAAGGGAGATGCAGAGGTAGCGTGCCGACGGCGATCACATTGACCTTGGAACCATTCCCGACGCGCATCGTCACCTCGTCCTTTGCCAGTTTCCGCTTATTCCGCAGCCCCTGCTTTGAGTTACAAATGTGAGCAACTGCACCGGTATCAAATACCCAGGAGCTACTACGGGCACTAGTAAGGTACACATCAATTACATGTATATCACATATACCTTTTGTTTTGCCGGCCTTCTTATCCGCTAAGTACTTAGGGCAGTTCCGCTTCCAGTGACCGCTTCCCTTGCAATAAAAGCACTCAGTCTCGGGCTTGGGTCCATTCTTTGGCTTCTTCCCGGCAGCTTGCTTGCCGGGCGCGGCAACCTCCTTGCCGTCCTTCTTGAAGTTCTTTTTACCCTTGCCTTTCTTGAACTTAGTGGTTTTATTGACCATCAACACTTGATGTTCCTTCCTGACTTCTACCTCTGCTGATTTCAGCATAGCAAATACTTCAGGAATGGTCTTTTCCATCCCCTGCATATTGAAGTTCATCACAAAGCTCTTGTAGCTTGGTGGAAGCGACTGGAGGATTCTGTCAATGACCGCATCATCCGGGAGATTAACTCCCAGCTGAGTCAAGCGGTTATGCAACCCAGACATAGTGAGTATGTGCTCACTGACAGAACTGTTTTCCTCCATCTTACAGCTGAAGAATTTGTCGGAGACTTCATATCTCTCGACCCGGGCATGAGCTTGGAAAACCATTTTCAGCTCTTCGAACATCTCATATGCTCCATGTCTCTCAAAACGCTTTTGGAGCCCCGGCTCTAGGCTGTAAAGCATGCCGCACTGAACGAGGGAGTAGTCATCGGAACGTGCCTGCCAAGCGTTCATAACATCTTGTTCTGCAGGGAGAACGGGTGCGTCACCAAGCGGTGCTTGTAGGACATAATCTTTCTTGGCAGCTATGAGGATGATCCTCAGGTTCCGGACCCAGTCCGTATAGTTGCTGCCATCGTCTTTCAGCTTGGTTTTCTCTAGGAACGCGTTGAAGTTGAGGACTACGTTGGCCATTTAATCTACAAGACATATTGTAAAATATTTAGACTAAGTTCATGATAATTAAGTTCAACTAATCAAATTATTAATGAACTCCCACTTAGATTAGACATCCCTCCAGTCATCTAAGTATTACATGATCCGAGTTTAACTAGACCGTGTCCGATCATCACGTGAGACGGACTAGTCAACGTCGGTGAACATCTTCATGTTGATCGTATCTTCTATACGACTCATGCTCGACCTTTCGGTCTTCTGTGTTCCGAGGCCATGTCTGTACATGCTAGGCTCGTCAAGTTAACCTAAGTGTTTGCATGTGTAAATCTGTCTTACACCCGTTGTATGTGAACGTCTGAATAAAACACCCGATCATCACGTGGTGTTTTGAAACAGCGAACTGTCGCAACGGTGCACAGTTAGGGGGAACACTTCTTGAATTTATTGTGAGGGATCATCTTATTTACTACCGTCGTTCTAAGTAAACAAGATGCAAAACATGATAAACATCACATGCAATCAAATAATAAACGTGACATGATATGGCCAATATCACATAGCTCCTTTGATCTCCATCTTGGGGCTCCATGATCATCTTGTCACCGGCTTGACACCATGATCTCCATCATCATGATCTCCATCATCGTGTCTCCATGAAGTTGCTCGCCAACTATTACTTCTACTACTATGGCTAACGCGTTTAGCAATAAAGTAAAGTAATTTACATGGCGTTTCTCGATGACACGCAGGTCATAAAAAGAATAAAGACAACTCCTATGGCTCCTGCCGGTTGTCATACTCATCGACATGCAAGTCGTGAATCCTATTACAATAGCATGAACATCTCATACATCACATATAGATCATTCATCATTCATCACAACTTTGGCCATATCATATCACAAACCACTTGCTGCAAAAACAAGTTAGACGTCCTCTAATTGTTGTTGCAAGTTTTACGTGGCTGAATTAGGGTTCTAGCAAGAACGTTTTCTTACCTACGTTAAAGCCACAACGTGATTTGTCAACTTCTATTTACCCTTCATAAGGACCCTGTTCATCGATTCCGCTCCAACTAAAGTGAGAGAGACAGACACCCGCCAGCCACCTTATGCAACTAGTGCATGTTAGTCGGTGGAACCGGTCTCACGTAAGCGTACGTGTAAGGTTGGTCCGGGCCGCTTCATCCCACAATACCGCTGAAGCAAGAAAGGACTAGTAACGGCAAGAAAGTTGACAAATCTACGCCCACAACAAATTGTGTTCTACTCGCGCAAGAAGAACTACGCATAGACCTAGCTCATGATGCCACTGTTGGGGAACGTTGCAGAAAACAAAAATTTTCCTACTCGTTTCACCAAGATCATCTAGGAGTTCATCTAGCAACGAGTGATTAGATGCATCTACATACCTTTGTAGATCGCGCACGGAAGCGTTCAAAAGAACGGTGATGATGTAGTCGTACTCGACGTGATCCAAATCACCGATGACCAGCGCCGAACGGACGGCACCTCCGCGTTCAACACACGTACGGGACGGGAGACGTCTCCTCCTTCTTGATCCAGCAAGGGGGAAGGAGAGGTTGATGAAGATCCAGCAGCACGACGGCGTGGTGGTGGATGCAGGGCGTCACAGCAGCAGGGCTTCGCCGAGACTACGAGGGAGAGACGTAACGGGGGGAGATGGAGGCGCCAGGGGCTGGTGTGAAATCCCTCCTCTCCCCCCCACTATATATAGGGGTGCCAGGGGGGGCGCCGGCCCTAGTAGATGAGATCTACTAGGGGGGGCGGCGGCCAAGGGGAGGTTTCCCTCCCCCCCAAGGCACCTAGGGGTGCCTTCCACCACATGGACTCTTCCATGGTGGAAACCCTAGGCGCATGGGCCTATAGGGGCTGGTGCCCTTGGCCCATCTAGGCCAAGGCGCACCCCCTACAGCCCATGTGGCCCCCCGGGACAGGTGGCCCCACCCGGTGGACCCCCGGGACCCTTCCGGTGGTCCCGGTACAATACCGATAACCCCGAAACTTGTCCCGATGCCCGAAATAGCACTTCCTATATATAATTCTTTACCTCCGGACCATTCCGGAACTCCTCGTGACGTCCGGGATCTCATCCGGGACTCCGAACAACATTCGGGTTTCTGCATATACATATCTTCATAACCCTAGCGTCACCGAACCTTAAGTGTGTAGACCCTACGGGTTCGGGAGACAAGCAGACATGACCGAGACGACTCTCCGGTCAATAACCAACAGCGGGATCTGGATACCCATGTTGGCTCCCACATGCTCCACGATGATCTCATCGGATGAACCACGATGTCGAGGATTCAATCAATCCCATACGCTATTCCCTTTGTCTATCGATATGTTACTTGCCCGAGATTCGATCGTCGGTATCCCAATACCTCGTTCAATCTCGTTACCGGCAAGTCACTTTACTCGTACCGTAATGCATGATCCCGTGACCAGACACTTGGTCACTCTGAGCTCATTATGATGATGCATTACCGAGTGGGCCCAGTGATACCTCTCCGTCATACGGAGTGACAAATCCCAGTCTTGATCCATGTCACCCAACAGACACTTTCGGAGATACCCATAGTCTACCTTTATAGTCACCCAGTTACGTTGTGACGTTTGGCATACCCAAAGCACTCCTACGGTATCCGGGAGTTACATGATCTCATGGTCTAAGGAAAAGATACTTTGACATTGAAAAACTCTAGCAAACGAACTATATGATCTTGTGCTATGTTTAGGATTGGGTCTTGTCCATCACATCATTCTCCCAATGATGTGATCTCGTTATCAATGACATCCAGTGTCCATAGTCAGGAAACCATGACTATCTGTTGATCAACGAGCTAGTCAACTAGAGGCTCACTAGGGACATGTTGGTGTCTGTTATTCACACATGTATTACGATTTCCGGATAACACAATTATAGCATGAATAAAGACAATTATCATGAACAAGGAAATATAATAATAATGCTTTTATTATTGCCTCTAGGGCATATTTCCGACAAAGTCCCATCCAGACACGGGACGAAGTCTTCAATCTTGTATCTTCATAGTCCGGGAGTCCGGCCAAAGGTCATAGTCCGGCCATCCGGACACCCCCTAATCCAAGACTCCCTCAGGGAGAACATTGTATTGAGATCCAAAAAGAGAGAAGAAGCCATCTAGCTAATAACTATGGACCCGTAGGTCTGTTGTAAACTACTCACAACTCATCAGAGAAGCAAGGATGTTGATGTAGAAGCCCTCCATGGTCGATTCCCCCTCCGGCAGAGTGTCGACGAAGGCTCCAAGATGAGATCTCACGGATACAGAAGGTTGCGGTGGTGGAAATTGTGTTTCGTCCTGCTCCTAGATGTTTTCGGGGTACGTAGGTATATATAGGAGGAAGAAGTATGTCTGTGGCCGCCCGAGGGGCCCACGAGACAGGGGGGCGCGCCCTACAGGGGGGGCACGCCCTCCTATCTCGTGGGAGCCTCGGCTGCTTCTTGACTTGCACTCCAAGTCCTCTGGATCACGTTCGTTCCAAAAATCACGCTCCCAAAGGTATCATTCCGTTTGGACTCTGTTTGATATTCCTTTTCTTCGAAATACTGAAATAGGCAAAAAAAACAGCAATACGGGTTGGGCCTCCGGTCAGTAGGTTAGTCCCAAAAATGATATAAATGTGTAAAATAAAGCCCATAAACATCCAAAAAGGGGTAATATAATAGCATGGAACAATCAAAAATTATAGATACGTTGGAGACGTATCAAGCATCCCCAAGCTTAAATCCTGCTCGTCCTCGAGTAGGTAAATGATAAAAAAAGAGAATTTTTGATGTGGAATGCTACCCAGCATAATTCTCAATGTAATTTTCTTTAATGTGGCATGAATGTTCAGATCCAAATGATTCAAAATAAAAGTTCATATTGATAAAAGAAATAGTAACACTTCAAGCATACTAATCAAAGTAATCATGTCTTCTCAAAATAACATGGCAAAAGAAAGTTCATCCCTACAAAATCATATAGTTAGGCTATGCTTCATTTTCGTGACGCAAAGATGTTCCCAACTTCTATACCCCCGATGACAAGCCAAGCAATTGTTTCATACTTAAATAATCTCAAACTTTTTCAACCTTCACGTAATACATGAGCGTGAGCCATGGATATAGCACTATGGGTGGAATAGAATATGATGATGAGGATTGTGTGGAGAAGACAAAAAAGGAGAAAGTCTCACATTGACGAGGATAATCAACGGGCTATGGAGATGCCCATCAATTGATGTCAACATGAGGAGTAGGGATTGCCATGCAACGGATGCACTAGAGCTATAAATAAATGCTCAACAAAAGAAAACTAGTGGGTATGCATCCAACTTGCTTGCTCACGAAGACCTAGGGCATTTGAGGAAGCCCATCGTAGGAATATACAAGCCAAGTTCTATAGTGAAAAATTCCCACTAGTATGAAAAAGACAACTTATGAGACTCACTATATGAAAAACATGGTGCTACTTTGAAGCACAATATATGAGACTCACTACAGGAAGAACAAGGTGCTACTTTGAAGCACAAGTGTGGAAAAAGAGATAGTAGCATTGCCCTTTTTATTTTTTATTTTTTTTCTTGGGCCTTTCTTTTTTTTCTTTTGGCCTTTCTTCCTTTTTTTTCTTTGGGCAATGCTCTAAAAATGATGATCAGCACACTTCTATTGATTACAACATATGAATTACAACTCGAAACTAGAACAAGATATGACTCTATATGAATGTCTCCGGTGATGTACCGGGATGGTGCAATGAATCAAGAGTGACATGTATGAAAAATAATGCATGGTGGCTTTGCCACAAATACGATGTCAACTACATGATCATGCAATGGCAATATGACAAAAGTAATGTATGTCATGATGACGATAAACGGAACGGTGGAAAGTTGCATGGCAATATATCTCGGAATGGCTATGGAAATGCCATAATAGGTAGGTATGGTGGATGTTTTGAGGAAGATATAAGGAGGTTTATGTGTGATAGAGCATATCATATCACGGGGTTTGGATGCACCGGCGAAGTTTGCACCAACTCTCAAGGTAAGAAAGGGCAATGCACGGTACCGAAGAGGCTAGCAATGGTGGAAAGGTAAAAGTGCGTATAATCCATGGACTCAACATTAGTCAAAAGAACTCATATACTTATTGCAAAAATTTAGAAGTCATCAAAAATCAAGTACTACGCGCATGCTCCTAGGGGGATAGATTGGTAGGAAAAGACCATCGCTCGTCCCCGACCGCCACTCATAAGGATGCATAAGCCAGGTACACTTCATGTTTCAAATTTGTTACATAACTTTAACCATACGTGCATGCTACGGGACTTGCTAACTTCAACACAAGCATTCTTTAAATTCATAATCACCCAACTAGCATGACTTTAATATCACTACCTCCATATCTCAAAACAATTATCAAGTACCAAATTGATCATAGCATCCAATTCACTTCCTATGATAGTTTTTATTATACCCAACTTGGATGCTCACCATTCTAGGACCAAATTATAACCATAGCAAATACCATGCTGTTCTAAAAGACTCTCAAAATAATATAAGTGAAGCATGAGAGACTAGCAATTTCTATAAAATCAAGTCACCACCGTGCTCTAAAACATATAAGTGAAGCACTAGAGCAAAAACTATCAAGCTCAAAAGATATAAGTGAGGCACATAGAGTATTCTAGCAAATTCTAAACAAATAGGCTTCTCCAAAAAGGTGTATACAGAAAGGATTATTGTGGTAAACTAAAAAGCAAAGACTAATATAATACACGATGCTCCAAGCAAAACACATATCATGTGGCGAATAAAAATATAGCTCCAAGTAAAGTTACCAATGAACAAAGACGAAAGAGGGGATGCCTTCCTGGGGCATCCCCAAGCTTAGGCTTTTGGCTATCCTTTAATATCTTGGAGTGCCTTCGAATCCCCAAGATTAGGCTCTTGCCACCCTTTATTCCATAGTCCATAAAAGCTTTACCCAAAACTTGAAAACTTCACAACACAAAACTCAACAGGAAATCTTATAAGCTCCATTAGTGAAACAAAACAAAACCACCACATAAGGCACTGTAATGAAATCATTCTTTATTTAGTTTGGTGTTAAACCTACTGTATTCCAACTTCTCTATGGTTTATAAACTATTTTACTAGCCATAGATGCATCAAAATAAGCAAACAACACACGAAAAATAGAATCTGTCAAAAACAGAACAGTCTGTAGCAATCTGTAACTAACGCAAACTTATGGAACTCTAAAAATTCTACTAAAATAGGAAGTACTGGACAATTTGTTTATTGATCAGCAGCAAAAAGAATCAATGCAAAATCACGTTTCTGTGATTTATTGATTTTTTTTCTCGTTAGTGCAAAGTTTATGTTTTTCAGCAGAATCAAATCAACTATCATCATAGTTTATCCTATAGGTTCTACTTGGCACAAACACTAAATAAAACATAAAAACAGATCTAAACAGAAAGTAGAAGCAAAATTTATTAATACACAGGAACAAAAACAAAAAACACAAAGAAATTTGGGTTGCCTCCCAACTAGCGCTGTCGTTTAATGCCCCTATCTAGGCATAAAAGCAAAGATAGATCTAAGGAGTGCCATCTTTGGCACTTGGTGCATAAGTAGAGAAATTATAATCTTTAGGGGTTTCTCCCTTTTTAGTGATGATAAAACCTTTAGGCAAAAATTCAAGAACTTCGTTTGTAGCAAAAGTTTTCTCAACGATAGAGAGACAATTGGGATGAACACTCATGGATTTGATATCCGTATCTCCCTTACTAGAAGATTCACCCTGATTTTTAGGAACATAAATAAACTTGGCAGTTTTGGTAGGGGTTTTTGGAGTATTTTTCATAGAGGAAAACGCAGAACCTAAGTTAGTCATGATATCCTCAAGTTTACCAATTCTTGTAGAATCTAAATCTATTTTTTCATTAACTATAGGTTCTTTTTCTTTAAGATCTTTCAAAGTGACCCCAACCCTAGATCCGTATTGGGTAATTTGATTATGAATCTTTCTATCCAAGTTTTCAATTAACTCAACAGTGGCAATTTTATTTTCAATGATCTCAAGATGTTGCATAACATGTTCCAAAGTTAAAATAGTTCCATTAACCAAAAGAGGTGGTGGGCCAAACAAATCTAGCATAGCATTATAAGCTTCAAACGTGTGACTATTCAAGAAATCCCCTCCGGCAATGGTATCAAGAACGCATCTATTCCAAGGAGTAATGCCTACATAAAAATTGCGAAGAAGAACAGAAGTACAAAGCTTCCTACTGGATTTATTTTGAGCACTGCAAATTCTATGCCAAGCATCTTTTAAATTTTCTCCCTCCCTTTGCTTAAAATTGAGAATTTCATGTTCGGGAGCAATAACAAGGATAGGAGAACTAGCCATAGCGACAAGGCAAACGAGCAAACACACGGGAAACGGAAAAAGGAAAGAGGAAAAGAGAGGAGGAGATTGGGAAAGAGAGGACGAATAAAATGGCAAGGGCGAAGTGGGGGAGAGGAAAACGAGAGGCAAATGGCAAATAATGTAAATGCGAGGGAGATAAGTTTGTGATGGGTACTTGGTATGTCTTGAATTGAGCGAAGACCTGCCTGGAAACGGCGCTAGAAATCCTTCTTGCTACATCTTGAGCTTGTGTTGGTTTTCCTCGAAGAGGAGAGGGTGATGCAGCAATAGTAGCGTAAGTATTTCCCCCAGTTTTTGAGAACCAAGGTATCAATCCAGTAGGAGGCTCCTCAACAAGTCCCACAAACCTACACAAACAAATAAAGAACTCGCAACCAACGTGACAAAGGGGTTGTCAATCCCTTCACAGCCACTTGCGAAGGTGAGATCTGATAGAGATAGTATGATAAGATAAATATATTTTTGGTATTTTATAATATAGATGCAGAAAATAAAGATGCAAGTAAAAGTAGATTGGAAGCAAATATGATAAGAGATAGACTCGGGGGCCATAGGTATCACTGGAGGCTTCTCTCAAGAGCATAAGTATTACGGTGGGTGAACAAATTACTGTCGAGAAATTGATAGAAAAGTGAATAATTATGATGTTATCTAGGCATGATCATGTATATAGGCATCACGTCCATAACAAGTAGACCGACTCCTGCCTGCATCTACTACTATTACTCCACACATCGACCGCTATCCAGCATGCATCTAGAGTATTAAGTTCATAAGAACGGAGTAACGCATTAAGCAAGATGACATGATGTAGAGGGATAAACTCAAGCAATATGATATAAACCCCATCTTGTTATCCTCGATGGCAACAATACAATATGTGCCTTGCAACCCTTTCTATCACTGGGTAAGCACACCGCAAGATTGAACCCAAAGCTAAGCACTTCTCCCATGGCAAGAAAGACCAATCTAGTAGGCCAAACCAAACTGATAATTCGAAGAGACTTGCAAAGATAACTCAATCATACATAAAAGAATTCAGAGAAGATTCAAATATTATTCATAGATAAACTTGATCATAAACCCACAATTCATCGGATCTCGGCAAACACATCGCAAAAAGAGATTACGTCGAATAGATCTCCACAAGAGAGGGGGAGAACATTGTATTGAGATCCAAAAAGAGAGAAGAAGCCATCTAGCTAATAACTATGGACCCGTAGGTCTGTGGTAAACTACTCACAACTCATAGGAGAGGCAAGGATGTTGATGTAGAAGCCCTCCATGGTCGATTCCCCCTCTGGCAGAGTGCCAGCAAAGGCTCCAAGATGAGATCTCGCGGATACAGAAGGTTACGGTGGTGGAAATTGTGTTTCGTCCTCCTCCTGGATGTTTTCGGGGTACGTAGGTATATATAGGAGGAAGAAGTACGTCGGTGGCCACCCAAGGGGCCCACAAGATAGGGGGCGAACCCTCCTATCTCATGGGAGCCTCGACTGCTTCTTGAATTGCACTCCAAGTCCTCTGGATCACGTTCGTTCCAAAAATCACGCTCCCGAAGGTTTCATTCCATTTGGACTCCGTTTGATATTCCTTTTCTTCGAAATACTGAAATAGGCAAAAAACAGCAATACGGACTGGGCCTCCGGTTAGTAGGTTAGTCCCAAAAATGATATAAATGTGTAAAATAAAGCCCATAAACATCCAAAAGGGGGTAATATAATAGCATGGAACAATCAAAAATTATAGATACGTTGGAGACGTATCAGGAACCCACTTGACCAAGGCCTTAGGAGCTTCTTCAAATGCATCAAGCTCCTCTTGAAGCTTGTCCTTGCCTTTCTGCTTGTGGTCTTGTGGTGGAAGATCATCTTGAGCTTGCGTCCCTTTGAAAGAAGTAGGATCATACTTCTCTTGTTGTGGAACAAACTTCGTCTTGGGGTATTGATCTTCTTCCCACTCAACTCCATTGGCATTGAACTTTCGTTCAAAACCAACACCTTGGTTCTTCCGGTGCCTTCCTTGCTTGCGTACAATTTCCTCGAATTGCTTACTTCAGGCAAGGCTCTTGTAAACACCTTTCTCTATAATTCTCTTCAATAAGCTGTTTTCTTGCTCAAGTGTAACTTGGCTAAGAGAATCATTAGTGGAATCAAGAGAACTACTAGAAGCAACAACATTGGATTTAGCATGATGATTGTTGTTACTACTAGAGGAAGAATATTTCTTGTTCTTGTTACTAGACTTGACTTGAGGCATGTAAGTAGATAAGAGTAAACGCTTGGCAATGTAAGAAGAACTTTTCTTGCGAGGATCATCATTGGTAGCCTTTAAAAACTCATATTCTTGCTCAAGGTTGAGCTTTTCAAAACGTAGTTTCTCATGAGTCCTTAAAAGTTCTCGATGATCTCCTAAGATAGTTTCATGAGCTAGCTTAAGAGTGTTTAGTTCTTTATTTAGAAGCTCAATCTTCTCCTTATCATTGTCATTCGTTTTATCTTGATTAGCATGATTAATTGACGTTTGATCATAGTATTCATCACTAGAGTTGTCAACAAGTAAATCATCATCACCTAGCAAGTCATCTTCATCACTATTGGAATCAACATATTCGGGGTGTAATACCTTAGGGCCTTTAGACATGAAGCATCTTCCAAGTCCTTCATTTGATGAATCAAATATGTCGTAGGAGTTGGTTGACACAAGTGCTAGACCGGCAACACCTTCATCTTGAGTATGTTCTGAGTCAGAGTGATAGCTTCTCTCGGAGTGATGTTCGGAGTCGGAGCCGGATACCCATTCACCTACATGAGCTTGATGTCTTCATTTTGTGTAGCGCTTTGATGATTTGTCCTTCCTTTCTGAATCCTTGCTTCTCCGGGATGTTCTTCATTCATAATGATCATCTCTACTCCTTCTCTCTCTTGGTGGTGATTCTTCTCTTCTACTTATTCTCTTAGGTGGTTCTTCTCTTCTCTTGTAGAGAGCCGTACACTCATTGGAATAGTGTCCGGGTCTTCCACAGTTGTAGAAATTATGCTCTCGACTCGAATATCTTTCGTCATTGTAGGACCTTGACTTGGAACTTCTTTCCTTGCTCCTACTCTTGTAAAACTTGTTGAAATTCTTCACCATTAGGCTCAATTCTTCATTGAAGGTTGGTTTCTCACTTGATGATGTGGGAGCTTCACATGAGGCTTTGTAAGCACCACTTGACTTGTTGTGGAGCTCTTCCTTATCCTTGAGTGACATCTCATGAGCAACAATTCTTCCAATGACCTCAGTTGGCTTGAGATTCTTGTAATTGGGCATCATTTGGATCAATGTGCACACGGTATCATATTTTCCATCCAAGGCTCTTAGGATCTTCTTGATGATGAATTTGTCGGTCATCTCTTCACTTCCTAAGTCGGCAATCTCATTTGTGATGAGAGCAAGCCTAGAGTACATTTCAGCGATGCCTTCACCATCCTTCATCTTGAACTTGTCAAGTTGACTTTGAAGCACATCCAATTTGGATTCCTTGATGGAGTTGGTACCTTCGTGCATGTCAATCAAAGTGTCCCAAATTTCCTTTGCATTCTCAAGACGGTTGATTTTGTTGAATTCTTCGGGGCACAATCCGTTGAAGAGGATATCACAAGCTTGAGCATTGTATTGCAGCATCTTCAACTCTTCCGTGGTAGCTTCACGGTTTGGTTCTCTCCCATCAAAGAATTCACCTTGCAAGCCAATACACACAATAGCCCATACAGCATGGTTATGTCCAAGAATATGCATTTTCATCTTATGCTTCCAACTAGCAAAATTAGTACCATCAAAGTAAAGACCTCTACGGTGATAATTTCCCTCGCTAGACGCCGTACTCTCCTAGGTTGTGAAACCAAGGCTATGACTACCAAAAGCTATGGAAATAAAAGCAAATGGAAACCAAAGCTCTGATACCACTTGTAGGGTCGAAAGTATGTCTATAGGGGGGTGATTAGACTACTTGACAAAATAAAAACTTAGCCATTTCCCAATTTTAATTCTTGGCAGGTTTTAGCAACTTAGCACAAGTCAAGCAATCAACCTACACATGCAATTCTAGATTATAGAAGCGGAATTTAACACAATTGCATATGAAGGTAAAGAGGAGGAGTTTGAGGAGGCAAACGCAATTTGGAGACACGGAGATTTTTGAGCCGTGGTTCCGATAGGTGGTGCTATCGTACATCCACGTTGATGGAGACTTTAACCCACGAAGGGTAACAGTTTCTCGAGTCCACGGAGGGCTCCACCCATGAAGGGTCCACGAAGAAGCAACCTTGTCTATACCACCATGGCCGTAGCCCACGAGGGACTTGCCTCACTAGGGGTAGATCTTCACGAAGTAGGTGATCTCCTTGCCCGTACAAACTCCTTGGTTCAACTCCACAATCTTGTCGGAGGCTCCCAAGTGACACCTAGCCAATCTAGGAGACACCACTCTCCAAGAAATAACAAATGGTGTGTTGATTATGAACTCCTTGCTCTCGTGCTTCAAATGATAGTCTCCCCAACACTCAACTCTTTCTCACAGGATATGGATTTGGTGGAAAGAAGGTTTGAGTGGAAACCAACTTGGGGAAGGCTAGAGATCAAGATTCATATGGTAGGATTGGAATATCTTGACCTTAACACAAGTGTAGGTGGTTCTCTCTCAGAAAATGTAAGTTGGAAGTGTGGGCATGTTCTGATGGCTCTCTCCACGAATGAAGAGGGGGTGGAGGGGTATATATAGCCTCCACACAAAATCTAACCGTTACACACAACTTACCAATCTCGGTGGGACCGAATTGAGAAACTCGGTCAGATCGATTCAGTAAATCTAGTGACCGTTAGGATTTTCGGTGGGACCGACATGCAACTCGGTTGGACCGATGTGGTTAGGGTTAGGGCATAACATAATCTCGGTGAGACTGATTACACAAACTCGGTGAGTCCGATTTTGGTAATAAGCTAACCAGAGAGTTGGTCAGGTAAACTCGGTGGGACCAATTCGCTCAACTCGGTTGGACTGAAACGTTACGAAAGGGAAACAGAGAGTTAACATTGCAATCTCAGTGGGACCGATCGCTCATCTCGGTGAGACCGAAACGTTGCGAAGGAAACAAAGAGATTACAACCCCATCTCGGTGAGACCGAGATCCCTATCGGTGAGACCGATTTGCCTAGGGTTTGTGGCAGTGGCTATGACATCTGAACTCGGTGGCGCCGGATAGAAAGAATCGGTGGGGCCGAGTTGGACTTTTGGTTTAGGTCATATGTGGAAGTGAGAAAGTAGTTGAGGGCTTTGGAGCATATCACTAATCTTTTTGAGCAAGAACCTCATTAAGCAACACCTCATCCCTCCTTGATAGTATTGGCTTTTCCTATAGACTCAATGTGATCTTGGATCACAAAAATAGAAAATGTAGAGTCTTGAGCTTTGAGCTTGAGCCAATCCTTTTGTCCTTAGCATTTTGAGGGGTCCACTTTTCTCATCCATGCCATGCCAATCATTGAGCTTTCCTAAAATATTTATCTTGGAATAGTATTAGCTCAATGAGCTATATGTTGTTAGGAATTACCAAAACCACCTAGGGATAGTTGCACTTTCAACGTCGTCGCTCGAGTCATGCTCACAGGAAGCTGCTGTTGTTCGAAGAGGCACCAGCGCTGTCGGAGGAGTCGCTGGCCAGGCCGAGGGCAAGTTCACCACCGGTGGCCCTGTCGCCGCAGTCGACTCCGTCAGAGCAGCACCCCAAGTGTCGGCCTTCCGCATCGAAGATCCTGAAGAAGAGTGTCGACGCCCCGTAGTATGTGAAGTAGATGGCATGGGCCCTCTCCGGGCGGCACACGCAGGCAATCACGCCCCACCCTTGGGTCATGAAGGCGTCGCCGACGCCCACGACCTTGACTTCCGCTTCTGCGGCATGGCCGCAGCACCCGTCGTGCTGCAGCCACAGCTCGACGGGTCCCCTCAGCAGTATCTCCCCCGTGAAGGGCCTCGAGAAGAGAACCCATGTGTGCGGCGGCGTTGCCGCCCACACCATGAACTCCCGGGCCGAGCCTTCGGCATGGGTCCATGAAGGAGGCATCCTTGCGGTTGCCACTCACCTTCCTCCACGGCTCCGCTCCTCGTGGCGCTAGTCATCATGCGCAGGGCCCTGCGCACGGGCGAAGAAGGGAACCGGGAAGCCTGGCGGGGTCCGTTCATGCCAAGGTCGCGTCACCACGGCCTCGTCAGCATTGCCCTAGGAGTGGTCCGGCCTCTACTTTGGTAGGAGCAGCTCGGGTTCCATCTCAGGGGCCTTTCCCTTCTCCGTTGTGGAGAACCTCCTGATCGGCGCCATGGATGCTCTGGCAAGTGGTGGAGCAAGGAGAAGGAGGAGCAAGGTGCAAGAAGACGGAGATGAGTAGGGGGCTCCGCCCGCTCCCGCATTTATAGCCACGAGAAGGTAAATCATCGGCCTCCCACGATCCCCAATAATGATGATTCTCTCTGCATGTAGCATGCAGTTGTCAAGTCGAACTATTTGTCGAGGCAATATGGGAAAGTGGAGACGCCCATGTCCCATCAAGCGCCACACGTCGGCTCGGCCAGCAGGCGATTGGGGCCCGCGGCGTTCCGCACTTGCCCTTTGGCTTCGCCTCGAAGCCAAGTGCGAGTGCACCTTGGGCCCGGGGGCTTCTATCGGCGTTCTAGGAACCAGGGTACCCAGACTTGCCTACCTGCGGCCCATGACATGGCTTCATCAATGGCCTAGTACAGTCCAGCTTCGACTACGGAAAGACAAGACCCTCGCGAGGGGCCAAGCCTCACGAGGCGGGCGACATCAAGACCTCTCGAGGGAGCGGACACCTGAGCGGAGTGGAGATTTCTATGCAAGACCCAGCCTCACAAGGCTGAAATGACATTAGCCATGACAACCAAGGCCAGGCGCGCGCCAGCGGGCACAGAGCAGCAGGTTTCCTCTTTGGTGCAAAGGAGACAAGCGCAGGTGTGGAGTCCCAAGGAATCAGCCAAAGGTTGCCATTTGTGTGCAACAAGACCAAGACCGCCAGAATGGCAGGATGGATGTCATAGCCGAGCCCACCATGACATCACACTTAGAGGCTTTGCAAGTGAATACCACCTTTCGTCAGGATTACATGTACTTCTTGTTCCCCTTAAAATTTGGTCGTTGTGGGATCCCTTCCCGCCTAAGTTTTGGAGGAAGAGGACCAAGGCCACTATAAATAGAGCCTAGCCACCACCGTAGAGAGGGATCAACTCACCAGGTGATCAGCTCATCGAACCACCAAGAGCTCATCACAAGAACACGCCTCCGAGGATGTTCTTCCACTTCTACAAGTTTGCCCTCAACCCCTCGCGAGGCTAATCCACCACAAAGCAGGAGTAGGGTATTACACTACAAGGTGCCCGAACCTGGGTAAACTGTCGTGTCTTTCTCTGTCATGTTCATTGAGCTAGGTCATGAGAGCAGCGGGTCGATCGGCTTGAGAGATTGAGTTCTTCACACACGCCCCTGAGTTCGAACCTTTCTTGGGTCTACAGAGCCCGGAGTCCGACACTTGCACGGGCTGATGGACCTTCTTGGCATGGAACTGGCAGGCCTCGCAGGATTGCACTAGCTCAGTGGCGTCGTGGAGCGTCGTAGGCTAGTAGAATCCACTGCGGAACACCTTTCCCACGAAGGTACGCGAGTGGTGTCCGCAATCTCCACCGTGGATGTCGGCCAACAGCTCGCGCCCCTGCTCCTCAGATATGCACCGCAGCGAGATGTCATTGGGGCGTCTTCAGTACACCTTGCCATCCTGCAAAAAATAAGCAGCGGCCTGGCAAACTACGCGTTCCGTGTCCTCCTCCTTTTCTGGTAAGGCACCGCGGAGTAAGTATGCCTTGAACTCCTTGGTCCAGCAGTTTGCCTGAGGTTCCAATGCCGGGAGTAGGCGGGCTCTTCAGGTCGGACCACAGGCTGGGGCACCTGAAGATGGGGCCGGTGGCAGATCTTCCTGAAGCAATGTCGGGCCTGCGGCCGGGGGTGTCGCCGATGGCTTGAAGAGCCTCTCCTCGAAGACGCCAGGCTTCTGAGGCTCGCGGTGAGATGCCCTCATGGCGATGTCATCTGCTTCCTTGTTCGCACCGTGCAAGATGTGCTGCAATTCCAAACCCAGGTTGCGCTTTTCAATTTTACGTACCTCTTCCAAGTATGCCACCATTGCTTGTCCTTCGGCTTGCACTCCTTGTTGGAAAAGTTGACAAGGAGCTAGGAGTCGCCCTTGATGGTGAGGTGCTTGACTCCTAGGGCGCCGTGACCCTAAGGCCAGCGATCAACCCCTCGTATTCCGTGATGTTGTTGGAGACCTTCTCGCCATGCTGGAAGCAAAGCTGCACGGTGTAGTAGAGCTTGTCCTTGGCTGGTGAGATGAGTACAACTCCAGCCCCCACGCCCTGCCGCGCGAAGGCACCATCGAAGTGCATGACCCAGCCGCCGGGTGCCTCGTCACCAAGCGCGAGGGATTGGCCCTTGTCCAGCCCCCAGTCGGGAGCATCCATCCACTCTGCCACCAATCAGCGAGGGACGCACCCCTTGATGACCCTGGTTGTGTTGAACTCCAGCTAGAAGGCCTGCAGCTCGATGTTCCACTCTGCAACCCTCCCAGGAGTGTTGGGGCTGCACATCACTTTCTCTAGGGGTATGCAGAGACGACCTTGATGGGGTGGCCCGGGAACTAATGGCGCAGCTTCCTTGAAGCAACGAAGAGTGTGAGCAAGAGCTTCTATTGCATAGGTAGCATGCACGCGCATCCCGCAGCACGGTGCTGACGAAGTATACTGAGATGCATGATGAGGGGCAAGGCATCGGTGACGTCCTGCTCCGCGCGTGGTGCGAGGGACTATGGAGCCACATTGGTTGACGAAGTGACGAGGGCCTCAGGAGCGCCATCCTGAGGCGGCGAGTGTTGTGCGGCCCCACGCGGATCGCCTTGCTCCATGCCTATGCTGGCGCACTCCTCTTGGACCGCTACGAGCGCCGCGCTGGCCGAGTGGGGGGTGGCTGCTAAGTAGATCACTAGGGGCTCGGGAGGATGAGGTGCCACCATGACAGGTGGGCTCGCGACGTCCTCGAAAGCCACGTCCACTTCATGGGTTCACTCGAAGGGACCCTTCCTCATCATGAACTTGAAGAAGGGGAGGGTGTGCTCGCCAAGCTTGGAGATGAAGCGTCCCAAGGAGGTCACGCAACCTGCCAGTTTCTGCATTTCCTTGAGGGTCTGAAGCAGGCGCATCTTTTCGATTGCCTTGATCGTCTCTGGGTTTGCCTCGATCCCTCGGTGAGACACCAACAAGCCGAGTAGCTTGTCGGATGGGACCCCAAAAACGCACTTTTCCGGGTTAAGCCTCAGTTTCACTCGACGTAGGTTGGCGAACGTCTCCCTCAGGTCCTCGATTAGGGTCCTCGCCTATCATGACTTGACCACTATGTCATCGACGTATGCCTCCGTATTTCTCCCGAGCTGCTGCCCCAGCGTGATGCGCATCAGCCATTGGAAGGTCGCACTAGCGTTCGGCAGCCCGAAGGGCATGCAGGTGTAGCAATACACGTCGCACGGGGAGATGAAGGACGTCTTTTCGACATCCTCCACCGCCATCTTGATTTGGTGATAAACTGAGAAAGCATCTAAAAAGCACAACAGAACGCACTCGATGGTGGAGTCCATGATCTGGTCGATGCGCGGGAGTAGGAAGGGGTCTTGAGGACAAGCATTGTTGAGGCTCATGAAGTCGATGCACATGCGCTCCTTCCCACCCTTTTTGGGGACAATCATTGGGTTGGCCAGCCAATCAGGTGATGCACTTCTCGAACAACACCGGCTTCTTGCAACTTGCGGACCTCTTGGACGATGAACGCTTGCTTCTCTTCTGCTTGCCGTCGTGCCTTCTGCTTCACCAGGCGCACACTGGGGCACACCATCAGTTGGTGCTCAATCACCTCCCGCGGGACACCGACCAAGTCGGATGCTTCCCACGCAAACATGTCCTTGTTTTCCCTAAGGAATCCAACCAACACCTCCTCCGGCTCCGGGGGGAGGCCGGCGCCTATGGTGAAGGTCGGGCCTGAGCCCCCGTTGTCGACAGTCACCTGTTTCGTCTCTGCCCGGTCCTGGGAGAACAACTGCTTTTTCTTCGCGGGTGTGGTTTCTAGGGTCTTTGGAGCGTCCCCGACACCGGGGCGCGAGGCCGTTGCGGCCTTGTAGGTGATCTTGAGGGCTCGAACCGCATCCTTGGTGTCACCGACCACAAAGATGACGCCGCTGCTACTGACATCTTGATGACGTTGTAGCCTGGGTGCGTCGCTGCCATGAACTTAGTGAGGGCCGGATATCCCAGGATGGCATTGTACGGGAGGCCGACGCGGGCCACGTCGAAGTCGATGAGCTAGGTCCGGTAGTAGTCGCAAGTGTCGAAGGTGACTAGGAGACGCACCTGCCCCAAGGGGGTGGCTGAGCCTTTGGTCACCCCCGAGAAAGGCTTGGTGTGCGCAAGCTAGTCGTAAGGCACCTAGAGCATGTTGAAGGACTCCACAGAAAGGACATTGAGCCCGGCGCCACCGTCGATGAGGGTCTTGGTGACTGCGACATTGCCGATGGTGGGCGTGCAGAGCATGGGGAGCACGTCCGTGGCAGCTGCATTCCTGGGATGATATCTGGAATCAAAGATGATGTCGGTCACTAGCCTCACACGACCCCGCGAGGCCTCCGGCCGTGGCTGAGGAGCGCCGGCCTGGCGGAGGAGCTGCTTGACATGGCGACTAGACGCGGGCGCCTACGACCCGCCGAGGATAGAAGCGATCGTGTGAGGCCCGGGGGGCGCGAAGCGCGCGATGAACTGACCACATAGTTCCTCCCAGGAGGACACCGAGGCCTCGGGGAGGCCACGGAGCCACGAGCGTGGCATCTCCGTTAGGGCCAGAGGGAGACAGTTTGCCATGGCCTTGTCGTCACCGCCGGCCGCTCGGATGGCCTGTGCATACAGCCGGAGGAACTCCTGGGGGTCGGCTGCACCATCGTAATGCGGGGGTAGCACCGGCCTAAACTTCGCTGGCCACCACACTTGACGCAGGCTGGGGGTGAAGTCCGGGTAACCCGTGGCGTTCCCATAGGCCATGGCCCGCCAAGCCTGGGGGCGACATCTGCCATGGGGACGATGAGAGGAGGGGGGAGCGTGGTTGATGAAGAAGGAGCTTCGACATGCTCCTACCTAGCGCGCCAAATGTTAGAATCGGGGCTCCACGGACCCAAGGAGGTTTGAACTCTGGGACGTGTGTGAAGATCTCAACCAGCTTTAGCCTCAAGCTCACCACCCCATGGCCAAGCCTCATCGAATTCACGCGAGCGGGCAAGAAGATGAACACAGAGATTTACTCAGGTTCAGGCCACCTTGCGGTGTAAAACCCTACTCCTGATTTGTGGTGGATTAGCCTCACGAGGAGGTTTGAGGATGAACTAGTACAATGGTTGAGCAACCTCGCGAGGGCTCATGTGGTGAGGATGGAATGGAATCAGTCCGGTCCCTCTCTACAATGGAGGCTAGGCCCTATTTATAAAGGCCTACGTCATCTTCCCTCATAACTTAGGCGGGAAGGGATCACTCAACGACCAATTTTGAAAGGGGACAAGGAGTACATCTTATCCTAACAAAAGACGGTCTTCGCCTGCAAAGCTTCTGGGCGTGACGCAGAGGTGGGCTCGGCGATGACATCCGTCCTGCCAAGCTCGTGGTCTTGGCCTTATTGCACCGGAATGGAAACCTCTGGGGGATTCCTTGGGAACCCACGTACATCCTTGCCTCCTTAGCACCAAATACGAAACTGCCCTCCTCTGCGCCCGCCTGGCCTTGGTCGTCATGGCTCATGTCACCGGAGCCTCATGCGGCTGGGTACCTGCATAGAAATCTCTGCTCCTTGGGAGGCGGCCTAGGGAGGCCATTCCTCTGGAGGTCTTGGCATCATTCCCCTCGCGAGGTCAGGGGCCCTTGCGAGGGTCTTGTCTTGGGAGTCTTGTAGTTGGGTCGTACTAGGCCATTGATGTGCCCGGTGCTGGGCCACAGTCAGGCAAGTCTGGGTACCCCCGGTCCCAGAACGTTGACAGATCAGGCCCCTCTCAACCAAACACTAAAGAAACAACGAGTTTTGTTGGCTGGGGAGAGAGATCATGCAAAAATGGAGTTTTGAGCAACAATGGAGTTTGAGGAAGGAAGAGGCAAGTCTCCTTGGGGGAAGAAGACCCCCTATTTATAGTGGGAAGAAATCCAACCGTTTTCTTTTTCACAGCCCGCATATAAGCATCACTACCACTCCAATAGGAGTACTACCGCTCGGGTGGAAGTACTCATAGAGCAGTGCAATGGCACATATCCAGGAGGCGATAGTGTCGCCGGAGCGGTACTATCGCTCTCCCCAGTGGTACTACAAGTGGGGTTGCAGCTTCGGAGTCCACAGAGACAGGGCAGGAACAGGGGATAGTGGCAGTACCGCATCAGCGGTACTAGCGCTCAAGAGAGCGGTACAACTTCTTACAAGCCGTAATGCAGCACACCCACTACCGCCCCACCACTGTTGAGAGCGCGACGGAGCCAGGAGGAAGCGGAAGTGGAGAGGTAGTGGGCGGACAGTACTACCACTTATAAGTGGTACTACCGCTCGTACTATAGTTCCATTGTCGTGCAACCCGACACGAAAAGTCGAGTCCCTAGAAGTGGCGGTACTACATGTGATACTAGACAGCGGTACTACTGCTTGGGGCCTTCAGGACCTATGCACAGAAAACAAAGGAGAAAACTTGAAAGCACAAGTGCTCCCTGGGTGATTTTGGTAATTTATGTCAACATGTCTCTGGTTGGACTAATACCTTTACCTAGTATGTTTCAGATAAGTTCAACAATGGAGTGGCATGAGCTAGAGAAAGTGGATCCCTCAAAATGCTAAGGACAAAAGGATTGGCTCAAGCTCAAAGCTCAAGACTCTGCATTTTCTATTTTAGTGATTCAAGATCACATTGAGTCTATATGAAAAGCCAATACTATCAATGAGGGATGAGGTGTTGCTTAATGAGGTTCTTGCTCAAAATGCTTAGTGATATGCTCCAAAGCCCTCAACTACTTTCTCACATCCACATATGACCTAAACCAAAAGTCAAACTCAGCCCCACCGATTCTTTCTATACGGCGCCACCGAGTTCGTATGTCATAGCCACTGCCACAAACCCTAAGTAAATCGGTCTCACCGAGATGGGATTGTAATTTCTCTGTTTAGCTTATTACCAAAATCGGTCCCACCGAGTTTGCGTAATCAGTCCTACCGAGATTACAATGTAAACTCTCTGTTTCCCTTTTGTAATGTTTCGGTCCCACCAAGATGAGCGAATCGGTCCCACCGAGTTTACCTGGCCAACTCTCTGGTTAGCTTATTACCAAAATCGATCTCATCGAGTTTGTGTAATCGGTCTCACCGAGATTACGTTATGCCCTAACCCTAACCATATCGGTCCTACCGAGTTGCAGGTCGGTCTCACCAAAAATCCTAACGGTCACTAGATTTACTGAATCGGTCCGACCGAGTTTCTCAATTCGGTCCCACCGAGATTGGTAAGTTGTGTGTAACAGTTAGATTTTGTGTGGAGGCTATATATACCCCTCCACCTCCTCTTCATTCATGGAGAGAGCCATCAGAACATGCCTACACTTCCAACTTACATTTTCTGAGAGAGAACCACCTATACTTGTGTTGAGGTCAAGATATTCCAATCCTACCACAAGAATCTTGATCTCTAGCCTTCCCCAAATTGCTTTCCACTCAAATCTTCTTTCCACCAAATCCATATCCTCTGAGAGAGAGTTGAGTGTTGGGGAGACTATCATTTTAAGCACAAGAGCAAGGAGTTCATCATCAACACACCATTTGTTACTTCTTGGAGAGTGGTGTCTCCTAGAATGGCTAGGTGTCAATTGGGAGCCTCCGACAAGATTGTGTAGTTGAACCAAGGAGTTTGTACGGGCAAGGAGATCGCCTACTTCGTGAAGATCTACCCCTAGTGAGGCAAGTCCTTCATGGGCGACGACCACGGTGGGATAGACAAGGTTGCTACTTCGTGGACCCTTCGTGGGTGGAGCCCTCCATGGACTCGCGCAACCGTTACCCTTCGTGGGTTGAAGTCTCCATCAACGTGGATGTACGATAGCACCACATATCGGAACCACAGCTCAAAACTCTCCGTGTCTCCAAATTGCGTTTGCACACTCCAATCTCATCCCTTTACATTCTTGCAAGTTGCATGCTTTACTTTCCGCTGCTCATATGCTCTTTGCATACTTGTTTGATTTGTATTGTGATTATTAAACTTGTGCTAAAACTCCACTTAAACCTAAAGAGTTTAAAAACTGCAACTTCCGTAAGGAATTTCTAATCCCCCCTCTAGACACCTCTTCTCGATCCCTTTCAATTGGTATCAGAGCATTGGTCTCCATTGCTTTGGTTTAATCACCATTGGAGGAAGATGGATGAGTCTACTTTGGGGAGTTTTAGACATAGAGTGCCTATACTTGATGGAGAGTACTTTCATGAGTGGAAAAATGAGATGCTTGTGATTTTCAATCAATATCATTTGAACAAGTACAGATGGTGTCCATACAAGTTACTTTTGGACCTCTTGGATACAAATTTATGCTCGTTGAATCTCTTGGATACAAGTTACTTTCAGTATCTAGACTTGCTGATTTCGGCTTCAATATCCTATTTATTGAAGTAGATTACCAAGTGTTTCATAGAGATAATCATAAAATGGTCTTTATCGACATTCATAGAGGTGATCTATACATTGTTGATTTCACTAAAAAGGCTCAACCTAGAACTTGCTTCATTGCTAAATCTTCTAAAGGTTGGTTATGGCATAGACGATTAGGTCATGTGGGCATGTGAAACCTTGACAAGCTTATTAAAGGTAATCATATCCTTGGTGTTAGCGATGTCATATTTGATAAGGATAGACTATGCAACGCTTGTCAAGCAGGTAAACAGGTTGGAGGAAGGCATCCCGTGAAGAACATCATGACCACAAGGAGGCCACTCGAGCTACTTCATATGGATCTTTTTGGTCCCAACGCTTACAAGAGTCTCGGTGAAAATTCTTTTGGTCTAGTCATAGTTGATGATTTTTCAAGATTTACGTGGGTGTTCTTTCTCAATGATAAATCGCAGGTCCAAAAGATCTTCAAAAACTTTGCAAGGAAAGCCCAAAATCAGTTTGAAGTAAAGATCAAGAAGGTTCGAAGCGACAACGGAACATAGTTCAAGAACGCAAATGTGGACACCTTTCTTGACGAAGAAGGGATTTCACATGAGTTCTTGGCTACGTACACACCTCAACAAAATGGAGTTGTTGAGAGGAAGAACCGGATGCTCATTGAAATGGCGAGAACGATGCTTGATGAGTACAAGACGCCAAAGCACTTTTGGGCGGAAGCGGTTGAGACAGCTTGTCATGCAACAAATCGCTTGTATCTTCACAAGCTACTTGGCAAGACGGCATACGAGCTACTCACCGGTAACAAACCCCAAGTTGGATACTTTCGAGTATTCGGCTCAAAGTGCTACATTCTTGATAAGCATCGTCGCTCTAAATTTGCTCCTAAGTCTCATGAAGGATTCTTACTTGGTTATGGCTCAAACTCTTACACTTACCGTGTATACAATAATTTCACCCGAAAGGTTGAAGAGACGGTAGATGTGAAATTTGATGAATCTAACGGCTCGCAAGTAGAGCAATTGCCAATTGATGTAGGAGATAAAGATCCTTCAGAAGCAATCCAAGACTTGTCTATTAGCAAGGTTCGTCCAACGGAGGTGAAGGAGAGTACCTCGTCCGTCCAAGTGGAAGCTTCTACCTCACGACAAGGTGAACCAAGAGTTGATACGGAAGCATCCACAAGTGGGACACACCAAGACAAAGAAAACGAGGAAGTACACCAAGATGAACATCAACAATCTCCTTCTCCACCACGACAAGAGAACGACAACATCAACAACAATGAGGAAGGACAAGAAAAAGAACAAGATGAAGAAGATGTTCCACCAAGATCCAAGCAAAGGCTTTCATGAGTTCGAGAAAGAGTTGCTAGAGACCATCCTGTCGAGCAAATCTACAATGATATCGAAACCGGGAGAATCACTCGCTCTAAAACTCGTTTAGCTAACTTTTGTGAACACTATTCATTCATATCTAGCATTGAACCTATGAAGGTTGAAGAAGCATTGGAAGATCCGGATTGGATAAACGCCATGCATGAAGAGCTACACAACTTTGAGAGAAACCAAGTTTGGACATTGGTTGAGAAGCCCGACAACAACCACAACATCATCGGTACCAAATGGGTGTTTCACAACAAGCGAGATGAAGATGGACAAGTAATTCAAAACAAAGCACGTCTCGTCGCCCAAGGATACACTCAAGTTGAAGGTATGGACTATGGTGAGACATATGCCCCCGTTGCTAGACTTGAGTCCATTCGCATCTTACTTGCCTATGCTAATCACCATGATATCACCTTGTACCAAATGGACATTAAAAGTGCTTTTCTAAATGGTGAAATAGAGGAGGAAGTTTATGTTAAGCAACCTCCCGGCTTTATCAATCCTAAGAAACCTAATCATGTTTACAAACTTTGCAAAGCTCTTTATGGTCTTAAACAAGCTCCTAGAGCTTGGTATAAATGCTTAACCAAGTTCCTTATTGAAAAAGGCTTTGAGATTGGAAAGATTGACTCTACTCTTTTTACTAAAAGGGTTAATGGAGAATTATTTGTATGCCAAATTTATGTCGATGATATTATATTTGGATCAACTAACCCTCATTTTAGTGAAAAGTTTGGAAAGCTAATGTCGGAGAAGTTTGAGATGTCTGTGATGAGTGAACTCAAATTCTTTCTTGGTTTGCAAATCAAGCAAACTAAGGAAGGAACCTTTGTCTCTCAAACGAAGTACACCAAGGACTTATTCAAGAAGTTCAATATGCAAGAATGCAAAGGTATGTCTACACCCATGCCCACTAGTGGACATCTTGATTTGATCAAAGATGGCGAACCGGTTGATCAAAAGGTTTATCGTTCTATGATCGGTTCATTGTTATACCTATGTGCTTCACGTCCCGATATTATGCTAAGTGTGTGCATGTGTGCACGATATCAAGCTGCTCCTAAGGAATGTCATCTTAAGGCTGTGAAAAGGATAGTGAGATACTTAATTCATACACCAAACTTTGGCATTTGGTATCCAAAGAGGGCCTCTTTCGACCTTGTTGGCTACTCCGACTCGGACTATGCCGGTGACAAGGTTGATAGAAAGTCCACTTCGGGTACGTGTTAATTTCTTGGTAGATCACTTGTGTCTTGGTCTTCCAAGAAACAAAACTCGGTATCCCTATCCACCGTCGAAGCAGAATACATTGCCGCTGGTTCATGTTGTGCTCAATTACTTTGGATGACCCAAACTCTTAAGGATTATGGGATATATGTGAAACATGTTCCATTACTTTGTGACAATGAAAGTGCTATCAAGATTGCTCACAATCCTGTGCAACATTCTCAAACTAAGCATATTGAAGTTTGACATCATTTCATTCAAGATCATGTTGCTAAAGGGGACATTGACCTTAAGCATGTTCGCACCAATAAACAATTAGCAGATATATTCACTAAACCACTTGATGAGAAAGTGTTTTGCAGGTTGAGAGGTGAATTGAACATCATTGATGCTTCAAACTTGGAGTAGGAACTCCATTCGGATACATGCAAGGCTTGAGCCTATGACTAATCCTTGATATTTCTCTTATGATGATAATCTTATGTCTTGGATATATTTGCACCTTGCATGTCATCTAACCCTTGTAGGTACATGGGTGAATCTAAATCTATGAGATTGCAACACACTCACATCTTGAGCAATCTCTACATCACCATGTCTCTACACAATGGTGGTTAAAAGACAAGGAAGCACGGAACCCTTCAACATATCCTTTGACAAACTCTATTTTGAACTCTATGATTGTCATATTGGATACACAAGTGCTCTTCCTTGCAAAAACTAACCCATGTAGGAAGATGAACTCACACTCCAAGTGGTGCTCCCAACTCTTGATGAGCTACATCAACCTCGAGCAATCCACACAAGTTCAACTACATGGTCAACACCACCACCTAAGGTATGTTATTCCATCTTAGAGAAGCTTTACTCCAAGTCATGAGTCAGAGCAACTCAACAAGATGTGAATACATCAAAGTGCTCAAACGAAAATTGGTAACCCCATTTTGAGCTTAAACGATGAGTATGACTTATGATCAAGTGATCTCACTTGACTCCTATGTCAATATACTCTAACATAGGTGACTTTGTCGCCGACCATTTCTAGATGAAGTTCTCTCGTGCTCTTTTCTGTGCTTTTGCATTTGTCTCATGCATATTTGTTTTCTCTTTCAAAAAAACACTTCATCTAGATTTCATTTCTTATTCTGTTATGCATTTCCTTGCATCCAATTCATTGCAAAATCTTTGTGAGATCTTACTTGTCTAACTGAGCTGAGGTGATAAGTGTTTTCTCTGTGATGAACTCATTCACACCGGTTTGTAATTTTCGGACCCACCGATCCCTTTCGGTGTTACCGAATCATACAACTCGGAGCCACCGATTTCATAACAGGAAAAACGGCTTGCCACTTGTTCCTGTGTTCTGTTGATCCAACTCCACTCAATGAATCTTGTCCTCTACCAGCATCACATTTTTCTTGTTGCTTTGATCTGTGACTCAAGGACCAAACCCATTTGTGACAACAAATCCAGAAGACCCTTCTTGGAAATTGATGTCAAAGGGGGAGAGAGAGAGATCACATAAAAACTTTATCATATCTCTAGGGGGAGAGAATACTCAAGAAGAGAGAGTAATCTTCAAGGATCCCAGATGCTTGGTGTTCTAGAGGAGAAAAGTCACATGTCTTTAAGAGGGGAAACTCATATTTGTTTGTTTGCTTTAGCTATGACTTGTGCTCTTTAGCTCTGATTTTCTGTTCCCTATCTTCTCCCAGTATCTCATGCTAGATTCAGGGGGAGCAAGACATCCTAGAGAAGAAATTCCTTGAATTCATTGCACATGTTTACCTTTGGGGACATGTCTATATCAAATGGAGTACTCAGTACTCACTCTCTATGTGTCATCCCAGTCTTGGTACTCTTGTGGTTCCTTTTGTTTGCTCTGGCTAGTAGGTGCATCTGTGTTATCTAACCTTGTTTTCACAGGTTCATTCCATCCTAAGCCAACTCAAGACCACAAGACAAGTATATGCATCACAATCATGTGTATGAAGATCTCTTACTGATGTACATATTGTTTGCAAGAGGGACTCGTGAGCATGAAGGTACATTTCCCATATTCACATCCTTTGCTCTGATGCATATAGCTAAGATACATGTAACACATTGCCTTCTCTGTCATGCTTATGCATTCACATGCTCCTATATTCCATATTTACATGATTGCATACATGTAGGGGGAGCCTATGCCTGTTACATGTCTTTCCAAAGCTTTACTTGTTATTCTCTATATCTTTATCTAAAGCTTTGATGTATGTTGTCATCAATTACCAAAAAGGGGGAGATTGAAATCACAAGTGCTCCCTGGGTGATTTTGGTAATTTATGTCAACATGTCTCTGGTTGGACTAATACCTTTACCTAGTATGTTTCAGATAAGTTCAACAATGGAGTGGCATGAACTAGAGGAAGTGGATCCCTCAAAATGCTAAGGACAAAAGGATTGGCTCAAGCTCAAAGCTCAAGACTCTGCATTTTCTATTTTAGTGATCCAAGATCACATTGAGTCTATAGGAAAAGCCAATACTATCAAGGAGGGATGAGGTGTTGCTTAATGAGGTTCTTGCTCAAAATGCTTAGTGATATGCTCCAAAGCCCTCAACTACTTTCTCACATCCACACATGACCTAAACCAAAAGTCAAACTCGGCCCCACCGATTCTTTCTATCCGATGCCACCGAGTTTAGATGTCATAGCCACTACCACAAACCCTAAGAAAATCGGTCTCCCGATAGGGATCTTGGTCTCACCGAGATGGGATTGTAATCTCTCTGTTTAGCTTATTACCAAAATCGGTCCCACCGAGTTTGAGTAATCAGTCCTACCGAGATTACAATGTAAACTCTCTGTTTCCCTTTCGTAACGTTTTGGTCCCACCGAGATGAGCGAATCGGTCCCACCGAGTTTACCTGGCCAACTCTCTGGTTATCTTATTACCAAAATCAGTCTCACCGAGATTGTGTAATCGGTCTCATCGAGATTACGTTATGCCCTAACCCTAACCATATCGGTCCTACCGAGTTGCAAGTCGGTCCCACCAAAAATCCTAACGGTCACTAGATTTACTGAATCGGTACGACCGAGTTTCTCAATTCGGTCCCACCGAGATTGGTAAGTTGTGTGTAACGGTTAGATTTTGTGTGGAGGCTATATATACCCCTCCACCTCCTCTTCATTCGTGGAGAGAGCCATCAGAACATGCCTACACTTCCAACTTACATTTTTTGAGAGAGAACCACCTACACTTGTGTTGAGGTCAAGATATTCCAATCCTACCACGAGAATCTTGATCTCTAGCCTTCCCCAAGTTGCTTTCCACTCAAATCTTCTTTCCACCAAATCCATATCCTGTGAGAGAGAGTTGAGTGTTGGGGAGACTATCATTTGAAGCACAAGAGCAAGGAGTTCATCATCAACACACCATTTGTTACTTCTTGGAAAGTGGTGTCTCCTAGATTGGCTAGGTGTCACTTGGGAGCCTCCGACAAGATTGTGGAGTTGAACCAAGGAGTTTGTACGGGCAAGGAGATCGCCTACTTCATGAAGATCTACCCCTAGTGAGGCAAGTCCTTCGTCAGCGATGGCCATGGTGGGATAGACAAGGTTGCTACTTCGTGGACCCTTCATGGGTGGAGCCCTTCATGGACTCGCACAACCGTTACCCTTCATGAGTTGAAGTCTCCATCAACCGTGGATGTACGATAGCACCACCTATCAGAACCACGGCTCAAAAATCTCCGTGTCTCCAAATTGCGTTTGCACACTCCAATCTCATCCCTTTACATTCTTGCAAGTTGCATGCTTTACTTTCCGCTGCTCATATACTCTTTGCATACTTGTTTGATTTGTATTGTGATTATTAAACTTGTGCTAAAACTCCACTTAAACCCAAAGAGTTTAAAAACAGCAACTTTGGTAAGGAGTGTCTAATCCCCCCCCCCCTCTAGACACCTCTTCTCGACCCCTTTCAAAATTCCATCGGCGCGGGAAAGGAACGAGGGTGCAAATGAAAGTGTGTATGTGTTCATCCCACCCAGACCTTTTCGAAGCGGACTACCTCTTAATAGTACAGTTCTCTTACATCTCAAATCCACCAAAAAAGAAATGCAGGAAAATAACCGTCTTCACTTTTGAAACACCGAGGGGCTCGAATCGTCAACTGCCATATGATAGATTATCTGAAATGCTCAATGCACACGATTAGTCCGCAAATACATTGTCATCAATCACCGAGACCACTAAAGGAGAAATATGCCCTACCAATCTCCCCTTTTTTGGTGGATTGATGACAACATGAGATTTGCACAAAAGATATACTAAGATCATAAGCAAACCCAACATCTATAAATATAGACGGGCTCCCCCTAGATGTGTGCACTATTTAGGTATGCTTTTCGAATGCAAATCACACACACTAGGATCAACACTCCCCCTGTATTTTATAAACTGACAACACTTGCATCAACATAATATGAGAGATAAGCATGGATGCAAGAGATAGCATGTGAGCATAAAGATAGGGCACAAGATAAGCATAATCTCACACACTAGCAAAGTACTTAGACGTACATAGATAGGTAGCAGGGTAGCATATGTCTCACACCATACGACTCGGTCTCTAGGTCTCACAAACACAAACCATAAACCAAGCAAACGGTAAAAGAGTTCACGAGCGAAGAAAAAGCAAGCAAACAAGACGCACTCGTGACTCGGAAAATCCCTAAACTCTCTCCCCCTTTGGCATCGAGACACCAAAAGGGAAAAGAGCACTACTACAGTCCAGGGTGGTAGCAACACACTAGATCTGTTGGGAAACATAGTAGAAAACAAAACAATTAGCCCTATGAATACCCAGGAACAATATGAAGATGCATATCGGGTTTGAATCAATGATCATTACAGACTCCGGAGTGCAGCGGAAGTAGTGAGTCGGTGTAGATCATACTTGTAGTCCCTCGAACGTCAATGACGATCCCACCGCCCTCGAACGATCCCTCAAAAGGAAGACCGAAAGCACGAACTCTCTACTTGGTTGCAAGCGCACGGTCTTCACGATCCAGCAGCGCTTCACCGTCCAGAGCTAATCGTCATCGGAGAATTAGAGGGAGGAGATTAGAAATGCACGGGGCTTCTAATTATGAGGATTATAGGTGGCTAGGGCTAGCTCTAATTAGTCAACTAGGACCAACTAGAAATAGAACTAGATTAACTAGAGGAGGCTCCAAAACTTGTGTTGCATAGGGTGGAAATCCTTTGGTATATGTAGGTTTAGGGAAGAGGAGGGGGAGCCACTGTGACACCCTGGATTTTGCCATTTTCTTTTTCTGAGTTTTATTGAATATTTGGTTTGAATTTGAATTTTTATCAACTCTTTTGGACTTAACACTTGGGAATTATTTTTGGTTTTCCCCCAAGTGCCTACTATAACCCTCAAACCATCCCTTGACTTCATCCCTTCCAAAATAATGCCATAGAAATATTTTATTCAATGGCATAATATTCATTTTCCTCCTGAAAATAAATATTTTTCACTTCTGCTCCAAAGCAGCCCTCATTTTTATTGCTCAGAAAAATCTCAATAAATTCCCTAATATTCTTTAGATCATGCCTCACCTTCCTATGCAAAAATATCCCATGGCTCAAGAGAATATTTTATTTTCCGTACAACAAGGGCACTTTGTGAAGGAAGTGCATTTTTTCTTGGTCCATTCGGGCTGAAATTTTTATGGCATGGCAACCTTCCAACCCAAAGCTTAGCCACCAAGTATCATCTCTTATCTCCTTATAGTTTTCTCACAAAATGCTGCAACAGTTTCTATCCAGAAACATGCAAACTCTCTCAAGTCTTATCTGATCGACCTGGTGATGAACCGAGAGCATGCACCACCTCGGTGTTGAAGGGACAAGAGCCCAGACACGGTCTGCCCACCCTGGCGCACCGCGTTGCACCAGTGCATGCAGTGACCGCGTGAGTACGCAGTTGTAACGCTCCGGATCCGATGTGCCAGGTGTCTGCCAGTTATTTGCCGTCATTGCCATGTCATTTGCTTGCATGTTGCATTTTATCATGTCATCATGTGCATTTCATTTTGCATACGCGTTCGTCTCATGAATCCGAGCCTTTTGCCCGTTGTCCGTTTCGCAATCCGGCGCTCCTATGCCCTCCGGTGTCCCCCTCTTCTCTCTTTTCGTGAGTGGGTGTTAAACTTTCTCGGAATGGACCGAGTCTTGCCAAGCGGCCTTGGTATAGCACCGGTAGACCGCCTGTCAAGTTTCGTGCCATTTGGAGTTCGTTTGGTACTCCAACGGTTAACCGGGTAACCGTAAAGCCCCCTCTCTCTTTGCAGCCCAACACCCCTTCCAAAGTGGCCCAAAACCCATCTAACTCCCCTCCATGGTCTCGGTCGTTCGATCACGATCGTGTGGGCGAAAACCGCTCCTCATTTGGACTCTCCTAGCTCCCTCTACCTATAAAACTAGCCCCTCCCCCGAAATTTGCGTGTGATTTCGCAGATGAAACCCTAAAGATCGTCCTCCGCCGCGCCACACACGTCCACCCCCACGCGAGACGCGTCCAGCCGCCGCCCCGGCCAATCCTGCCGTGCCACGTGTCGCCGCCGCCTTCCCACCGCGCGCCGCCGCCCGGGGCCCAGATCCGGCCCGCCCCGGGCCGAACCGGGCCGCGTTGGGCCCGCGCCGCCCGCGCCCGTCCACACCCCGCCGGCGCCCGCCGGAGTGCGCCGCTGCCGCCCGGCTCCCGCGCCGGCGCGCCGCGCCGCCCCTCGCCCGCGACCCCCGGAGCCCCGCGCGCCCGAAGCTCCGCCGCCGCTCGCCGCGGTTCCCTGCGCCGCCGGCGGCATCTCCGGCCGCCGCCTTGACAGGCCCGGCCGCGCCTCTCAGCACCCGTCCGCGCCGCCGGATCTCCTCCCTCCGCGTCACCCGGCCTCGCCGTCGCGCGCCGCGACATGTCGCCGCCTCCGGCCAGAACCGCCGCCCCGCCCCTCGCCGGAGTTATCTCCGGCCAGATCCACGAAGATGGACGAGATCCACCAGGCCTATGAACCAAACGCCCGGATATCCTCGTCCCGCACGCCTCCGTCCCGGGTTGACTTCTTCCGGAGGTGAAAATCCCACTGTCCCTGTTATTTGACATTTTCATGCCATGTTCGGTGCATCGTATCTCTGCATCTGTAGCTCCGCTTTGGGCGTGTAATATGTCAAATTGTTTGTCTCAATGAGTACATCATTTCATTCCATTGCATCATATTCATTTGAGCTCATCTTGATGCCTGAATCATCGTTGTAAGAGTGCTTCATAATGTTTTCTGCTGTCTGTTATGAGAACGAGCTCTTTTGTCATTTTGCCATGATTGATGTGTGCATCCTATGAGGTTGATGTCTTCATGTGTTTTGAACTAGGCTATGTCTTCTTTACAGAGGTGCTTACCATGTATTTTTGTGATCAATGTGGTGACTAGCACAAGCATGCAAACTAGGCATCGTGATGTTGCTGATTTTAGTCCCTGTTCTGCTGTTATTTTCATGCCATGTAAACTTGATGCTACAGAGATATCCATGCATATTTTGAGATACTTCAGTAAGGGTGTTTTGAACTTGTGGTTATTGTCTATCCATTCATACCCTTTGTTGAAATTATGGAGTAGTCTAGCATGTCATTTGAGTGCTCTACTTTTGCTTCAAAATGTTTCCTGGCAGATTGTTTACATGTTATTCAATTTGGCCAAGCTTGCTATAGTTGATCCTAGCATGCTATGGACTTGTTCTTGACTTGGTTGGTTACATAAACATGTCTTCTTGATGATGCTATGCTTATCTTGTCATGCAATGACTTGTGGTGAGTGAATCGAGCTTGTTAAGTAGGGTACATGATGTTGCTGTTTTGCTAGGCTGAATCTGTTATTTCGTGATGCTATATAAACATACTTCTACAAATCATTCTATGCATAATCTGGAGATGTCCTATAAACATGTTTTGATCTACATGTCATCCTCTAACCATACATGCCCCTGGTTGCATTATAGCTTGCTATAGATTGTTCATATCTTACTCCAAAGTTGCTTGATAATGTTGCTGTCAGCCTGTTAACATCAAGTTCAGTTGTTACCATGATTGTTGCTAGTGTTCCATGCACCCTATGACCTTGCTATTGCCATGTTTAGCTTCACAAACATGTCTTCTTACTGTTGGTTGCCTTGACATGCCATGTATTGCTCTGTAGTGAGTTGCACAAGCTCATCTACATGCCTTCATAATTCTGTTCCTGCCATGTATGAATCTGTATTATAACTTGCTATGTTTACGTGGGTGCCATCATATTTTCTGTTCCTTTTT
Organism: Triticum aestivum; assembly: GCF_018294505.1. NCBI lineage: Eukaryota > Viridiplantae > Streptophyta > Magnoliopsida > Poales > Poaceae > Triticum > Triticum aestivum. The sequence continues at coordinate 591,613,411 of NC_057807.1, read as the reverse complement.
GGCTTATGGTCAGTAAGGGACTTTTGATCTATGCAATTAGTAGATTCATGCCATGCCTTTGTTTGCCATGATAAGTTCCTGTAACATGTTGTTTGATAGCTCTAAACATTGCATCGTGATGTTATTTTCTGCAAAGTCTGAATTGTTATAACTTGCAATCTTACCATGTGTGTTTGAGCATGTTCTAGTGATTTCTGGAGATAGCTCAGTGTTCATGTTTTGTTATGCTTTACCTGTACATCATGCCCATGCCTTTTGTTATTATGTTGGGGTGCTGTAGCATGTTGTTTTGATGCTTGCAATATGCCTAGTTGCTATTTTGGACAGATTGTTGTTATGACTTGTTTCATGTGTGTGTGTTGAACCGTTGCTCCGTTTTAAGTGTGCTCTATATGAACTTGCTTAGAATTGCATGTAGTTCCATGTTATCATGTTGCATTCTTGTTTTGAGGTGTTTGCTTGATGTTTGGGTGCATTTTGCATCAATGTCATGTTTAACTTGTTTTGCTCATATCTTCTAGACCGTAGCTCCGAACTAAATGAACTTTATATGTAACTTGACTAGAATCTCGTGTAGATCATCCTTGTGCATCTTAACTTGATGTTTAACTACTTGAACATAAGGTTTATTCAAATCTGGACCAATTTCGAAATATGCATATGAGGACTTACCGGAATTGTTATATGTTGTTCCCGGCCTCATTTAAACTTGCCTTGATGTGTTGCTCTTGTTTGCATCATCTCTTGCCATGAGTAGCTTCATGTAGCTTTGTCATGCATCATGCTCGTGTGTGCATCATGCCTTGTTCATGTGTGGTGTGTTTACCTTGTTGTGTGCTTCTTTTCGATAGTTCCTGTTTCGTTGCGATCGTGAGGATTCGTTCGTCTACGCTTGGTTCGGCTTCTTCCGTTCATCTTCTTCATGGACTCGTTCTTCTTCCTTACGGGATTTTAGGCAAGATGACCGCTACCCTGGATCTCACTACTATCATTGCTATGCTAGTTGCTTCGTTCTATCGCTTTGCTGCGCTACCTATCACCTGTTTATCAAGCCATCCCAAATTGCCATGAACCTCTAACCTTTGACACCTTTCCTATGCAAACCGTTGTTTGGCTATGTTACCGCTTTTGCTCAGCCCCTCTTATAGTGTTGCTAGTTGCAGGTGAAGTTGAAGATTTCTCCATGGTGGACAGGATTTTGTTGGGATATCACAATATCTCTTATATTATTAATGCATCTATATATTTGGTAAAAGGGTGGAAGGCTCGGCCTTATGCCTGGTGTTTTGTTCCACTCTTACCGCCCTAGTTTCCGTCATACCGGTGTTATGTTCCCGGATTTTGCGTTCCTTACGCGGTCGGGTGATTTATGGGACCCCCTCGACAGTTCGCTTTGAATAAAACTCCTCCAGCAAGGCCCAACCTTGGTTTTACCATTTGCCTCACCACCACCTACTTTTCCCTTGGGAGTCGCTCTCTCGAGGGTCATCTTTATTTTAGCCCCCCCCCCCGGGCCAGTGCTTGTCTAAGTGTTGGTCCGAACCAAGTAGACTGCGGGGCCACCTCGGGGCAACTCGAGGGCTGGTTTTACTCGTAGGATGTCTCATCCGGTGTTGCCCTGAGAACGAAATATGTGCAGCTCCTATCGGGATTGTCGGCGCATCGGGCGGCTTTGCTGGTCTTGTTTTACCATTGTCGAAATGTCTTGTAAACCGGGATTCCGAGTCTGATCGGGTCTTCCTGGGAGAAGGTCTATTCCTTTGTTGATCGTGAGAGCTTGTCATGGGCTAAGTTGGAACACCCCTGCAGGGTATAATCTTTCGAAAGCCGTGCCTGCGGTTATAGGCAGATGGGAATTTGTTAATGTCTGGTTGTAGATAACTTGACACCAGATCCGAATTAAAACGCATCAACCGCGTGTGTAGCCGTGATGGTCTCTTCTTGGCGGAGTCCGGGAAGTGAACACGGTCTTTGGGTTATGTTTGACGTAAGTAGGAGTTCGGGATCACTTCTTGATCATTGCTAGTTTCACGACCGTTCCGCTTGCTCTCTTCTCGCTCTTATTTGCGTATGTTAGCCACCATATATGCTTAGTCGCTGCTGCAGCCTCACCACTTTACCCCTTCCTTTCCCTTTAAGCTTTGCTAGTCTTGATACCCATGGTAATGGGATTGCTGAGTCCTCGTGGCTCACAGATTACTACAACACCAGTTGCAGGTACAGGTTCTGCGATGATCTTGACGCGAGAGCGATGTTTGCTTGTGTTGGAGTTCTCCTTCTGCTTCTTCTTCGATCAGGGGATAGGTTCCAGGTCGGCAGCCTGGGCTAGCAGGGTGGATGTCGTTTGGGTTTCTGTTTGTGTTCATCCGTAGTCGGATGATGCTCTTATGTATTGTGATGTTGTATTCGTGTGGCATTGTATGCCTCTTGTATGTATCCCCATCTATTATGTAATGTTGATGTAATGATATCCACCTTGCAAAAGCGTTTCAATATGCGGGTCTATCCTTGGTGGGACCTTCGAGTTCCTTTTGGATAGGGTCGCATATTGAGCGTGACAGCAGTGCTCCATGCAAAGTTCTCCTGAATCAAAAATGCCTACATCCTTTCTGTAGAGCCTCGGCCACAATAATATTATGATTAAAACACAAAGAATACATCCTGGGGTAGTCATATTTAAGTGGTCTATCATGCACCCATATATCCTCCTAGAACCAGGTACTACAACCATCTCCCAACTTTTTCTTAGCAAATTTATAAGAAAATGTCTTTAATTTTTAGTAAACTAGACCAAAACTGAGAGTCCCCCACTTTGGTTTGACCCTGGAGATACATCCATCAGGAACATACTTGCCCCAACATCACTGACTGCCATAACCCAGTTTCATTTTCCAATTTCTAAAACCATTCCACTAACAAAACTTTATTAATAATATCCATGTTCAAAATCCCTAGCCACACACCCCCCCCCCCCAAATCCTTAGTCATACAACAGTTGTTTCAATTCACCAGATTATATTTTTTCTTATCCTTGTCTTCTTACCAAACCAACCCAGACCTATAGAAATCACATTATTTGAGAACTCCTACAGGGATAGGATAAAAAGACATCATGAAGAGAGGAATGTTAGCCAAACAAGCCTCAACAAGAGTAATCCTGCCAGTAATAGAGCCTAGGAGTTTCCCTTGCTAGCAACTACGCCTTTTCGCAATCTTATCTACCACACAACTCCAATGCTTATTTCTAATTCTAATATCAGAAACAGGCATCCCCAAGTATTTCGTAGGCAATTCCCCCACTTTAAAGGTAAAAAGTTCCTGATAAATGTCTTACTTTTTAATTGCCTGCCCAAAAAGGAATAATCCACTCTTAAGAAAATTGATTTTGAACCCAGACATCCGCTGAAAAACACATAAGATAAGTTTTAGAATTTTTGCATTCTCTATATCATCCTGCAACAAAGGGATGGTATCGTCAGCGTATTAACCTCTTTACCTAGTTTCTCTTTCAACGCGCCTTTCTCAATAATTATTATTAGCATTATTCATGATTACAGCAAAAGCATCAACTGCTAAAACAAAAGGTTGTGGTTTGGATGGTTAGAGGGACTGTGGTATCCCCAGCCCACCAGGGTTCAAGTCTGGTAACTTCGTAAATTTCAAGATGATATGCCGACTCAGTCTTTCAGAGGTACTCATAAAGGTAGGGTGTGCGTGTGTGCGTTCATAGGGGTGAGTGTATGCGCGTTTATATGAGCATTTGCATCTGTACTGTGTTAAAAAACTGCTAAAACAATAAGCAGGGAGACAGAGCATCTTCTAGCCTAAGCCCTTTATGTATTCTGAACTAAGGTCCAATTTTATCATTAACCCTAACCCCTACATGTCCACCTGTCATAGTCATCATCACTCAATCACGCCATTTGTCAGGGAAACCTTTCATCTTAGCATCTGATCTGTTGCAACGTGGAGATGCTACATAAGGCCCTTAATTCCATTCATTAAGAAAATAGAATGCGCTTCTTTTCAAAGTAGACTTTGATAAAGCCTATGACAAACACCTACTTGATCTCATAAGATCCGCCGGGGACACATCTCTACACGCTCTCCGACGATGCTAAAAACAGCACCGGGGCGGGGGCTAAGCGGGGAGACTCTTATTCCATCTTCAAGGAGCTGTCATCGCCTCGTCTTCTTTAGCACATGTCATAAACCCTAACAAAACTCAGAAAAACACCAAAAACCGAAGCCCTTTTTACCGCACATCCATGGTCCTAGAACGAAAGGGGATGAGGCGGACCGGCGCCGGCGCTGACGAGCGGCAAGGAAACCCCAGTTGAGTGCTTGGGTCGTATAGATAAACCCTTCTAGAAACTCGTGGCAGTGTTCAAAGCAGGAGCGATACGTGCAGACTTGCACTACACCTACGCTAAGTTAGGTGCGAGCGAAACTGGTAGCCAGACCGAACGACAACGCATTGCTGGAATCCATGGTAGTACCAACTAGTCGAAATGCTTTGCTCGCCTCCTTTTTCTCCAGGCCCGCGAAAAGCGTTTTTGGAACCCATCGACTCGTCCTCCTCTCCTAGTAGCTACAAGTGTACGTACGGTGAAAACTCTCCGAGACCAAGAGTCCAAGAGAGATCCCATCGGATTTGGCATCTTTTCATTCGATGCGGATGCCAGTGCGATCGACACCGGATGTTGGGCACTGGGGTCCGTCCACTTGCTCCCGGCCATGAATCAGATCCCAGCTTTGCTGTCGATCAGTCTAATCGAATCGAATCTCATCACACCGTCCTAATCCCAGCCTAAACAGAGAAAAACGACAGACCGCTTCTACCACTTCTCCGGCTAGTCTCTAGATCAGATCTCCGGTGCGCTGTACCCCGCTTCCCAGATCCGTCGCCACTCTCACTCCCACAAGCAAAACGGGGCTACATACGAGAACAGCACGCAACTGAAAAAAGTTCAACGGAAAGGCCACGATGCCTTATCACTTATCCCTGCCAGTATAAGCAATCTTGCCAGCATACAAAAGCGACTATTTTACAGGTCACGTGTGGCCGTGTGGGGATATATATAAACAGGGCACTAAAACCCACCACGTGGTTCACGTGACGTGAAGCTCCCGCCAAGATATCCCAATCCAACCGGTCGATGGGGGCTCTCCTCTCCTCCAGGGGTTCTTGATCCAGAGCCAGCGTGGAATCCACGGCGCAGATCGTGCGTGGGAATCTGCTCAACAGCTGTGATGCATCCCGGGCATGCCACCGGCCTTTATCCGCACATATGTGATATAGTTTTCGCTTTGTTCACACGTAAATCTACATGAGAATATATATGAAGGACCATCGAAAAAAACACATTCTAGTTCCACGAGCTTCTAGGTGCGCATATGCTTCTGTATAAGTTGAGCACATAGGCTCCATAAAACCGTGCCATCGTTGTCGCCGCTTGGTTTCTTCTTCGCGTTCGTCGTTTCCCGCGTCACCTTCTAAATTCTTCTCATTCCAAATCATAACCCAATCTTCCATCTTCCTTATCATGGCTACATATTCCTAGTCCCACTTATTCACTGTTATCATACATATCGTTGTTACGACTCAAGTGATAACTTTTACATGTCGATTACAGGTACGGTAACTATACAAGCACAAAACCAATCTAACCAAATATAGACTGTTCTCCCTAGTTGTGCTAGAAGAAAAGTCTTGCCGATCAAACCATCCATATCGTTTTATCGGTCATTTCAAGTAACACTGGTGGAAAAAGGGCCTTTGCTCGCGGTTCGCAACTGCCATTAGTCGCGGTTGCGCAACCGCGACCGAACGGGCGCGACTAAAGGCCCCCCCCCCCCTTTAGTCACGGTTGCTTAAGAACCGCGACTAAAGGCTCGTCCACGTGGGCGCCAGGTGGCCGTCGGGGCGGAGGACCTTTAGTCGCGGTTCTTCTGGCCAACCGCGACTAAAGGCCGCCGCAGGTTTAGGGTTTTAGCCCCCCCCCTTAAACCTGTTTTCTGTTTAATTTGTATTGTTTTATTTCTTTTGTGCTTTATTTTAATTTTGAAGGAGTTTCATATATTCTATGGTACTACATACATGCATATGAATGTACAATTTCAAATAAATTTGAAATTAGAACCAAAAAGAATTCAAGAGGAATATACAATATATATTCAATATCATCGGATGACCATATACAATTTTGAACAAGTTTCCATACATGATTTAATGCATATAAAGTTCTACGTCCTCGTAATAGTGTTCTCCTTTAGGATGGAGGACTTCCCTGCTGAACCATCCAGCTAGTTCCTCTTGAAGTGGTCGGAAGCGAGCTTCTGGACTAAGCATCCACCGGAGGTTATTCCTCTGAGCATTGGTATCACTCGGAACCCGCTCAGAGGTGTATCTCCGGATCATCTCACAGACATAGTATCCACATAGATTGGTCTCCGGTGGCTGAATATCCCCAGCATTCTTAGCCTTTAACATTTTGAATTCTAGCTCTTTTTTGAATTCACCGACCTTTGTATCTACGAACCGTCTCCAAACCCTACGAGGCAAAGAAAATTAAATGAACAAGAGAGTTATTAATTAGTTACTTGATATTAGGAAATGAACGAAATAGGCCGATCGATATAGAGCGCAAATGAATGAAAATAATTACTTCTGCAGCATTCTTCTCATGCCGCCCCAAAGCTTTGGATCCATATTCACAGAGTCGTGGACGAGACATTCTGAGGTGTTAACTTTAATTACTAGCAGAATCCAGTGGAACCTGCGGACACGATACATGCACAGTACGTCATGCATAACTCATCGATTAGCCGGCCACATACCATGCATGGAGTAAACAAAAGAGAATGTGCTCAAGACAGAAACACTCACTCAAAATGGTAAGGAAATAGAATATCACTTTTGAGTTCCTGCTTTGTAAGAAACTGCCACAGGTCTGCCTCCACGTCGGCGGGGTAACGCTCCAACACATGTCCATTAACGATGTGTGGGTCAATGAACCCAACATCATGGATGTTCCTTACTCTGCATTCCTTAATCTTCATTCTGCATGTATAATAGCGGACACAACAATATAGTTAGGACATATATATAGTGCAGGCAATATGAACGAGATGGGGTAGAAATTAATAAATCACTTACAGAACGTAGCAACTGATGATAGATTTATCGAGCTCGCGCAGATTGAAAAGCTGGAACAATTCACTCAGTTCAATTTGTACATAGTAATGTTTGAAGTGATGCTCATGTCTAACTTCCGCATAAATATATTCTTTGGCGTTTTTATTTTTTATGTAACCCTTGTACCATTTCAGCAGACCTTTCATTTGTGGAGGTAGATCCTTTTCCTGCGCAGGCTCGACGAGAGGCCCATTCTTGACATATGTAATTACTACCTCCTTCACTGGCGCCTCATCAAGGCCTAACAGTTCACGAAGAGTAATACCTAAGTTGGCCGCTTGTTCTCTGGCACTCGTTACAGTCAATCCCTGTGCTGCCGCAGCTTGTATGATCTCGGGGGCATCCGGACAGAAGGCTTCCACTATAAGCGGGGCAATCGATTGTTTACTTTGTTCCCCGAGCTGGGCAACTTGTTTCCCGCTTTTTTTACTTTCGGCCTTCTCCCGCTCTTTGTTCTCCTTGAACATGAGTGCCTGCCTGCGAAGTTCACGTGCATAGTCGTTAGGCAGATTCTTCGCGGCTTGGGACGGTGTGCTCAAAAATGACTTAGCCCACTTCTTTTGCTCATCAGAAAATACTGGCTTGGGCTCGGGCTCTCTTTTCTTCTTGCAGTCCGCCTTCCATTTCTCCAAATCAGCAGCCGCGGCCGCGTCGACTTCCTCGGCACTACGTTCCCAAGGCCTTGTGGGGAGAGGCTTCAGTGATGGCTCCGGTACCTTTGTGGTCTTAGGTACATAAGGGTCCGGGTTAATAATCCAGGACTGCTTCTGCTTCTTTGCCGGAGGTGGATTGGGGGGCGGCGTCTGATCACCCGCCGGACGAGGACTGGGGGGCGGCGGCTGATCACCCGCCGGACGTTGTGGACTGGGGGGCGGCGTCGGCTGACGTGACGGAGGTGTAGGTGAACCGCCACCACCACCACCACCACCACCACCGCCACCGCCACCACCACCACCGTAGGGGGGTGGACTTGTTGTCCTTGGCGCCTCGCCTGGAAACTTGATAAACTTCTTTTGCCATAGAATGAAATGGCGCTTGACATCTCCAAGTCTTTTCTCCCCTTCAGGTGTAGCAATGTCAATCTCCAGGTCCTCAAACCCTTGGACTATGTCCTCCACCGTGACACGAGCATAGCCATCTTGAATGGGGTTGTTGTGGTGGAGTGCTCCAGGTAAACATGGTAAAGCACTGCCGATGGCTACCTTCATGGACATGTTCCCGATAGGATAATACAGATGACATTCTTTCATCTCCTTTATATCGTCCACGGGGTAGCGAGGAGGCTCCGGTGCAGTAATTTCGACCACCAGAGGCTCCGGTGCAGTAATTTCGACCACCAGAGGCTCCGGTGCAGTAATTTCGATCGTCGGTGCATCTGCACCAGCCGGTGGGGCCTCCGTGGAAGCCACGCTGCTTCTCCGCTGCTGGCTTCCGAGATCCGCTGGATGATCTTCATGCTGCACCCGAGCTGCATCTCTTTCGGCTACTAGTACACTCATGGTTTTCTTCATCACATCCATTTCCGATGCCAACCGCGCCACAACATCTGCTTCCCGATCCATCTTTCTCTTACGGCTTCTGTAACCGTACGGGTCATCGTTCTGGGGGAACCCTATTTTCCACGGAATGTGCCCCATGCCTCGTACACGTCCTCCGTGTTCAGGATTCCCGAGGGCTTTTGTCAGCGCGTCGTTCTCTCTGTTGAACTTGATCTTCCCCTGTTGAGCATCCCTCATTGCGTTAATAAGGGCTTGGGTGGGTTTAATTAATTTGCCCCGGTAAACACACTCCCCTGTCTCCGGGTTCAGCGTTCCCCCATACCCGTACCACCAGCTTTTGGCCCTTGGGTCCCATCCCTCTGTACCTGGACGGATTCCTCGCGCCCTCAGCTCGTTCTCCATCTTCTCCAACCTAGGCACCCAAATGCGATACCCTCCTGGCCCCATAACATGATTGTACTCCTTCTTAGCCGCATTTTCCTTATTTTTTTCGATATTTGAATGAACTGCTCCGATTTCTTTTGCTTCACAAATTCTGGCCAATCATGTTTCAGTTTCTCATATTGTCCTTTGAAATCCGGAGTCTTGTTCTGCTTGACAAAGTCATGGGCTAGATTTTGCTTGAATTTCCGGAATGCGTCGGCCATCTTATGAAGAGCGAACTGTTTGACTAGCCTCCTCCTCTCCTTGTTTTCCTCAATCTTGTTACCCTCCTCATCGAATTTGTTGTATTCCGGAGGTAGAACGAAATGTTCCATAAGCTTCTTGAAGCAATCTTTTTTTGTTCTCTTATCGACAAAAGTGAAACCATCATTTCGTGCCTTCTTTGGCTCATTCCACTCCTGGACGGTGATCGAGACGTTGTCTCTAACAATGGCTCCGCATTGGCTGACAAACTTGGTGGCGTTCTTGCGGGGCTCCAGCGGCCTGCCGGTTGCACTATCGACAACCTCGATGGTGCATGTTTCTCCTTGTTTCATCGTCTTGGTTGCGCCACGCTTTGACGACGTACTCGATTGTTTCGACGATCCGGCCGAGGGCTAAAATAAGAAAGAGTCGCGCGCGTTAGTACACACATATTTATTCAAATCAGTTAGTTTGTATCACCAGAGGCTCAATGTATATATATACCTCGGCGCCGGAGGTGGTTGCTACTTCCATTTGAAGATCGTCGTTTATCGACGTTTGTTCGGCATCATCTTGCTGACGGCGCCCTTCATCTTCACCGTCAAGGTTCAGATAAGAAGAGATATCATCTTCTTCTTCTCCGGTCGGCACATATAGAATATCGCCGTTTATGATGCCGAACATATGTGCTTCACCGTCCGGATCATAGTTGTCCATAATCGGGTCAGCTCTATCGTCCGCCATTATGTCAGTCCTGAAAACATGTAGTAAAAACAAATTAATTAAGTGAAGAAGGGGGGCGGTGGCGGTGGCGGTGGCGAAAGGGCGGTGGCAAAAGGAGGGGGCGAGGAAGGGGTGGGAGAGGGTGTCGCGGTAGAGCGCGAGACGGGGCGGCAGACGACGGTGTCACGGAGAGGGGAGGCGAGGACAACACATTTATAACCCTCGCCGTCCCCTCTCGATCCCTAAAAAAACACCGCGCGCATCGCCGCCCCCTCGCCGCCCCTCTCCGTATAAACAAATTGTCCGAACAGAGCTTGGAGTAGAGTGGCTAGGGTTTGGCCAGGGATGCGGATGGAGACGAATATATGTAGGGTTTGGCCTGTTTTTATCCTTTTCATCTTTAAAACAATTCAGTATATCAAAATATAGCAATGAAAAAAGATATTTGAGAAATCATAAAATGTATGTGAATTCAAAAAATGAATCATAAAATGTTCATGGATACAAAAACATTGTGATTTTGCAAAAAAAAGGTTTTCAAAAAATGTTGATGATTTTGTGGAAAAAACAGGAATAAAAACATATTGTGTATTCAAAAAATGTTTAGGGATTTCAGAATAGTTCACGTATTTAATTTTTTCACTGATTCATGACATATTCGTGAATTTAAAAATTATTCGTGTATTTCAAAAAATTGATTTTATTAGACACAAAAAAATTCATCAAAACAAAAAAATATTAATGAATTCCAAAATTTATTCGCTGATTAAAACAGTGTTCACAAAGTTTCAATAAATTTCACAATTTTAAAAATTGTACGCGAATTTGTAAAAATGTTCATGGATTTGAAAATATGCATTATTTAAAATGTTCACAATTATTTTTAAAAAAAATCACAAAATTCTCTCTCTCTCTGCTCTCTCTCTCTCTCTCTCTGCTCTCTCTCTCTCTGCTCTCTCTCTCTCTCTCTCTCGATCAACGCCGGCGAGGCCGGCCGCCGGCGAGGCCGGTCGCCGGCGAGGGCGGCGAGGCCTCTCCGGCGAGGGAGGCCGGCGCGGGGCGGCGCGGTGGTGGGCGAGGGAGGCCGGCGCGGGCGGCGTACTAGGGCGAAAGGGGGCGGCAGGCGCCGTACGTGGGCGAGAGGGGGCGGCGGGCGACGGCGGGCGGCGTCGAGGGCGCGGGCGACGGCGGGCGGCGTCGAGGGCGAGGTCGACGGCGGGCGGCGTCGAGGGCGAGGGCGGCAGGCCTTCGGTGCGGCAGAGGCAGAGCGGAGAAATGGAGGCGACGGGTCGGGCGCATGTATTTGTAGCCCCCCCCTTTAGTCGCGGTTGGGGAGGCGACCCGCGACTAAAGGGCCTTTAGTCGCGGTTGGGGAGGCGACCCGCGACTAAAGGAGAACCTTTAGTCGCGGTCGGGGAGGCGACCCGCGACTAAAGGGTAACCTTTAGTCGCGGTTGGGGAGGCGACCCGCGACTAAAGGACTTTTTTGGCGGGTTTTTCGTTCCCGCGCGCAACCACCTTTAGTCGCGGTTGGGCAGGCCAACCGCGACTAAAAGTATTTTCCAAATACTTTTTCTTTTTCAAAATGTTAAAAATACAAATAATATATCAAAAAATTCAGAAAAATAAAACTAATTCAATTCAAAATTCTAAAAATACAAATAATATATCAAAAAATTCAGAAAAAAAAACTAATTCAATTCAAAATGTTAAAAATACAAATAATATATCAAAAAATTCAGAAAAATAAAACTAATTCAATTCAAAATTCTAAAAATACAAATAATATATCAAAAAATTCAGAAAAATAAAACTAATTCAATTCAAAATTCTAAAAATACAAATAATATATCAAAAAATTCAGAAAAAAAACTAATTCAATTCAAAATGTTAAAAATACAAATAATATATCAAAAAATTCAGAAAAATAAAACTAATTCAATTCAAAATTCAAAAAATACAAATAATATATCAAAAAATTCAGAAAAATAAAACTAATTCAATTCAAAATTCTAAAAATACAAATAATATATCAAAAAATTAAGAAAAATAAAACTAATTCAATTCAAAATGTTAAAAATACAAATAATATATCAAAAAATTCAGAAAAATAAAACTAATTCAATTCAAAATGTTAAAAATACAAATAATATATCAAAAAATTCAGAAAAATAAAACTAATTCAATTCAAAATAATATACCAGAGGCCGGTCGTCAAACTTTGGTATCCATGGAGCGTCATGGACTACATCACTCCAAATTTCATGTATCATTCGAAAATGGACACCAAACACATCACGGGTAATATAATTCACATGATCCATTCAACAAAGTTTGGTACAATAAATTATTACACATCATTTCTTCCCTTGTGTCCGTGCTTGCTTACGATTGTGCCGTATCCATGGAGCATCCTCATCATTTAACTTAATGCTTGGGTCGGTGTTCACTTTGAAGGGCGGAATTTCAGCAAACATATTATAATCTTCTGACATGTCTGTCTTGTCCTCCACTCCCACGATGTTTCTTTTCCCTGAAAGAACAATGTGGCGCTTTGGATCATCGCATGATGCACTGATCGTTTTCTTATCTTTCCGTTTCCTCGGTTTGCTACTCATGTCCTTCACATAGAAAACCTGAGCGACATCTTTCGCTAGGACGAATGGTTCGTCAAGGTAACCAAGATTGTTGAAATCCACCATTGTCATTCCGTATTGCTGGTCCACCTTTACCCCACCTCCTGTTAGCTTGAACCATTTGCACCGGAACAAAGGGACCTTAAAGGAGGGTCCATAGTCAAGTTCCCATATCTCCTCTATGTAACCATAATATGTGACCTTTTGCCCATTCTCGGTTGCTGCATCAAAGCGGACACCACTGTTTGGTTGGTGCTCTTTTTATCTTGGGCGATCGTGTAAAATGTATTCCCATTTATCTCGTACCCTTGGAAAGTCGTTATAGTCGAAGATGGTGTCTTGGCCAACATGTACAGCTGATCTACAACATCATTGTCATTCATTAAATGTTTTCTCAACCAACTGCCGAAAGTCTCCATGTGGGCCTTCCTAATCCAGGATTCAGGCTTCCCCGGGTTGTCCGAGCGTAAAATATTCTTGTGTTTCTCAAAGTACGGAGCCACCAAGCTGGAATTGGTCAGTACAGTGTGGTGTGCTTCAGTCAGAGAATGGCCGTCCATACATATCGTTGATTTCCTTCCGATCGTGCCTTTTCCACTTAGTCTCCCCTCGTGCCGCGATCGAGGAAGACCAATCGGCTTAAGGTCAGGAACAAAGTCAACACAAAACTCAATTACCTCCTCATTTCCATAGCCCTTGGCGATGCTTCCTTCTGGCCTAGCACGGTTACGAACATATTTCTTTAATACTCCCATGAACCTCTCGAAGGGGAACATATTGTGTAGAAATACAGGACCGAGAACGAAAATCTCTTCGACTAGGTGAACCAGGAGGTGCGTCATAATATTGAAGAAGGATGGCGGGAACACCAACTCGAAACTGACAAGACATTGGATCACATCGTTCTGTAACCGTGGTAGAACTTCTGGATTGATTACCTTCTGAGAGATTGCATTGAGGAATGCACATAGCTTCACAATGGCTACTCGAACATTTTCCGGCAGGAGCCCCCTCAAAGCAATCGGAAGCAATTGTGTCATAATCACGTGGCAGTCGTGAGACTTCAGGTTTTGGAACTTTTTCTCCGCCATGTTTATTATTCCCTTTATATTGGACGAGAATCCAGACGGGACCTTCATACTGCTCAGGCATTCAAAAAAGATGACCTTCTCTTCTTTGGTCAGAGCGTAGCTGGCACGACCTTGAAACCATTCCGGATGCCGGTCATCAGGGTCTTTCAAACGTTGCTGGTCCTGCCGTGCTTCCTTTGTATCATTTGTCTTCCCATACACGCCCAAGAAGCTTAGGAGGTTCACGCAAATATTCTTCGTAACGTGCATCACGTCGATTGCAGAGCGGACATCTAGGACTTTCCAATATTCTAGCTCCCAGAATATAGATTTCTTCTTCCACATGGCTGCGTGCCCGTCAGCTCCCTTCGGAACTGATTGTCCGCCAGGACCCTTTCCAAAGATGACTTTCAAATCCTTGACCATATCAAATACCTCAGCACCAGTGCGTTCCGCAGGCTTCGGCCGGTGATCTGCCTTGCCGTTGTAATGCTTGCCTTTCTTTCTTACTGGATGAATTTTCGGAAGAAATCGACGATGCCCAAGGTACACGTTCTTCTTACAATTTGGCAAATGTACACTTTCAGTCTCATGTAAGCAGTGCGTGCATGCATTGTATCCCTTATTTGACAGTCCCGAAAGGTTACTAAGAGCAGGCCAATCGTTGATGGTTACGAAAAGCAACGCTCGTAGGTCAAATTCCTCTTGTTTGTGCTCATCCCACACACGGACACCACCCCACAGCTGTAAAAGTTCATCAACTAATGGCCTTAGGTACACATCGATGTCGTTGCCGGGTTGCTTCGGACCTTGGATGAGCACTGGCATCATAATGAACTTCCGCTTCATGCACAACCAAGGAGGAAGGTTGTAGATGCATAGAGTCACGGGCCAGGTGCTATGGCTGGAGCTCTGCTCGCCAAAAGGATTCATGCCATCCGTACTTAGAGCAAATCTTATGTTCCTTGCGTCAGCTGCAAAATCTTTGAACCATCTGTCGATCTTTCTCCATTGCGTTCCATCTGCGGTGTGTCTCAACTCCCCGTCCGACTTACGGTCCTCTTTGTGCCATCGCAACAACTTGGCATGCTCTTTGTTCCTGAACAGACGTTTCAACCGTGGTATTATAGGAGCATACCACATCACCTTGGCGGGAACCCTCTTCCTGGGTTTCTGGCCCTCAACATCGTCACCAGGGTCATCGCCTCTGATCTTATAACGCAATGCAGTGCATACCGGGCATTCATTCAAATTCTCGTATTCACCGCGGTAGAGGATGCAGTCGTTGATGCATGCATGTATCTTCAGAACCTCTAAACCTAGAGGGCAGACAACCTTCTTTGCTTCGTACGTACTGGCGGGCAACTCGTTATCCTTTGGAAACATATTCTTCAACATTTTCAGCAAGTTTTCAAATGCCGAGTCAGCTACACCTGCCTCTGCCTTCCATTTCAGCAAATCCAGTGTGCAGCCCAGCTTTTTCAGACCATCATCGCATCCGGGGTACAGCGCCTTTCTGTGATCCTCTAACATGCGATCCAAATTCTCCCTCTCCTTTTCAGTTTCGCAGCGTCTCCGTGCATCAGCAATGGTCCGACCAAGATCATCAACGGGATCATCACGTGCCTCTTCTTCACCTTCCCCTTCACCTTCAGCATCCTCCATGAAAGTATCACCGAAATGAGCAAGATAGCTTTCATCGATGAAATCATCCCCTTCTTCATCTTCTTCCATTATAACCCCTCTTTCTCCATGCTTGGTCCAACAATTATAGCTTGGCATGAAACCGTGCCGAAGCAGATGCATGTGAACATCTCTTGAGGAAGAGTAACCCTTCTGATTCTTACAGATAACACATGGACAGATAACAAAATCCCCCTGCTTGTTCGCATTAGCCACTACGAGGAAATCTTTCAAACCCGTAGTGAACTCGCCGGAGAGTCGGTTACCGTACATCCATTGCCGATTCATCTGCATTATTATAATATAAAATATATAATTAACCATCATGCATTTGTTAAACTAACTAGCTACAAACAATATAAATTAAACAATGAACTGCACACATGCATATTTTATCAATGACACACATGCATGAAAGGTTCAAGTTGCTAACCGCGATCGAGGAGGAAAAAATAAATGAGGAACCTCAAGTGTGGCTCCAACACTTCATATCATGTTTGTTTCACCCTCTTAGGGCATTTCATCAAACACCTTGTGTGCATAAGAGGAACCAAAAGCAAACCTACACCCCCTTGTGAAGCTTGTGAAGAGAAGTGGCACCAAATGGCTAAGTGAGCGTGCTGAACTGGTATATATAGGGGAGGAGCTTTAGTCGCGGTTGGCCTGGCCAACCGCGACTAAAGGCCTTTGCGCACCTTTAGTCGCGGTTGGCCTGGCCAACCGCGACTAAAGCCCCTCACGTGCACCAGCTGGCCACCGAGCGCCCTGGGCCCAGGCCTTTGGTCGCGGTTCGTCTGCCGAACCGCGACTAAAGACTTCATTAGTCGCGGTTCCTACAGTTTCGCGACTAATGGGGCTGGACGGAAGCCTCTTTTTCTACCAGTGTAATGTCCTATTGGTACACCAATGCCACAAAAGTCTTCCATTGATGGTATGTCATGCCATATTATTTTGGAGCTCACTTCTATGTCAATAAAGCTACTCGTAATCACATTTGTGTCTCTAATGTTCTTGATTTCATTAGTACCATCTTTACT
Source organism: Triticum aestivum (assembly GCF_018294505.1). Classification (NCBI taxonomy): domain Eukaryota; kingdom Viridiplantae; phylum Streptophyta; class Magnoliopsida; order Poales; family Poaceae; genus Triticum; species Triticum aestivum. Next base: position 591,596,938 of record NC_057807.1, on the reverse strand, counting down.
CTTATAACTTCTAGTCGGTGGAGACAGGGGCAATGCTAAACTTACCTAGACTAGTTACAAACGTTTACGTGAAGACCAAGGTGGAGAATTATGATTGGTGTTTAGGGGAGGGAGAGGCCCACCCCCTTGATTTCAGGGGGGGGGGTAGATTAGTTTAGAAGGTTACGTAGCCTTGCGTATGGTGTTCGTAGATGTAGGATTATTGATGGGGACAGTCATGTATCACCTTCTTATTTTACACTAGTAGTAAAATCTGTTGCAAAGTGGGTGAGATGATGAGTTATCGAGTATAAAAAGTGTCCGTGTTATCGAGTAAACAGCTGTGATGCATCCCCGACATGCCGCCGGCCTTTATCCGTGTGTATGATATAGTTTTCGCTTTGCTCACACGTAAATCTACATGAGAATATATATGAAGGACCAGCTGACAAAATTCCAATTCCACGAGCTTCTAGGTGTGCATATGCTTCTGTATAAGTAAAGCCTATAGGCTCCATAAAACCACGGTATCATTGTCGTTGCTTGGCTTCTTCTTCGCATTTGACGTTTCTGCTCCACCTTCTAAATTCTTCTCATTGCAAACCGTAACATGATATTCCTCTTCGTGGCTAGATATTCCTAGTCCCACTCATTCACTGCTATCATAAATACATGTCGTTGTCATCACTCATGATAACTCCTACGTGTCGATTACATGTAAGGTAACTATGCGAGCACAAAACCGATCTAACCAAATATAGACCGCTTTGTGCTAGAAGAAAAGTCTTGTCGATAAAATTGTCCATATCGTTTTTTATCGGCCATTTTGACTTGACAAGCAATGTCCTATTGGTATACCAATGCCACAAGTCTTCCATGAATGGTATGTCATGCCATATTAATTTTGGAAGCTCACTTCTATGTCAATAAAGCTACCAAGCATATGTGTATCTCTAGTGCTGTTGATTTGTTAGGGCTATCTTTACTCTTGTAACTTCTAGTCGATGGAGGCAGTCGTGTATTACCTACGCTTTTTATACTAGTAACTAGTAAGCGTGCACGTGCAAATGCACGTCTCGACTAATATACAAGTATATGTGAGAATAACATGCATACAAAGATAGTTTGATTGTACCAGAAAATATTACAAATCAATACTGGTACAATTTGCATATATAGCCTTTTTTTTATTTAGAGATAGAAGACAAACACATCAATTTTTGTGGCCATTCCCTTGTGAACACTAAAGGAGGTGTTTATCTTTAACAAACAAAGCAGTGTGCTCTTTTTCTGTTATGAAATAGAACTGTAATGGAACTAACAGTAGGTGATTGCATTGATCTTGAGTTTGGGACAACCAAATAACCAACTGCAGGCTATCAAAAGCGCATCTAAATGATAGCTCTATTCAATTTTAAATTCAGTAGCACAAGCATAACCTCTACAGACGTTGAGACAAAAAACTGGTGTGTAGGAAATAAATTCAGACAAACATCACAATGTTTCCTTCTTGTGTTTTTACCTGCAGTGTTCTTTTTGCTAAACAATGCTTTGACGAGGTCACCTTTAAATCTTTTGAATCACGAGCACCCAGCTATGACAAGACATAGCCAACAAACTAACTGTTCCCAGATTTTCATCCATGCATGATGTCCACAAACATTTGATGTATATGCTACTTTCAAGACCTGAAAGTTGGACTCGGAGATTGTTAAAATGTTTAGGATTAAATGCTAATCTTGATCAGAGGCAAAATACAAACAAAGAAATAGAAATACAATTTAGAGTATGAACTAACCTCCTCCCATCAGGATTAAATGCTAATTCATTGATTGGTCCAAAATGTCCTTTAACACCACCAATCTCTTCTTCTAAAATCTGAAATTCACAACAAAATCATGTCACAGAAATTGACAATACCTTGATGCATTCAAATTCAAATTAGAAGAATCACGACAAAATTGTTAGACCACAGTTCTATATTATTTTCTCTGTTTATCACAACCAAAATGGGTTTTAGTTTATATAAACAACAATATATTCTCTGAAGTGTTAGTTGTTTTCTTTTATTTCTTTGAAACTCTCTCAAGTTGTACTCACAACATATTACAGAGAGGTTTGTATGGTGGCTCCTGTACAGGAGTATTTATTTGAATTACATGCAGTATTTTATTTGAATAATTTGGTGTGTTACCAGGAGATACCAGCTAGCGCCATGTTTTTGTTCATTTATGAATTGGATCTTGTTTTGGTTCAAAATTCAGGAGATACCAGCAAGCAGCTATGTTTCCTGGACCATTTGTTGATCTGTTAATTTATTCTTGGTGTGTTGCTGTTCCAAGAAGCAAGTATTGAGATGTCTACTGTTTGTGAAAACCTACAGTTGAAAAAGGCCAGCCCTATATCCCAAAATGGCTACAATAGTGTCTGCGAACAATAATCCCTTGGAGATAAACTGAGGCTGCTACCTATGAAAAGTCCAGCCCTACTGCAATTTGTTAAATCTGCACATCAACCGAATTCAGAAACAGAATATAAGCCAGCCCTAGTTCATCATTGTAGGCCAGCATGAAACACACTCTAAAAAAAGCCTAAAAAGCCACTATTATTGTCTTACTGCTATTGTTTGAAGTTGAAGTCTACCCTGTTTTACTCCAAAGTCAATTCAGGTTTATTTAAATTGACAGCAGCGTAGTCATCTCAACAGCACCTTAGTCAACCTGTAAAATTTACAACAAATCCAATTCGTATTGAACAGCGCCGTACTGTAATTTGCTGCAATTTATTCCAAAGAATCGACTAAATCAGCTTCTACCAGCACTTGAAGATGACTACAGTACATCAACTTCTACTCCGAGGAGTACCATCTTGTCTACAACAAAGAATTGACTACTCCGAGGGGACAAATCTGGAGAATCACTTGGAATAAATCTTTGGAAATTTTAGATTATCACAACAAAGAAGCATTTTTATTCCGTGACTCTGAATTTATGCATAAACGCAGTTTGAAGGCGAAACTGAATCCAATGGTGGACAGCGGGTGGGTTACCTGATGTGCTGGTCGACGACAGGTGTGTGGCGGTCAGAGACTTCTTCTTCTGAATACATTTAACCCAGCCATGAGCCCGTGACTAACTGGGTGATCATTTTATCCTGCAGCTAAGCAAAACCAAAAGAGCACTGCTGCCCAGCATGCCAGCTCTTTTGGAAAAAGAGAAGTGCTACCAACTTATTTTCTCCTAGCATTTCATTTGATAATGGGGTTGGATTTGATCAAAGCAAACAGCCATGCCTTACTCTATCAGTTACATGCTTACAGCTAATGAAAACCATTGCGATTCATGAAAACTACGGCCAAGGAATAAAAGGAAAAGAAACACGGTGGTCATGGGCGCCTGAGTTTCATCACCATCGAAAAACACCATGGGAAAAGTACTATAGGGATTGAAAGGGGAAGAGATGACATGGTCGCTACTTACCAACGGATGGAGCAGAACGTTGTCTTGGAGATAGGGCGGAGAAGGGCGGGGCTGGTAGCAGGAAGACCAACGACGGAAGGCAGGAGAGCAATGGGGGATCTCGAACCGGCAGGGAACTGGCGGCGGAGGGCCCCGCGCCACCGTGCCGCAGGCTCAGGCGCGACCTCGTACGCCGACAGTAGGCCCACACGCGTCCACGCCCCTGGCAGCGGCGGCGGCGGCAGCTCCCGCGTACCTCTCGCCGCCGAGGATGAGGGGCGGCGCGTAGAGCAGGTTCGCGTGAGGGAGGCGAGGCAGGCACTGGAGAGGCGAGGGGGTGCCGGGTTCCTGCGGCGGGGCTCCCCCGGCGCGCGACGGGCGGCGGCTCCGATGGGGCGGCTCCCGGGGCGACGGGCGCGGCGACCGACGGCGGCTGCAGGAGGCGGCGAAGGGCGCAGCGGGGCGGCTCCGGTGGCTGGGGAGGCGACGACCCGCGGCGGGACGGCTCCCGCGGCGGGGGCGTGCTCCCGTGGCTGGGGAGGCGGCAACCCGCGGCGGGGGCGGGCTCCCGCGGCTGGGGAGGCGGCGAACGGCGCGGCGGGGGCGGGCTCCCGGCGACCTGCGGCGGCTTCCCGTGGCTCCGGCGGCGCGAGGCGGCGGTGAAGGGCGCGGCTTCCCGTGGCTCGGCGCGAGGCTGCGGGAGGCGAACGACGCGGGAGGAGGAGGAGGTCGTGCGGGAGGAGAAGGTGGAGGTCGTGCGGGCGATCGGTTTTGTTAATGCGGGGCGATTAGCGATCGATCGTGCCTTGTTGCGTGATTGGTAGCGTTAAACACAGAATGATTAAGGGCCATTAGATTTTAATGATGGATGGGTGGGATTGTTTGGATCTGTCTCTCTCTCTTTCTTTTATAATGGTAGTAGATAAAATCTGTTGCAAAGTAGTATGTGAGATGTTGAGTCTATTGAGTATAAAAGGTGTCATCGCTATCGAGTAGCGAGTACCAAAGTTGAGATGACTCGACATGACATGGCTGGTAGAGGAATTTGTTCTTAGCAACGCACAAGTGTTGAGCCTGTGTGATCTATATGTGCAAATTCAGCTATTACGTTTGGGAAATGTTTAAAAGCTGACTTAAGATTTTTTTTAACATTTCCCGACGAACACCTAGAATTGCCAAAAGAAGATAAAATTTTCATGTTGTCTGTAAGAGATTTTCCATGCTCTAAAGCGAAAATTGCCAGTATAGTGCAAAAAATGGTAGAAAAATTGCCACGATGCGCAGAGTTAGTGACATGCGTTCAGTCGGGATCTAACGGTCCTAACTCCTAAGGCGTTCGCTGGGTTCTTAAAAAAATCTGACATTTATTGGTTACCAAAGTTCTTACATTTTGGTATATCTTGTTTCACGTTTCCCTATATTTTGTTTAAAAACAACAACGATTACACCATAGACGCACACATTCACACAACACCTACCGAAAACAGAATCGAAGCTGTAGGGCTTTAAGACAACCGTCTCACACTGAAAGAATAACCTACACTTCTACATTTAAAGCTCTGAAGAATTTGCGAACTGAGTCTGTCTTAGATGGTTAAGTTCTGAAGATTTGACACAGGTGCTCGTATTTTTATGGATTCATTTCAGGCTTTGCGACGATATTTGTTTAGTGGAAGAAGACGTTCACATCGAGTGCGGTTCAAAAATTCCAATGAACTTTGTTATGCAGTTGCCAAAAAAATATCCAAGTTATCCACGTGTCGATAAGCACGACGAAATCCGGCTCGTGCGCGCATGAGCGGCGGCCGGCGGGCGAGCGCGCGTGTGGCCGGAGGAAAATCCCATCCAGGAGGCGGAAGCGGAGCCGCACCACCCGTTCCGTTATTCTCTCACCCACGAACGAACCGAACCGACCTCATTATTGCCCCGCGGCCCCCAGCCCAGCCCCCACCTCCCTTCGCCCCGGCCCGGAACTCGCTCCCCCGCCTCCCTCCGTCGCCCGCGGTCGCTGCTGGCTTCCAACGCACGCGGCATCCGAATCCGCACCGCACCGCACCCGATCCCCCGCGCCACTTGTCCCGCCGCCCAATGCCCGCCCTCCGGTGAGATGGCGCCGCCGCGCGGCGGTGCTCCCACCCCCTCGGATTCCCCCCACGCCATTTATTCTCCCCCAACAGCGTCCCGTCATCCCCCTCACCCGCACCACCCCCGCTCGCCTATTTAAGGCCCAGCGACATGCTCTCCAGGAGGCCGCTCGCCGCCGCGCTACGCCTCGCGCCCCTCTCGCCTCCGCTCCTCCTCTTCTTCGCCTCCTCCTCCTCCTCGTCGTCGTCACCCGCCTCGTGCTCCTCCCCCGCCGCTTCGGCCTCGGGCCCCAGAGGTGCGCGCTTCTGACGAGCATTCGTTTGATTCGGGGCGTTTTTGGTGTGTGTGTCGGTTTCGCGGCGGCACGCTTAATTTTAGCGATGCCTGCGTTGGCCGTTCCTCTCTAATTTTGGCGCTCTTGAATTAAATACGAGAACGTTGGTTTTGATCCGAGGCCAGTCCTGCTAGGCTGTAGAGGGGCAACCCAATTCGGTTTCCGGTCCATGGGCGAATGCTGAAGCATAATCGCGTATGCTTTGCTCTGCTTTCGTGCCCGTCTTAACGAATTTCGTGGTTCGTATCTGTTTACGATGAGATTTTGAGATTCGTATGTATGGGCTGATCAGCCCTTTTTCTGAGCTGCTAACTTATATACTCTGGACTTCGTTTCAGTTTGTCTGAATTATGCAGTTTAAATCCTGTTTCCTGATCGTGTCGTTATGGTAGTCATGCCACGTTCATTGATCGGTCAATCACTAGACTTTCACAGTTTCACCGACCTTTGTTAATTCCTGGTTGAAACACGGAGTTCTATCACTGAATTACAGTGTGATATCTCTGACGTACTTTGTTCTATTCACCTCGTATCAGGCTGCAGTGCTCTAAGGATGGATACCGGCGCTGTGGAGCCAGCTTCAACGGGGGCAATCTGGTCAACACCGTCGGTGGAGCCGAGAAGCATTTCCATCGGGAAGCAGATATTCTGCAACAGGTCTCTCAACATGAGGAACATCACCGCAGTAGGATTTGATATGGACTACACTCTTGCGCAGTACAAGCCTGAGACATTTGAGGCCCTTGCTTACCATGGCACCATTGAGAAGCTCGTGAAGGATCTCAACTACCCTGAGGAGGTTGATGTCAATAGTTACTTCTCCCATTTTATGTGATTTCAGATTTGATATAGATACTTGGGGTCTGTTGTCGTGTCTAGGATTTCATGGTTGCCTCAAAGTAACTTAATAGTTGCATTTAACACAGTACCAACATCATGTCTTTACCTGCTTCGACTTTTGAGCAATATTCCCACCTGGGATAGTCCATGATTTGGACCATGAATTTTGTTCGGTAGTATAAATGCGTGAAATTTGTTGCTGCTCTGAACCAAAGAATTTTGTGCTAGTTACTGCTATTTATCTTAGGAAGGATCACCAATTTCTGCACTAATGTAGTAGCAAAAGGTTCATACTATCAAGTGAATATCTGTTTATTACAGAAGTGCGGAGTTCTTTGTGAAGGACATTTAGTTTTTCTTAGGACTAGCAATTTGATGCTGAGACTTGTGGGCTTAATACTCTCTTGGCTTGCAAGTTTTTGTTCTGAATTGGATTTACTCTGTTTCATTCTGCAGCTGTTGACATGGCAATTTGACTGGAAGTATATGGTCAGAGGACTAGTTCTTGATAAGAAAAGAGGAAATATCTTGAAGGTCCGCTGTATTTGCTTGAACTCACTTCACTTTGTTGACTGAAAATGAACTTGTGACACATAGAAACAACATTACTCTGTCTAATAAAAAATGTACATCGTTTTGGATATTGACATGATCTACAAGGCGAAACTTTGACCATCAGTTTCTATGAAAGTACATTGCTTCAAATAAAAATGATTATTCACTAAAAACATATTCCATATCAGATTTAGTAATATAAATTTCATGTAACCAATGTTGGTAAAAAAACAGTGCTGGTTAAACTTAAGAATGTTTGACTGATCTCTTAAAAACCTTTTGCAAGCAGTGGGTGTAGGATCTAAATTAAAGAATAATGAGAACAAGATGCAGGAAACCCATGGGAGGACAGGGAGCAATTTTTTGTATTTAGCAACAAAGGGGTCATATTATTTACAAAATCAAAGTTCCATGTCTACATTGATGCCTGAAACCTTTTGTTTGTGCTTGCATGATACTAGTGCCGACCTAATTTCTACCTTATTGTTTTTACTTTATATCTAGTTTTCACTTTAAGATTGCATGTTGTAGTTCCCTATTCATACTTCTTGACCGTTGAAAACACCAATTGTTCACTGAACACTTCCCATCATGTTGAAAATATTCAATCCTCTCTTGATGCAAAAGTTCTGTATGATAGGAGGCAACTGTTGAAGTGTATATGTCGATTTCCTAGCCCTTTCCATCAGTTTGGACCTTTGGTTGCATTGGCTAGTGCATGAAGCTTAACAGCAACAACACAAAATAGACCTAGCATAAATTAAATTGCCACTGCTTATTTACTGTACTTGCTACTGTTGGTTAATTTTACGTTTATACTTTCTGAATCAGTGATCAGTTTAACTGCCATTTTAACTATGATGTGCAATATCAGATGGACCGGCACAAGTATGTAAAAGTTGCATACCATGGATTTAGGGAGATGTCAAAGGAAGAGAAAGTTGCTGCTTATGGGAGTACATTGATAAGGGATTCCTTCGATGAACCTGATTATGCCCTTATAGATACACTTTTCTCACTGGGTGAAGCCTATCTGTTTGCTCAGCTTGTTGATTTCATGGACAACAATCCTGCAAAAGTACCTTCAGGCACTGAGTATGGTCATTAGATCCATATATAGTTATGATTCTTTCACAAATGATTTGAAAATGATTACAACGTACCAAATGTGTATGGATATTGGCAAGCATAGGTGAAAATTATGCTTTCACGTATGTTTGTCTATTCATTTTCGTCTGTTCCTCTGCCTATATACGTAAAATATTGGACAGACATTTTATTCCATGTATTCTGATCTGCGTCTTCCATTTTACTTGTATTGATATGCTAATGTACTTGCTACCTTGGATTATTTTGTTGTTACAGCTATGCGCATATGTATAGAGATGTGAGGTCTGCGGTTGATCTGTGTCATCGTGATGGAACTTTAAAACGAATGGTTGCAAAGGAACCTAGCAGGTAGTTCTGTATAATCTTAAACAACCATGTAGTGGTTATTCTAGATCATAGTGCTAGGCACAACAAAGAGTGGACATCATTTTGCTTTCTTTTTTGCAATAATTTGGTATGGTTCTCTTTTTGTTTGTTCACGTGCCTATAGACCTGCGTATATTTCCCCCATTGTTTATGATGTAAGAATTTATACAATTAGGTTTTAACTGGCACAGCTGATTTGTGTGTTCAAACTTGCCAGGTATATTAATGAAGACTTGGCAATTGTGCCGATGCTTCAAATGCTTAGAAAATCTGGACGCTCCACATTCTTGGTGACAAACAGGTATGCTCTTATATCATTTCAGGTTTGATAGATGTCCACCCAAACTGAGGCAGTTTATTTGATGGACAAAAGAAATAATTTGATCATTTTTGTCTGGCCGCATTTCATCTGTCTCTTACTATCTGGAGATGAGCTTGTTTATGCAGTTTATGGGACTACACTGATGTTGTCATGAACTACCTATGTGGGCCATATATGTCAGATGTAAGCTCAAGTCACAACCACAAGTGGCTTGAGTATTTTGATGTTGTTATAACAGGCAGGTTGGTATATCTTGTTTATTTTATTTTATTTTTGTAAATTTATGCTTAGTTATCTGCCTTCTCAACTAAGCCCATCCTTTCTGAACTTTTCAGTTCAAAGCCAAGCTTTTTTCATGATGATAATCGAACAGGATTGTTTGAAGTTGAGCCTGATTCTGGGAAACTTCTAAATGCTGATCTTCAGGAAAGTAAAGTGGTTTTAATGTCTTACCCGTTTCTATGAACCATGTTTTATAATATATGTGTTCTTTATGTAGATTGGAAGCCCAAGATCAAGTCAACATCAGCCAAAACCAATTCACAAAGTGTACCAGGTACTTGTTTTCCTGATTCTGGATGTGTGTAAAACTCTAAAAGTAGAATACTAAAATCTCTCTTATTACTTTCTAATAGTGCAAATGTCTACCTGGTCAATTAGCATTTTGTGAATGTACTTGTAATGGCTACGCTATGTATCTTGCTCTAATAAGCGAAGAAATTATTTTCCAGGGAGGCAATGTTGGTCATCTTCACAGACTACTTTCTGTTGCTTCTAGTTCGCAGGTAACTTCCTGTACTTATTATACAATCTGTTGTGGGTTTGGTACATGTTAGCTGTATTTCTCTGTTTGTGGCTGATTGCAATGAATTTCCTGTTTACTTGGAATTCCAATAATCAAATCAAATAATGCAATATCTTACCATATAGATCCTCTATGTTGGTGATCACATATATGGGGACATACTCCGCAGCAAGAAAGTTCTAGGTATGTGTTATTCAATCTATAATGTTAGTACACTTGCAATCGCCACCTGCTGTTAAATTGATTCAATTTGGTACTTTTGATTGTGCGGAAGCTTTAATGATGTTCTTGTATTTTATAGATAAAAATACACATGGCAATTAGCGTGCATGCTTGATCAATTCAAGTAACTACACAGGACCATCCAATGAGTCCTAAGTGCCTTATTATTTTTCTCTGCACTCATCATCGATGCTGCTGATGGTGTCAAATTCAGTTTGAATAGCAATGCTTAGTTAAAAAGTCGGCCTGTGTTACGGATGTCCTCTGAGTTGTGGTTGGTGGTCGATTCCGCATTTCACTTTCCATTTCTCCAGTGATTATGTGCTGTGTTTATTTAAAAGGTTGGCGGACTATGCTGGTAATACCTGAGCTGGAGCAAGAGGTGAAGCTTCAATCAGAATCAAAGTCTACTCGAAAGGTATAGATATATTACTCAGTAATCCTGAAAATGACTTTTAGCAACATATAATAACTGGGCACAAGCTTTAACAGACCTAACTTTGCATGATTTGCAAATAGCATTCTGTAAGATTTTCATTGTGGTTCCATGAGAGCTTAGTGTTGCACCAGAACTGTTGCCTTTAGAACTGCAGCAAAACTTGGTGGCACAACAGCTTTCTAATGGTGGTAAATTTAACTAAACTTTGATGACCACAAGTTGCATGTGACTGTTCAGATTTGCATGTTAAATTGGTTATAATCTTGACCAGGAAAGGGCCTTCTGTGTTTGTCTCTCAGATTTCAATACAGTCTAATAAGGTTTGTGTCAAAACAAGGAGTTTGTGAGGATTATTAGAACTGAAACCTTTGTTATTTGCGGCCAGCACTATTGGCCCTGCATGTTAAATTGATTATAGTCTTGACCCGGAAAAGGTCTTATGAGATTTTGTCTGAGATTTGAATAGTCTAATAAAGTTCGTGTCAGAACAAGGAGTTTGTTTGTATTAGTTGAAGTGAAACTTCACTCATGATTACACCCTAGGGATGAATTTTACTCCCTCCGTTCCAAAATAGATGACCCAACTTTGTACTAAAACTAGTATAAAGTTGGGTCATCTATTTTGGAACGGAGGGAGTAGTTGGTATATCTGGCCTGAAAGCTTTGCAAACTCAGAAGTTTCCCCTCACATAGGCACAATGTTCTGAGGGTGCTTGCACATCACAAGTACTATGAGAAGAAATTGAGCGGCAAATCAGATTGTTTCTGTATTCATGTTAGGAAAGCATAGCAAAAGGGCGATGAACTTCTTTCTAAAAATATATATATTCTCCATTGGTTAATACATCATTACGGGAAAATGTAGGCAAGGTGCACATGCAAAATAAATATCTCATTTGCCAAAACATTCGAGTTTATTGTCCCTTTATCTGTTTTTTCTCTGTTGAGCTTCCATGTTGTCAATCTGTGTGTTGGCAATCTTCTTAATAGCTCTTTTTATGCTTGTCACCCTACTCAGGAGCTTAGACACCTTAGAATGGAGCGCGATTCAGTTGAAGACACGATCCATCGCCTTGAATGGTCTCTTCAGTAAGTTGATCACTTTTGGTACTTTTCTGCCTTTTGAGTCACTCACATTTAATATGTTCTTGATTCATCGTTTAAGGGTTTACTTGAATACTTCTATAGATGAACCAAAATTTATAGGAATGATTTTGTGAATCATTACAATTTTTATGCATATGGATCAAATCATCAATGGAAGTAACTCATTACGTGCATACACCAAATACCAAATAGGGAAACTCGTTTAAGGCTTGGACTTTTGAGACTACATTTAATGATCGTGAAACAGTGTTCAGTAGGGTCATAATTCTTTATTGAATGCAAAGAGAGTACTTTGGAACCTTCCTTTTAAAGACGTGCTTGATGTAACCTGCATGTCCATGGAATGAAGGTCAGAACATGGATGGTAATGATGTTTCAGATGCGAAGTTCATGGTTGTGCAAGTTGCAGGACATGTATGCTGGTGCATACTGCTGCTGAATGTGAACTACTTTGTTTCATAGTTGGCCGTCTTGAGATGAAACACAGTGTCGTTGCAAGCATGCAACAGCTTCGCCGCTGATTTGTTCATCTGTTCTCTGGTGAGTATCGGTCGCTTGTTGCGGCAGTGCTTCTGCTGTTGCGTATGCTCTCTAGTTTGGGTCTTGCAAAGAGAAGTGGCCTCAAGTGAACGGAGATGCTAGGGCTGTTAGCATCAATGGATCTAATGTTGCACAAAAATATCAAATACACAATACAACATGACACACACACCTTTATGAAAGATAAGATCAAGCAAGAATTTTTTCACTCAACTTGTGTTCTTATCTAAATCGGTTGTATGTAGCTGTTATAGGGGTTTAGAATGCCCATCAATTTACATATGTGAACAAATACTTGGCAAATAGTACGAAGCATTGAGAATTTATGCACATTAACTCTGTGCACACTCTTAAGAAATTCTCCGATACTTCCACACTAATTTTCCTTAGGGTATTGAATTGACCATTCAAATGCTCCTAGAATAATTCAAATTGGCCCTCGTATGAATGGTCAAGTTGTACCCTTGAAGCTTTAGTGTGAAAGCATTGGACATTTTCTTAGAGCGTGCTTGAAGTTAATTGGTGTGTAACTTCATAATGACCACATATTTCTTAATTGAAGTTATTTGCTTGTTTTTTGTCCACATATTTAAATCATTCGCATCTAGAACCCTCATGAAAGATACATATGACTGATGAATAAACCAAGCCAAGTTGAGTTGAAACAATGTTTGCTTTTTGGTCGTCTTTCTCAAGTGTGTGCGTCTATTTGTGTATGCGTGTTTGAAATGTTTGTCCATCGCTAGATCCTTTGGGGCCAACAGCCATGGCATCTTTGTTCATTTTTTATCACTTCTCTCTGTAGGAGACATACCTGAGAGCAAACACAGAAGCAGAATCACTGCCACAACAAATGACCACTTCTCACCAGCGCTGAGATTAAAGAAATCAGCGGTGAGGCTGCTGTGTGCTTGGAGCGGCACCGTGGTTGATCTCAAGACAAGCAATTCTAAGACAAAGTAGGCCACATTCAGTAGCAGCAACCACCTTCATGTTCTTCTCTTCTTCGACAGCCTACTCCTCTAGCAGAGCCCCTCCCCATTTGAGTCGTGCCCCACTGCCCCTCCCCATTTGAGTCGTGCTCCACTGCCCCTCCCCATTTGAGTCGTCACTGTGCTAAACCCCACTCTTATTAGTGTGAAAGAGCAAGTGGTGCAGCACATTCCAAGTTGAGTTGCATTTGCAGCGCGAGAGATTTATCATTCACGCTCTTGCACAGTTGATTTACCTCGGCCCTTCCTCTGAATCTTAATCTTTTCCAAGAGTATTTGTATTCCGCATCGCCTTTCAAAAGGCTGAATGGTAAAATCCTTGCTTAGGAAATTCAATTTAAGTTGAATGTGACCAACCAATTTTTGTTTCAAACAGATGGGTTTTTTTATGCTTCATTTTGTTGCTGCAGCATGGGTCATTTTCCAATTCAATGTCCGTGCTGTCTCCATTTGGCCAATGGGTTGTCCAGATCCTGCCTCTGTAGCTTTTTTACCACCGCAATATTGATCTCTGCTTCCTCAACCAATGATCACGTACATTCTTGGCTGCGCGGTGGCATTTGGAATGCTCAATGATTATGTCAGATGCTAATGCCATCACACACACTTAAGGATGAAAAACGACGCGCTTCAAGGATCTGTCAAATGCTTTGTGAAAAACTCTGCTTGCTATTACCTAAGTTTGTTGAACTTTGTTTTGCTAACTTATCAAACAGAGAAGGGATTGGGAACGGGGGTTGTGATTAGACTATTAGAGCCGACGAAACTCAGCAAGAAAGCCAGAGGGAGGGAGCATTTAGGTCGAAGGTAAAAAAGGAAAGAAGGTTGCAAGCTGCCGGCATCGCTTGCAGGAGTGTTGCTCTAGGTCGGCAGCATTTGGGCTAGTAAGCAAGGAGGAATGGGTGGCCTGTCATGGCGGATTTTGCGCTGACCTTCCTGTCTCCAAGCGGCAGTAGAATGCCGACGTTGATGGTGTCTGAAATGACTTATGCAAGCTTGTTCCAAAATGTGTGACCTTTAACTGGTCATCACCCTGGAGGGCTTGTTCCAAAATGCAATTTACTCTTTAATCATTATTTTTTGAAGAAGACAACATGGCACAAGAGTAATTCAGAAGGCGCACATATATTTGTGCCTTTGCATGCAAGGTATGCAAAAATCACAACAATGACATTAATGAGGTGATGGGCTTAATATGTCAAGATCAAACTTTCTAATCATTGTGCACACTTTAATGTGAAGTTAAGTGTTAAGCGTTCACTTGCCTAGCGCAAAAAAAAAAATTATGGTCAAAGTGTGTATAGTGCATAAAACAGTTCTGCTTGGTTATTTTTATTTTATGTCTAAATCATTATGTCCAACCTCTTTGTGTTTTCTAGATTTGAAGATCTTACAGAGAATGAGAAGGGGAAGTTGTTATCTGAGCATGATAATCTACTGGTAAGTTCTTGTTATGTTTTAGTCTTGTTGGTTGGTCGGTATTTGGAAGAAATTAGTACTCCCTCCGATCCATATTAATTGACGCTGGTTTAGTAATATGGATCGGAGGGAGTAGTTGTTTCACATGAATCTAACTCATCTACCGTGCCATTTGAACTGAAAAAAGCGTAGGATTGGTGAACAATATGGTAGCCCTCCATGACTCATGCTGTATCCACTTCTAGCTGGCTTGCTTTTTAACTCGTGGTAGTTTTTTCTCTGATTGCAGCAAAAGCTGAAGGGTATCCGCTGCCTTCTCCGAGATGCTCAGATGCAACATCATCAGAAGGTAAGTTGTCAAGTTACATAACTTTGTGATCACATTCATCATTGTGTATCATAGTTCACAAAATTTAGGTGATATGCTTAATCGTAGAAAATATCCTCTGCAAAAAAATCATAACTGTGTTAATATTTTGTGTCTGTCCAGTTTCACAAGGTGTGGGGACAGCTTATGAAGACTGGGTACCAAAATTCTCGGTTTGCTCACCAGGTGATGTACCTGTAAAAAAACACGACAGTAATTTTTAGCAGTCGACTGATATATTCTACTTTTGCTTGTGTCAACATTCCACAGGTCGAGAGATTTGCGTGCCTATACTGCAGCCAAGTTACAGACTTTGGGTTGTATTCTCCCAACAAGTATTACCGTCCGAGCGAAGATTACATGCCCCATGAGTTCGATGTGCTTGGCCTGTAGAACTAGTTTGTGTTGATGCGGAATCGAAGTTCTCCTTTGAGGTGTAGGTTGCAACAAGATATGGGCACAATTTTAGCATGATACCGAATAACAAATGTTTACCACCTCACACAATGGATGAGGTCTACCTGGTGAAACTTCACCCATTTTACATGTTTATATACTATAGTTGCTGATAGGAAATTTTACAGGTTTCCCGCTTTGTACATAACATGTTCTAACAGGGGGCGAATGAAACCAATGTTGAATGTTGATCATTCCAACTTTCAAAGTGAATAATTTAATTTGGTTACTCCCGCTTGCCTATGATCATCTGAATTTATAATCCCAATGCGGTCATTTGGTTCAATGTTTGAAAGGCCGAGCCATTTGTTTCTCACGAAGCTGTGTGTACTGGTTCGTTCAAATAGCTGGAAATGCTTGACACCACTGCAGCAACATTGGTGAATGTGTGACCTGACCTTACAGAAGCCCAACCCTAACAGCTCTTTGTGAAAACAATTTAATTCTTGGCTATTTTGAGGGTGAACGACAACCTGGAAATGTTAATGCTCCATTGGTAAGCAGAGATATAGGAGGCTAGCCTGGCTAGTTAGAAACTTCTATGTAAGTTGACCTGAATTGTAATTGATCATAATACTTTAATAGTTGATACAAACGAAGTTAAGCACAAATCCTTTAGATTTGAACATAGCTGGCTTTTAAGAGAAGATTTTTTTAAAATAGGTGGAAAGAATCTGAAATGAACTTATCTTGTTTAGATGTGATGCAGAAGAAATTGAAGAAAGCAAGTATTTGGAAGGACGGGAGAGAAATCTAAGAGGCCAAATACTAAAGGACATGGTAGATCTAACAGATGAGCTAATATGGCTAGGAGTCGTCGTATTCAAAGCTCTCTATGTGAATCTTTGGAAGAAGAGCAATACTGGCATAGGAGATTAAGTGAAGACGGGATGCTTAAGGGGGACAACAACACTAGCTGCTTTCACGTGATTGCTAAAAAAGGAAACATTGCATTTTTTCCCTGAATATACATCAACTGCTCATTTGCTAATCATGCTACTGAGTTTTACAAAAACTTGTTTGGTCCTGCTGAAGGTTATGTTTGGGTTGTCCATGCAAAAATATTTGAGGAGAACACCAGGGAACTTAGTAGATTCTTTAGTGAAGACGAAATTAAGAGTGTGATGAAAACAAATAGGGCTGGAGGTGTGGTTGGATTTTCCATTGAATTTTTTCAAACTTGTTGTCCTTTTATTAAAGGTGAAGACGATGTCATGATGTGCTTAGTAGAATTAATTTTGGTACCATTACACTTGTTCAAAAAGGGGCTAACAGTGACACAATACATAAATTCAGACCTATTTGTCTTCTCCATGCTCTTTAAGCCTTCTCCAAAAAGTCATGGATGAAAGGGTGGCACCTATGAAAAATTTGGAACCTTACATGCTTATTGAAATGGTTTAGCAACATATTGAATTGAAAATGTATCCACTAATACTAACCTGTCAAGATTTTTACATATAATTTTCTCTTGTGAATATTTTTTGTGCTTAACTACTACTCCCTCCATTTTATTTACTCCACATATTAGTTTTGGTCAAAGTCAAGCTTTATAAACTTTGACAAAGTTTATAGACAAAAATATTAACATGTACAATAACATATCAATACCATTAGATTCATTATTGAACGTACTTTCGCATCATATAGATTTGTTATCGTAAATATTTATATTCTTTCCTATAAACTTGGTTAAACTTTTTGAAGTTTGACTTCAGTCAACTCTAATATGCAAAGTAAATAAAAGCGGAGGGAGTATTACCTAACATTATGTGGAACAATTTTACATGTAGAAGTCCTTTTTTAGTTAAAAATGGGAAAGACCATATTATTACCTTTGGATCATGAGGCTGCTTGGTTTGATGCCAAAACTTGACAACTAACTACTTTGCCAACTAACCTTGAAGATTTTTGACAAGCTTAGAAAGAAACCAACTAGCCTTCTAGCCTTAACTACCTAGTGCCTTCACAATGAACACATGCACAACTAATAGTCTTAATTACTATATTAGTGGTTGGAATAACAAATCAATTATCTAACACATCACTAACCTGACCTGCACAACCCAAAAGCGTATGTCATCTTCTTCAAAAGCTACATATTGCTCACAAGGGGCTCGGCGATGGCAATAGACAGGTAAATCCATCGCTCGGCCGCAATAATCCTGAGTCATAAATGCTTTTGAGGACCTAACGGATGACATATGAATGAAAAAAAAAAGATTGAACGTAGCTGAAATAGAAAATATCCCCAGATGAACCCTACCTAACCCTAGCAATTGAAACAGAGCAACTCACATCGCTACACAAAGAATCACTGTCAAATCCTTCGAAAGAGTCAGCCCTATCTCCCAATGAGACCAATGCGGTGGCGCCACCGATGGTGGTCAATTCAGGGCGACGGCGATGGCGGGAGAGAGTGGGGAGAAGCGACTATATAAATGGAAAATGTAAGAGAAAAGAGGATGCCCTGTTAACCACACATGCAAACGCCCTATCGATTGTTGCCCGGCGCCGGCTGTTTTAGCCAAGGTAGGCCCAACTAGTCAAAATTGCTATTAAACCGAGCAAAACGCCGAACCAGTGCAACGTGTTACATACGAGCTCCAAAAGTGATGGTTTTGCATTGTTTTAATCATGGATCGTAGTACGTGTTAACCTAGCTTCAAATGTGGTGGTTTTGCGTATTTTGCTTCACCTGCGACGCTTGTAGGCCGTTACAAGCCAGAAATTGCTTTTAGAGGCCGAGTTCCATGGAGGCCTCCAAATGCAAAATACAAAATTCTTGAAAATTCATATTTTTACATTTCAAAAAATTCTGAAAAAACACAAGGATAGTTGAAGGCATAGTGTACAAGTGTGTAAATTTTGAGGACGAAATACGTTGAAACGAGGGATGTGCAAAAAAGACAAATCTGGGGCTTTTTAACACAATCCTACCAGACCATAAGTCTATCCTACCAGACCATAAGTCTTTTTTCTTACAGGTCGCATTTCAACGTATTCCATCCTGGAATTTTACATGCATACGCCTCACATCATTGTTTACTTGTACAAAAAAATTCAGATTTTTTTGAAACCAAATTTTTTGAATTTTGAATTTTTCAAAAAAGATAAGGCCTTCATAGAGGCCGAGAGTCAAAACCCCATTCTCGTTACAAGCTGGCTTCAATGAAATGAAGTTGTTATCGCATAAGTACAAAGTATGACCGGGACGCCCTAGTGAAGTCAGCGTCAATGCATACTCCCTCCGTTTCAAATTATTTGTCGCTGAAATGGATCTATCTAGAACTAAAATACATCTAGATACATCTATATGTGCGACAAGTAATTCGAAACGGAGGGAGTACATTTTTCCTACACAACCACTACCCACCCTTGGTTTTCTATGAGCAACGGTCCCAAAAAAAAATAATATATATATATATAAATTTGAGGGGTGGACGTTGTGCTCCTGTGTTCTCAGCTGCATAAATGCAGGGCAATTTCCATGGGCTGTCCACACTACTAGGTAGCTGCAGAGCAGAGCAAAGCAGAGCCCTGTTCCAATAACAGATCTGTGGAGCATCCATCACATTCACGGCAAAAGATGTGTTCGCCGGTGAAGGTGTTCGGGCACGTCGACGAACGTGGCGCGGGTGCTGCTCTGCCTGGAGGAGGTGGGCGCCGAGTACGAGCTGGTGCCCGTCGACTTCCTCGCCGGCGAGCACAACACCCCCGAGCACGCCCAGCGAGACGTACGTGGCCAGCTTCTCTCTCGGCCGGTCATCTCTTTATTTCATGCAGTACTTCTCATTGCCGCCGATGATGATCGTGGTCGGGTTCCTTGCAGCCATTCGGGAAGATCCCCGCGTTCCAAGACGGCGACCTCGTCCTGTTCGGTGAGTCTCTTCCTTAGCCCATCCACATCATCATTCCATGAATTCCATCATCCTGTCTCACCTGCTCGATCGATTGTGTGCCACCAGAGTCCCGCGCGATCGCGAGGTACATCCTCCGCAAGTACAGGGCGCCGGGCTCGCCGGACCTGCTGGGAGAGAACGGCGGCGCCGAGGAGGCGGCGATGGTGGACATGTGGATGGAGGTGGAGGCCCAGCAGTACCACCCGGCCATCTCGCCGGTGGTGTTCGAGTGCATCATCTTCCCCGTCATGCGCGGCGCCAAGACGGACCAGAAGGTCGTCGACGAGAGCCTGAAGAGGCTGCGGGGTGTGCTGGGGACGTACGAGGAGCGCCTGTCCAGGAGCAGGTACCTGGCCGGGGACTCCTTCAGCTTCGCGGACCTCAACCACTTCCCCTTCACCTTCTACTTCATGGCCACCCCGTACGCGGCCCTCTTCGACGAGTACCCCAGGGTGAAGGCCTGGTGGGAGGACCTCATGGCCAGCCCCTCGGTCGAGAGGGTCTGCGCCAATATGCCTACCAAGTTCTAGTTCCATCACCTTGTCTCATTGTGTGTGTGTCGGACTGAATTTGCTGTGGAATAAACGAACGAATGAAAGTTATGTACTCCCCGGTAAAGAAATATAAGAGCGTTGATCTAAACGCTCTTACATTTCTTTACCGAGGGAGTAGTATTGATCATGCCGAATAGGTTCTGTTTTGGTGGGCAAGTTCTAGTTCCACGGAGTTGTGGAGCATGTTGTCATGATTGTTGTTCTATGTCTTAATATGCTAGGAAATGTC
This sequence comes from Triticum aestivum, assembly GCF_018294505.1. Classification (NCBI taxonomy): domain Eukaryota; kingdom Viridiplantae; phylum Streptophyta; class Magnoliopsida; order Poales; family Poaceae; genus Triticum; species Triticum aestivum. The sequence continues at coordinate 591,576,857 of NC_057807.1, read as the reverse complement.
GATTTGGTGAAAGGTTAGGGAGATGATGCTTCTTCCATGCCAGAGCATACGAGTTTCTAGAGTATGAGGGTGTCTTTAAAGCGGATCCTTGAAACGACCGCAAACGTCCGCGCCAACGTGTCTGGATGCTGCAAGACAACCAACGCCGTCTGCGTCAGTTTCTCCACAAAACAAAGGCAAATCAGGGGGCTTTGCGAGAGTATAGACCTCCGTCCATATAGAACCGATGTTCAAAAATCGGCTGACTCAGCGATTTATCGGCCAATTAATTGCTACTCGGGGGTGACCGCTAAGATTAGGCCATATCTTCACCATTAATCTGTTGGGACAATTTATCATGAATATTTCAATTAATGGGGCTAGCCCCTATGTACAGAAACCTCAAAATGGGCCTCCCTTTCCCCGCACAACACATAATGTTGTCGCTCGATAGGGTTTGGGGTCCTGTCCACACCGCCGCCATGTTCTTGAGCCACATCGTCGTCGCCATGTTCCCGATTCACACGGCCGCCGCTACCCTTCTTGCCTCCGGCGGACGGACCTAGCACCACCGGAGTTGCCTTCTCCTCTTCTTCCCAAATAGCCCAGCCACCTGCGCCCTCGCCATCTCTCCATCTCTTAGCAGCGGGATGAGCAGAAACACCTAAAATGGTGTTTGGTTGCAGGCATGTTCTACGTAGATACAAAGTGTTGTTGTTTGGTAACATACAAGACATGTGGTCTCGTAACCTCTTGTTCGAGTGGTGAGTTGTCAACACACACATAGTCTTGTATGGAGAATATTACCATAGGTGCATCATAGTCATACGTGGTTAAACCATAGTCATACATGACAGTCTTAAATGCAATAGATTAACAATTGAACGCAAAAGTAAACTAACACGCAACATCAAAGAGAACGCCCTTTCGGTCCAGTGCAAACGCCTCCTCGTGCGGCTTGCACTTGGCCATCACCTCTATGTCATTGTTGTCGAAGACGATCACCTTGAAGATGCTGCCCGTCACCACCTTGAAGGTCACGAGGTGCCCGATCTTCAGGTGATGATCTATGACGAAGAGGGGCACCCTTTATCAAGGGCGAGCCCTTCGTTGATGGATCGGAATGTGATTTTCCAGGCGCAGTCGATGTTCATCATCAGCACGACCTCTGGTTGGACGGTGGTCATGTGCTCTATGAAGCCAGTGGGCATTGGCAGGCACTCCTGAAAGGATCGAGAAGAGGGGTCTAGAGGGGGGGGGGTAGACCCTTAACAAGTAAAAATCACAGTTTTTAGTTTCTTCAAGTTAAGGTTGAGTCTAGCACATGTTAAAGGGCACACAATACATCTCCAGCAAGCATGACAAGAGTATAGGAAGTGGAAAGAGTAAAGCATGCAATTTGCAAGAATGTAAAGGGATGAGATTAGAGTGTGCAAACGCAATGGAGAGACGGAGAATTTTTGGCATGGTTTGGTAGGTGGTGCTATCGTACATCCACGTTGATGGAGACTTCAACCCACGAAGGGTAATGGTACGTCCATTTTGCATCATGTTTGAGATGAGATAGTGTTCTTATGCATTTAACACTTTTTGGAGTAATTCTAATGACTTCTCTCTCATAATATGCAAGGTTTACACAGAGAGGGAGAATATTGACAACTGGAATTCCGGACCTGAAAAAGCTATGTCAAAGATACATATTCTGCACATCTCCAAATGAGCTGAAATTTCACGGAGAATTATTTTGGAATATATAATAAATATTGGAGAGAAGAAATAGCAGAGGGGGCCACCCAGGTGCCCACTAGGCACCAGGGTGCGCCACCCCCTCCAGGCGCACCCTGGTGGGTAGTGGGCCCACCTCTGGTGCCCATCTTCTGGTACATAAGGTCTTTTAACCTAGAAAAAACCAGGAGAGGACTTTTGGGACGGAATACAGCCGTATCGAGGCGGAACTAGGGCAGGAGCACTTTTACCCTCCGGTGGAGCGATTCCGTCGGGGGAAATTCCCTCCTGGAGGGGGGAATCAAAGCCATCATATCACCAACAACCCTCTCATCTTTGGGAGGCCAATCTTCATCAACATCTTAAACAACACCATCTCATCTCAAACCCTAGGTCATCTCTTTGTGTTCAAACTTTGTATCAAAACCTCAGATTGGTACTTGTGGGTGACTAGTAGTGTTGATTACATCTTGTAGTTGATGTTAGATGGTTTATTTGGTGGAAGATTATTTGTTTAGATCCATTATGCTATTTAATATCCCTCTGATCTTGAGCATGAATATTATTTGTGAGTAGTTGTCCTTGTTCTTGAGGCCGTGGGAGAAGTCATGTGCTACTTCTTGAGCTTGTGTTGGTTTTTCCCTTGAAGAGGAAAGGGTGATGCAGCAAAGTAGCAAGAAGTATTTCCCTCAGTTAAGAACCAAGGTATCAATTAAGTAGGAGATACAAGCAAGTCTCCAATCTATTCACCTGCACAAACAGTCAAACACTTGCACCCAACGCGATAAAGGGGTTGTCAATCCCTTCACGGTTACTTGCAAAGCTGAGATTTGATAGAGATAGATATAAAAGATTACTAAAACATAAAACAAAATGAAAGTAAATAAATTGCAGCAAGGTATTTTTGGGTTTTTTGGTTTATAGATCTGAAAATATATGATGGAAAATAGACCCGGAGGGCCATAGGTTTCACTAGAGGCTTCTCTCTTGAAGGAAAATAATACGGTTGGTGAACAAATTACTGTCGAGCAATTGATAAAAAGGTGCAAAGTGATGAAGATATCCAAGGCAATGATTATGAATATAGGCATCACGTCCGTGTCAAGGAGACCGACTCCTGCCTGCATCTACTACTATTACCCCACACATCGACCGCTATCCAGCATGCACCTAGAGTATTAAGTTCATAAAGAACGGAGTAACGCCTTAAGTACACTAGTAGAAAACAGGGCTTTCGTTCGGGCCACATAAGCCCATTAGTCCCAGTTCAGTCACAAACCGGGACCCATGGGGGCATTGGTCCCGGTTCGTGAGGCCAGGGGGCCTGCCGGGCCTCGTGGGGGCATTGGTCCAAGTTCATCTGGCCCCTATGGTCCCGGTTGGTGGGACAAACCGAGATCAATGGGCCTCGCTCCTGGCCCACCACCATTGGTCCCTGTTGGTGGATTCAACCGGGACCAAAGGGTGGTCTTTAGTACCGGTTCAAGCCATTAACCGGGACCAATGATGTGCCTATATATACCCCCTCGCCGACGAGCAGAGCACACTGCTCTGTTTTTTCTGGCCAATGAGGGGAGGGCTTTGTGGTGCTCTAGCTCACCTCCTATGCACACGAGGTGTTCGATGGAATGCCCGAGCCACACTACTTAAGATTTCTCCTCTCCAATCTTGACCTCCAAGCTCCATTTTCCTCAATATTTGTCTAGGTTTGGTGGTCCGTCCCGTCCCGTCCCCATCTTCACCGCCGTCGATCGCCCGCGCCGATCTCGTCGCCGGCACCACCGTGGTGAGCCTCTTGTTCTTATCTTCTTTCTGAAAGGAAAAAAATTCTTACTTGTATGTTTAGATAGATACTTGTATAATTTTATTACTTTTATTATTGCTTCTTATTATTTAGTGTGATGGTTTTGGTATCTGCCCCCGTCGGCCCTCGTCCTGTCTATGATTCAGATGTGGTATATATTATCGTTATAACTATTTGGTTCATTTATTGTTTATGACAATTATGCCGACCAATATGACATAGATTTTATTTATCTAAGAGGTATGTGAACCGGAAATTCCAACCGACCCTATTGTCGAGAGGTTAAATTTAGTTGAAGAAGAAAACAATTTTTGAAGGAAAAAATAAAAATAATTGAGGAGGAGAAGATGATATTGGAGTTGCATGTTGCGGATGTCGTCGTTGATCACAAGATCAAGAGGGATGCAATGCGCTTGAAGATTAGAAAGATTAGAAAATATGCCATTCATACCGAGGCTTGGTATCATTATGCCGTTGGATCAATTGTTACCTTGGTTGCGATTATGATCACATTTGTTTTCGCATTGAAATGTTTTACATAGTTTCAATGTATGGTTTAATTAATTAGATGCTCTGGAGAGAGATATGTTGTTCAATGAGAACTATGTATGTACTTTGGTTTTAATGTGATGATGAACTTCTATTAATTTGGTCGCTTAATTATCTATTCATGAGGTTCTGTAATGGTTTTTGACACACTTAATTATATATAATGCACGCAGATAAACCGGCAATGGATGTACAGTGACAGACACACCTCCGAGTACATTAAGGGCGTGCATAATTTTCTTGAAGTGGCTGAGGCAAACAAGCACAATGGTTTTATGTGTTGTCCATGCCCTATATGTGGGAATACGAAGTCTTACTCTGACTCGAAAACCATTCACACCCACCTGCTTTATAAGGGTTTCATGCCACACTATAATGTTTGGACCAAGCACGGAGAAATAGGGGTTATGATGTAAGATAGCAAAGAAGAAGAGGACGATGACAACTATGTGCCCCCTGAATACGGTGATGCTACAACGGGGCAAGTTGTTGAATATCAAGAGTAACCAGACGATGCGCCCGATGATGATCTCCACAGGGTCATTGTTGATGCAAGGAGACAGTGCAAAAGTCAAAAGGAGAAGCTCAAGTTCGATCGCATGTTAGAGGATCACAAAAAAGTTTGTACCCCAATTACGAAGATGGCAACGCAAAGCTCGGTACCGTACTGGAATTGTTGCAGTGGAAGGCAGAGAATGGTGTGCCTGACAAAGGATTTGAGAAGCTACATAAAATATTGAAGAATAAGCTTCCAAAGGATAACGAATTGCCCGATAGTACGTATGTAGCAAAGAAGGTTGTATGCCCTCTAGGATTGGAGGTGCAAAAGATACATGCATGCCCTAATGACTGCATCATGTACCATGGTGTGTACGAGGATTTGAACGCATGCCCGGTATGCGGTGCATTGCGGTATAAGATCAGACGAGATGACCTGGTGATGTTGACGGCGAGCGCCCCAGGAAGAGGGTTCCTGCCAAGGTGATGTGGTATGCTCCTATAATACCATAGTTGAAACGCCTGTTCAGAAACAAAGAGCATGCCAAGTTGATCCGATAGAACAGAGAGGACCATAAGAAATACGGGAAGTTGAGAGCACCCGCTGACGGGTCGCAGTGGAGAAAAATCGAGAGAAAATACTGGGAGGAGTTTGCAGGTGATGCAAGGAACGTATGGTTTGGTTTAAGCGTGTATGGCATTAATCCTTTCGGGGAGCAGAGCAACAATCACAGCACCTGGCCTGTGACTCTATGTATCTATAACCTTCCTCCTTGGCTGTGCATGAAGCGGAAGTTCATTATGATGCCAGTTCTCATCCAAGGCCCTAAGAAACCAGGCAACGACATTGATGTGTACCTAAGGCCATTAGTTGAAGAACTTTTACAACTGTGGATTGGAAACGGTGTACGTGCGTGGGATGAGCACAAACATGAGGAATTTGACCTGCATGTGTTGCTGTTTGTCACCATCAATGATTGGCCTGCTCTCAGTAAGCCTTCATGACAAACAAACAAGGGATACCACGCATGCACGCACTGTTTAGATGACACCGAAAGTATATACCTGGACAAATGCAGGAAGAATGTGTACCTGGGGCATCATCGATTCCTTCCGACCAACCATCAATGTCGAAAGAAAGGCAAGCACTTCAAAGGCGAGGCAGATCACTAGAAGAAGCCCGCCATGCGTACCGGTGATCACGTACTTGCTATGGTCAATGATTTAAAAGTAATCTTCGGAAAGGGTCCCGACAGATTATCTGTTCTGAATGACACTGAGGGTCACGCACCCACGTGGAAGAAGAAATCTATATTTTGGGACCTACCCTACTGGAAAGACCTAGAGGTCCACTCTTCAATCGACATGATGCACGTGACGAAGAACCTTTGCGTGAACCTGCTAAGCTTCTTGGGCGTGTATGGGAAGACAAAAGATACACTGGAGGCACGAGAGGACCTGAAACGTTTGCACAAAAAGACGGCATGCCTCCAAAGCAGTATGAAGGTCCTGCCAGCTATGCTCTTACCAAAGAAGAGAAGGAAATCTTCTTTGAATGCCTGCTCAGTATGAAGGTCCCGTCTGGCTAGTCGTCGAATATAAAGGGAATACTAAATATGGCAGAGAAAAAGTTCCAGAACCTAAAGTCTCATGACTGCCATGTGATTATGACGCAACTTCTTCCGGTTGCATTGAGGGGGCTTCTACCGGAAAACGTTCAATTAGCCATTGTGAAGCTATGTTCATTCCTCAATGCAATCTCTCAGAAAGTGATTGACCCAGAAATCCTACCAAGGTTAAGGAGTGATGTGGTGCAATGTCTTGTCAGTTTCAAGCTGGTGTTCTCACCATCCTTCTTCAATATCATGACGAATGTCCTAGTTCATCTAGTCGACGAGATTGTCGTTCTGGGCCCTGTATTTCTACACAATATGTTCCCCTTTGAGAGGTTCATGGGAGTCCTAAAGAAATATGTCCGTAACCGCGCTAGGCCAGAAGGAAGCATCTCCATGGGCCATCAAACAGAGGATGTCATTGGGTTTTGTGTTGACTTCATTCCTGACCTTAAGAAGATAGGTCTCCCTCAATCGTGGTATGAGGGGAGACTGGGTGGAAAAGGCACGCTAGGAGGGGACTCAATAATATGTAGGGACGGGCATTCTTGGTCTCAAGCACACTACACGGTTCTACAAAATTCTACCTTGGTGACCCCGTATGTCGATGAACACAAGAACATTCTATGCTCCAAACACCCGGACCAGTGTGACGACTGGATTACATGTGAACACATCAGGAGTTTTGGCAGTTGGTTCCAAACACGTCTTAGGTGTGACAACACTGTTTCTGATGACCTGTACTCGTTGGCGAGGGAACCATCTTCGACTGTAATGACTTACAAAGTGTACGAGATAAATGGGAATACATTTTACACGATCGCCCAAGATCAAAAGAGAACCAACCAAAATAGTGGTGTCCGCTTTGATGCAGCAACCAAGAGGGGAAAGGACACATATTATGGTTACATAGTGGACATACGGAACTTGACTGTGGATATGATATTAATGTCCCTTTGTTTAAGTGCAAATGGGTCAATCTGTTAGGAGGCGGGGTACAAGTAGACCGACAGTACGGAATGACAAAAGTGGATCTGAACAATCTGGGGTACATAGACGAGCCATTCGTCCTAGCCAATGATGTGGCACGGGTTTTCTATCTGAAGGACATGTCTACCAAACCGAGAAAAAGAAAATATAAGGAAGCGGATACATCATACGATGAGCCAAAATGCCACATAGTTCTTTCAGGAAAAAGAGACAACGTGGGATTGGAGGGCAAGACAGACGTGTCTGGAGATTATGAAAAGTTTCATGAAATTCCTCCCTTCAAAGTCAAGGCTGACCCAAGCACCGTGTTAAACGATGAAGATTATCCATGGTTACGGCGCAATAAACAAAGAACACAAGCGAAGAAAAAGTGAAGACTTTCTATCAACAACTATTATGATGATGCCTTTGATGTAGAATATCACTGCAATTACATTTGAACAAATGAAATCCCTTTGTAATAGATGTGTTTTCGTCCGAAACCCTGATACTTCCAAAGAGATTGTCTGTTTTGTACACGAAGTGCATCTAGTTTTTGTCGTAACCCTCTCAACTTTTTAGCACATGCTATGTGGGTGAAATGATGATATCATGCCAACTTTCAACCTTTTCAGAGTTCATTTGAAATGCTTTTAAATTTCAGGGATCAACTAAAAAGCTTTTATGAACCTCTAGTATTATTGAATCTAAAATTATATAAAATTTATGCAACTAAAATTATCAAAGTATTTTCTCTTCAAAACATTAAAAGAAAAAATAATTTTCATAAAGTAAATAAAAAAACAAAAAATAAAATAAAATAAATAAGTAGAAACAAAATAACATAAATAAGTAGAAACAAAATAGAATAAATAAGTAGAAACAAAATAAACTTTAATAAATAAGTAGAAACAAAATAAACTTTAATAAAGTAAAATAAATAAACTTTAATAAAATAAATAAAAATAGCAACAGTAAGTAGAAACAAAATAAAATAAATAAAGCAAAATAAAAAAGTGCCACCTGCTGGGCCACCACGGCCTGAATATGACTAGAAACCCAATCATGGGTCAGGATTCAGGCCCGCAGCAGGCCCAGTAGGCCCATGGGCACACAGTGATAGATTAGGCTTGGAAGCCTGCAGTTGAGAGGAGCTCGAGAGGATGGGCGTAGCATCGCTTATAAACCACTCTCGAGCTCTCTCAACTAGCGAGGTGGGACTAAACTTTTGATGCGGACAACACAAGGCCTTTGGTCCTGGTTGGTGGCACCAACCAGGACTAAAGGGAGGCATTAGTCCTGGTTGGTGCCACGAACCGATACCAATGCCACCCTTTAGTCCCGGTTGGTGGCACCAACCGGGACCAAAGGTCTCCTTTTCCCACCCTTTGGGCTGCTGGAAATTGACATTTGGTCCCGGTCGGTGGCACCAACCGGGACTAAAGGGGGGCATTGGTCCCGGTTGGTGCCACGAACCGGGACCAAAGGTGTGCCTATATAAACAACACTTAGCAATTTTCATTCACATCGATCTCTCCTCTCCCCCGACGGCGCCGCGACCACCTCGACGCTGCCAGGCTGCCAGACTGCGCCGTCGCCTCCCCCGTCGCCGCCAGCGCCACACGCCGTCACCATCCCGCGCCGCCTCGACGCCGTCGCCCCGTGCCACCCCGCACCGTCACTGTCCCGACGCCGTTGCCGTCACCTCCTCGCGCCGCCCGGACGCTGTTGCCTCCCCCGTCGCCGCCCGCACCCTGCGCAGTCACCACCCCGCGCCGCCCCAACACCGTCGCCGCGTGCCACCCCGCGCCGTCACCGTGCCGACGCCGTCACCTTCCCGCGCCGCCCCGACACCGTCGCCGCCCCGCGTCGCCCCGACGCCAACACCGCCCCGCGCCACCACTGCCCTAACGTTGTCGCCGCGCCGCCCCACGGTCTGGCGGCCTTCCCATGTTTTTTTCATATATGTAATGTTGATATGTTGTTTTTTTTCAGATGATGTTTTTTTGTGCATGTGATGTTTTTTTTTCATATAATGTTTTTTTCATATATGTATTAATTATTTTATTTAGGTTGTTAATTAGTAGATCTTGATTTTAGGTTAGTGCATTTTAGGTTAGTGTAGAGGAAAAAGTAAAATAAGGAAAAGGAAGAAAACAGGAAGAAGGAAGAAGCAAGAAGTAGAAAAAGAATGAGTGGAAAAAGGAAAATAAGAAGAGGAAGAAGGAGAAGGAAAAGGAGAAGAAGAGGAGAGGAAGAAGAGGAGGAGAAATAAATAAGAAGAAAAAAAGGAAAAAAAAGAGGAGAAGAAGAAAGGAATAGAAGAGAAGAAGAAAAAAATAGAGTAATTTCTATTTATTTTTCTTCTTCACGTCTATTCCTTTCTTCTTCTCCTCTTTTTTTTCTTTTCTTTTTCTTCGATCTTCTCCTCTCTCTATTCCTTTCTTCTTCTCCTCTTTTTTTCTTCTTCTTCCTCTTCTTATTTTTTATCGGGTATGTCGTTGTCGATATACCACTAGTGCAGAACCGGGCAATAGCACCGGTTCGTAAGGCCCTTTAGTGCCGGTTCCATAACCGGCACTAAAGTGTGGGCACTAAAGGCCCCCCCCCTTTAGTACCGGTTCAGCATGAACCGGTGCTAAAGGGAAACCACGTGGCACGAGCCAGCTCCAGGGGCCTGGAGCCCTTTAGTACCGGTTGGTAAGACCAACCGTACTATAAGGTTTGGGTTTTTTTTAGTTTTATGATTTCTTTTTCATTTAATTTTGTGTTTCCATTTTAATTCTTTTTCGTTTGCTGGTATTTTACGATACTACACATTGTACACGTTATGCATATATATATATATATATATATATATAAATAGAATTTCTAGTAGAACCAATCATGCATATATATATATATATATATATCATCAATGTCTCACAAACCATCATATTAATTAATTCACACATACACACATGTATAGCTATATACAATTTCTCCTACATATGCATGTTGCCTTCGGAGCCAGTGGCATTAGCCTAATTGGTGCCTTCGGAACACGATGACAATTGGAAGTGGTTTTCATGGGGGCGGTAGCGGGTAATAGTATTCTCCCTTCGGATTTATGACCTGGTCGAGCAAAAATCCCACTATTTCCTCTTGAAGTGCTTCTATGCGCTCCATTTCTAGGAGCTTCGCCCGCACCTCTCTGAACTGTTAAGAAGGAGATCAATATGCATGTGTATTAGTTGTGTGACTAGATATCGATAATGGTGTAAAAATTGTGAATAGTGTTTTGACAAGCGTACCCATTCCTGTCTTTGAGATCTGCTCCTTTCGGACGCCATCATGCGAATATTCTCGCAAACGCAGAATGCACACAGATCAGTCCCCTGTGCCTGCTTCAGGGCCTTTACGAGAATGGAATTTGATCAGATAATAATTAATCAAGCATGATATTTAAAGAGATGGCAGTTAGCTAGCTAGCTAGTACTACTTAATTACTTACCTTGGGTCTTCCTCATTTAAGCTTTTCTTTCCATTCGCCATCCGTGACGCTGATGAACCTTGCCCAAGCCCTGCCCGCCGACAAAGAAAATGAATAAAGGGGTTATTAAATAGTTCATATCATGAAATGACGAACCAAATAGGCCGAGATATATAGTTAATAATGATTGAAATTACCTGTTGACTATCCCAAAAAAGATGTTATAGTCAGTTTTTTCTTTGAGTAGTGAGTCCAGTATTTCAACTATTCCGGCGTAAACTTTAATGATACACAAGACCCAGTGAAATCTGCATGCACACACGTTTGCATGTCTTAATTAAGCGGACATATGTAAGAAAAAACATGTAGCTAGCTAGTAGGCAAAAACAGAGAATTTGTAGTACAAGACAGTGTGACTCACTGGAAGTTGTAAGGAAGCAGTATATCTTCATTGTATTTGAGGCGCTTCAAGAACTCTAGCATGCTGTCCTCTACGGCCTTTTGATGACGTGGATCTATTTTCCATGTGTATTCATTAGCGGTGTTTGGGTCAATGAACCCAATGCCAAAGCGTCCACCTTTTCTCATTTCATACATCTTCATCCTGCATATAATACCACAGAAAAGAATATAGTGAGGATAATTACAGGTAATGATTGATCAAAAGGATCACTACAGCTAGCTTGAGACTTAAATTACAGAAAGAAATCACTTACAGACAATAGCAACTGATGATAGATTTGTCGAGTGCGTCTTGATTGTATAACTGAAACAATTCAGAATACTCAACGGACACAACTTTCTCATGGTAGTAATGCTCCTCCTTGACATTCACCATGAGGGACAATCGATCGGAAATCTTGGTAATGTTCATGTACCATTGATGCAATTCATACATTCTCATTGGGAGGTTCTTGACCTTGTCTGGCTCGACCAAAGGTTGGCCCCGAACATATTTCCATTTTATTTCATCCTCTCTAAGCACAGGCATGGGCTCGATCTCGAGGAGTTGTCCAACAGTGATTTTGAGAACTTCAACCTGCATTATATGGTCCTCCGTTATTACCACATTGCCCACCTCAGGAACGTAAACTGTTTGCCCACAATAATATTGGGCGCGTGTACTGTCACGTGTTGTTGGCACAACAAGCAAGGGGATCGATTGCGCCGCCTGTTCTCCCAGCTAGGGAATGGTTTTCCCGCATTTTTTGACAGCTGCTTCTTGTTTGCTCGATCCCGAGCTCGCTTCCTTACGTAGACGTGCTCGATTTAACTTCCTGATGTGGCGCTCATAGTCTGTGTCAACAGGCTTGGGAGCTGGTGGTTGAGCCATACGAATGAAGTGGTCAATCGTTTCCTCAGGCACTTTCTCCCTTGGCGGCGGTGGCGGTTTCGGTGCAAAATGGGCTTCCACCTCGGACTTCGATATGGCTGCGATTTCCTCCTCGGACCTGTCATAAGCCCTCTGCGGAAGAGGCGTGAGGCTTGGACCATATTTATATCGCTTGCCTCCGCCTGTACTTCCTGTACTACCTCGACTCGTACCGTTACGCACCATAGCTGCGGGGTGTCTCTTCTGCGATTGCTGAGGCGGCGGAGACGGCTGACGGGGCCGAGTTGGACGAGGAGGAGTGGCCGCCTGAAGCTGTGCCGGACTTGGAGGAGGAGTGGCCTGAGGTTGTGCCGTACTTGGAGGAGGAGTGGACGTCTGACGCTGTGGCGGACTTGGAGGAGGAGGAGTGGCCTGACACTTTGCCGGACTTGGAGGAGGAGTGGCCTGACACTTTGCCGGACTTGGTGGACTTGCAGGAGCGGGAGACTGTGGACTCGGTGGCGGACTTCGACGAGGAGTCGGCTGACGCGGTGTCGGTGGCCTTCGAAAGATGATGCAATCCTTTTTCCATAGGATGATACGATGGTTGGCGTCTCCGAGAAAGCGCTCGTCGTCACCTCCAGGAATGTCAAGCTCTAGCTCCGAATATGGGTCCACCACCTCATCAACCAAGACACGAGCATAGCCCGCTGGAATCGGGTTGCAATGGAAGGTTGCCTCGGGGGGATTTGTAAAAGCAATGGAGTCCGCCACCTTCATGGATATGTTCTTCATTTTGACGTGTAGCTCGCAGCTAGTGTTCTCCGTGATGTCATCCACGGGGTATCTACCCAGCATTGCGTCGTCCGGGGCAGAACCCACGCTGCTTCTCGGCATGGATGGGGCGGTGCTATCCAATGCTGGATCATTCGCTAGCTGCTACAGCTGCTGAGACCCCCTTTGCTGGGTAAGTGAGTCGATCTGCTCCTACTGCCGCTGGAATTTGACTACCAATTCTGCTTGACTTGCTTCTAGGCCTTGAAGGCGTTCATAGTCCCGCTTCCTTTGCTCCTCCTCCATCTTCCTCTTCTTCTCCACCGCAATCTTCTTTCTCGCACGGGTTCTGTAGTCGGTGTTCCAGTCTGAAAACCCCTCATACCACGGAATAGCGCCCTTGCCTCGTGTTCTTCCCGGGTGTTCATGATTTCCCAGGGCACGCGTAAGCTCGTCGTTCTCTCTGTTGGGCTGGAACACCCCCGATCGTGCCTCTTCTATTGCAACAAGTATCGCATCGTCGGCTCCCTTCAGACTTGCCCTCGTCGAAACATTGTCTGTCTTCAGGTCCAACTCCCCCCATGCGCATAGAACCAAGTCCTGACCCTGGGGGGCCAGCTCTTAGTAACCGGAGTGGCACCTGCATCCTCCATCTCTTTCTCAAACTTATCCCACTTAGGCATTGCCACCGCATAGCCACCTGGCCCCAGCTTATGGAACTTATCCTTTTTTCGGCATTCTTCTTGTTTATTCTCGACCGTTCCTTAGCTAATTCCGAATCCTTGAATTTCACGAAATCGTCCCAATGAGCACGTTGGTTCTCTAGTGTTCCCTCGAATACTGGAGTCTTCCTTCCTCCCTTGACGTACTTGTCCCATTCACGATTCTTGTGGTTCTTGAATGCAACCGCCATCTTCCTAAGAGCAGCGTCCTTGACTTTCTGCACATCTGCTTCTGTGAAATGATCTGGTAGGGTGAAATGTTCCATGAGAGTATCCCAAAGCAGATCTTTTTGATTCTTGTTGACAAAAGTAACATCTGGACGTGGAGCAGCGTCCTCTTTGCCTTTTTGTCTTTTCTCTTTTGCTGGCTCTCTCCATTCTTGAAGGGAGATCGGGAGTTGGTCCTTCACTAGAACTCCGCACTGACGAACGAACTTGTCCGCAATCTTCTTAGGCGCTAATGGTTCGCCATTAGGTCTGACTGCCTCAATATTGTACTTTACGCCCTCCTTCAACTTTTTGTTCGGGCCTCGTTTCGTCCTTTTGCCTGAAGATTTGCTTGATCCGGATGGCTGAAAAAACAAAGATTGATTCGTTAATATATCTTCAAGTCATTTAAAACATGTGATGATCACCAGATATCTGCTTATATAAATATATATACCTCGCCGGTCTTTGTTGTTTCAGGATCAACATGTTCTTCGTCATCGTCATAATCGTAGTTCATGACTTCATCAATTCGGTCGTCGCGATCGAATATCATATCACCCTCTCCGGTGTTGTTTAGAAATTCGGAGCCGTCATAATCTTCTTCATTGTGATCATCATCTGGCCCACGTATCATATCTAACATGGTCTTTTCTCCCTCTCTGTCGGTATTGTCTGCCATAGCTTTTATTTAACTAATTCAAAAGAAATATAAAACAATTTAGTATTCAAATTACATCGTCTCGAATAATAGATATAATCTCGAATACTTCGCTAGCATAATAGATATAATCTCGAATACATCGTCTCGAATAATATATAATATTGAATAGTACATCACTGGCTAGCTAATTAAAGATCGAATACTACAGAAGAATCTAGGACACTTGTGGTTCCTGCGGCGCGGGCGGTGGACACCCAAAGAGAAGGAACCCTCATAGGATCATAGCTGAAGTGAGATCCCCGAAGATACTGCCAGGTATTGGAGAACCTGCCGCCCTCTAACGCAACCATGTAGCGATGGACGTGCTCGTCCTCCTCCCGGACACGGCGACGTACCACCTCCGGTGGGGCCGGGTCCCTCCGCACCAAAACTGGCCCACGCGAACGCCACCAAACGAGATCAGGGTCGACGACGGGACCCGGGGCCGGGTTCCTCATCAAGCGGCGCGCCCCTCCAGGCAGCACCTCCCAGTGCCAGCCCGACGGAGCCCAGTCCCGGACATGGATCGGCTGGACGTCGTCGCGGACGGGTCGATGGCGAGGATGCGGGCCGGGCATCGTCGAGAACAAATACTAGCTATATGCCCGCAAAAAGTAATATTTTTTTAATGATTGGATTTTGATAACTAAAATTTCTAACATTTCTACTATTTCAAAAATCTATATACTATTTCATACTAATTAAGCATCTAACACTAAAAACAGAAAACACAACTTCTATACATCCATTAAAAAACTGAAAAACAACATTATATAAAAAATTCCATACTAATTAAACAGTAATTATATACTAATAATAATAATCTAAATTATATACTAATTAAACATAAAAAATTTCCATACTAATTAAACACTAATTTCCAAAGTGCCGGCCCTTTTCTCTGAACCTCTTCCTTTCTGCTTCCACACTCTGAAGTCTGAACTAATACTGCTACACTTGCCGTTAAGTGCTCCACCAAAAACAAAATGTAAGTGAGAGAATAGTGCTCGATTGTGATAGGATAAGAAATGTGTGGTGGTGAGAGGACAAAGAAAAAGAACACACGTACTACTTTAGAAAAACCGAATGCTTCTTCTCTATCAAATTGATTCTGATCCACACCAAACAGTGGCCCCAAATCTGCATGCTCTTGATTTGTGATGTCTGAACTTTAGCTATACCTACAGGATTTAAAACGACTGGTATTTTGGTCATTGGTTTCAGTTTAACAAGTTGGTTTTCTTCCAAGTTTATCTCCAAAATGCATCAACGCCGTGGAGTTTTAGTTCTTCAATTTCTTTGAGAAGAAAAACGAGAGCATCATATTTCTCTGAATTTCCCATTCGGCCAATACTAGACCGCAAAAAAGTGCATGTACAGTATATACTATTACAACAAATATCATGTAAAATCCAGAGATGAAAAAGCGAATATATTCACTTTTTTTGTTTTCATTTGTATTTTCTCTGACTGTACATGATAGTGAATCATTTCTATTAATCAGACTCTTGTTGGTGAGCTCATACATTTCTAAATGGTGGGAGTTCACATAGTGTCGCCGAGATAGTAGTAGACAGATGAATTTGTGTGCGTGTGTGGGGATGAATTTGCATCTTTGGGGTACTGGTGTTGATTGCTATGATTTTTCTCGATGTTTGAAGGGTCACTAATTTTTGTATTTTTTGTAAAAGTTTGGATTGTTCAACTTTTACAAAACACTAAGATATTTTTTCTGTGAATATAAGAATAAAATGAAGAAG
Source organism: Triticum aestivum (assembly GCF_018294505.1). Lineage (NCBI taxonomy): Eukaryota > Viridiplantae > Streptophyta > Magnoliopsida > Poales > Poaceae > Triticum > Triticum aestivum. The sequence continues at coordinate 591,560,770 of NC_057807.1, read as the reverse complement.
TTCAAATGAAAATAACAGAATAATTTGATGTTTATATACCAAGAAGAAAACATGCCTCACCAAGAAAATGTTAACTTTGGAGGTTCAAACTTGATAAATTGGAGAATTCGTTAAAATTGAGACAACTAAAAAGACACACATGTGTTGAACAAAAAACAACATTTCCATGGATTACCCCTTTTTCAAATAGAAACCCAAGAATATAAAATTTAAAAACAAACTAAATACAATTTAAAATTTGTAACAAAACATAATTTCCACATTTCTAGAAAAAATCCAAGAAGGCCAAACTAAGAGAAATTCAAAAAAAAAAATATACAAAATGTTTTTCCCCATTTCTAGAAAACCTAGAAGTTCAACTTCAAAAAAAATGATCATTTCAAAAACTAAAAGAAAATTGGATTTCCCTATTTCTAGGAAAACCTAGAGATTCAAATTTAAAAGATGAAGAAGTCCAATGTTTATTACAAACCAAAGAAGGTCAAACTAAATAAAGCATCTCAACACAAATTTATATAAATAGGGAGTTTCTCCATTAAAAACCCTATAAGTTAAAATCTAAAAAATAGAGCAGCTTGATGTTTATTAAAAATCATGATCTTTTTTGTTAGCGTAGAAATAAAATTATGAAGTTCAAATTAAAAAATAACAAATCGAAGTTTATACAAAATCCAGATTTTCCTAATTATTAAAGAATGAAAAAAGGAAGCTAAAAATACAAGAAGTGCAAATTTGAAAAATAGAGTAGTTGAAAATTCATAAAAAAATTCATCACTTTCCGTTACAAAATAAATAACACCAAGAGGGCCAAATTCAAAAAAAAAATCAAGAAGTTAAATTTGGAATTATAGAATAGTTCAATGTATATGAAAAACCCAAATTTTCCACATTAGTAAATTATAATCCAAGAAGTTCAATTTTTTATAAAAAGAAGCAATTTGATATTAATTACAAAAACTCAATTTTTTTCGTTACTAACGAATAAACCAAGAAGTTCAGTTCGAGATAACCAACAAGTTGTATGATGTTTGTTACAAAATTAGGATTTTTTCCGTTACAAATGAATGACACCAAGAAGTCCAAATTAAAACGTGACAGAAGTTCAAGGTTAAAGCAGCGGGAGGTTCAACTACTACACGGGATGCGTTCCAGAAGAGAATAAAAGAATACAAAACTAAAAGCCTAAAAGGTTTGTTGCAAGAAGTTCACATGCTCCACCCTGCACAGTTCAAAAATTATATTTACGAGACATCCGTCATTCATTTACATGTTTTAAAAGGCAAAAAACGACGTTGTTTTGCCATTTTAAAAACTTCTCTTAAACGGCAACGATTTTTTAATACATGTCTACATGAAGATTTTGCTGCGATTCATAAGCTTCCCACCTGGTATATTATGTGCCACATTTTGATGAACGGTTTAAAATTTCCATGTATACCATTTAAAACACGTTTTGATGTATTCAAAAAAATTCTTACCTATGGAAAGAAGTTTGTCGATGTACTAGAATAGGGGTACCCTAGTACCCCGAACTTATGCACGGGCAGTTGCAGCGCCCCGCGGCAAGGGCTTGCCGGGTGACCGCCAAGATACTCCATGGCTCCTTTGGAGCCATTCAAGAACAAAGTATTCAAGTCAAGAGGACAAGGCCCCGGCAAGAGGAGCTTGCCGGGAAGGCCAACCAAGACATCTCAAGGAACTTGCCGCGATGCGCCACGCGTCCCGGCAAGGCTCGGCAAGCGACAAGCTTCCGGGTGCGACAAGACCATAACCGCGGCAAGGCGCTTGCCGCGGCAAGCGGCCACTCTGTGCCCATGCTCCAGCGCATCCACCAACGTGTCGCCCTGGCGGCCTCTCCGGGCGCGCGTGGCGGAGGGCTGTGCAGCCAGCGGTGCACGGAGGCATGCGACGCTGACAAGATCCCCATCGTGGCAAGCGGTGGCGCCCCTAACGGTCCTTTTCTGCACTATTTGGGCGACACAGATGGGCATTTAATGCCCTTGTCCCCTGCCGTCAGGGTTAGGTAGAGTGCACTGTATAGATAACCGTACCAATTACCTCTCTTTTTACATTCTTACCCTTCTCTGCGTTGCCACCTGTCGGTGAACCCTTGTGCATATAAAAGGAGGCCCATGCGCAACGTAGAGGGGGTTCGGCTCGACTGGTTCGAAAAGCTCGGATCATTTCGAAGCCAGAAAACACTTAGCTCACTTGAGCAAGAACACAATACAATCAGACAAGTAGCAGTAGGAGTATTATCTCTCCGGAGAGCTCCGAAGCTGGGTAAACTGCTCGTGTGCTTCGCCTCGATCTGCTCTTCGTGCGACCTCCGCCCCCCGCCGAACCGAAAGGGGCTCGGTCCGCCGGTCCCACAGGTGTTCGTGGATCAGTTTCCCCGACAAAGTTCATAGTGAAAACAATGAGAAGTTCAAGTACTGCAAGAATGCATTTCAGGTGAGAATAAATATATAAAAAAATAAAAGTTTAAAAGGTTTGTTGAAAGACGTTCAAGTGCTCTTTCCGGGGAAGTTCAAAAAATTTCGCAAGAGAGGTTCACCTTGTATTTCCATGTTCGATTTTTTCCGTATAAAAATCGAATACAATTCTTTACTCAAAATATAAAAAGGTGAAGTTCAAATTGAAATAACAGAGAAGTTCAGAGTTTATTAAAACATAGGATTTACCTGTTCAAAAAATAAAAAACACAACACCATTTTTTGCACTTTTGAAAACAACTCATAAACGAAAAAAATGGTTGCTAGAAGTTCAAGTGCTCGGCAAGGAAAAGTTGAAAAATACTTTTGAGAGAGGTTCACCGTGTATTTAGATGTCCAAAATACATAAAAAATATGTTATTTTTTGTGTGTTAAAATAATTCTCTCAAACCAGAGAGAAGTTCAAAGTGATAACAACCGGAAGTTCACGTACTACATGGTGTGTATTTCATATAAGAAAAATACAAAAAAAGTGAAACAGGGTGAAGTTCAGCAGAGATGCCCCAGAAGTTCAATTACTTCATGTTGTGCAAAAAACACCATGTAAAAAATCAGCACGTCAACAGACACGTCCTAGAAGTTCAACTACTTCACGCAGTGCAAAAAACAACACGTTAAAAACAGTGTGAAGTTCGAACAGACATGCACGAGAAGTTCAACTACTTCACGTAGTGTATTTCCATTCGCGATGAAGGCAGAAATCATGATCTCGTCATTTTATAATTTACTTCAAAACAGTAGGAAATCATTTGTGTAAGTTTAAATCCTCGGTCGAAGAAAGTTAAAAAATTTATTGTGAGAGAGGTTTGTACAAAAGAAATATCATTTGTGTGACATTGATGAATGTATGAGAAAATTACAAATGAAAATACGTCACGGAAGTTCAATGTGAAAACAGCTGGAAGTTTAACTACTAAACTGAATGAATTTTAGATGAAAAACTTTTAAAACCGTTGCGAGTATGAAAAAATGATCAACACGGGAAAGTTGCGTGTCTACAGCAGCTTTCCATCGGTATATCACTTGCTCAATTCCGGTGAGTGTTCCGGTGCGTGGATGGAGAGCTACGGGCAAAAAAACACATGAAAAACAGAGTGAAGTTCAAGGTTTCATACCGAGAAGTTCAGGTACTTCACGCGATGCAATTTTGGCGAATCTGTTTCGCGATAAAGGCAGAACGAATGATCTCGCCGTTTTTGAAATTACTTGAAAACGGCTAGGAATCAGATAAAAGTATCAACAAGAAAAAGTTTTGCATTTTCCATAGCTTTTCAACGGTATATTATTTGCGCCATTCCGAAAAAGTTTGTAGAAAATACGGCGAAAATACATTTTTCGCCATTTTCGAAACTGACGTAAAACCGTAAAAATTGGGAGAAAGGATACATACCAAAACGTTTCGCATTTGTTCAAGCTTTCCAACGCCATATCATTTGCTGCATTCGGGCGCACGGTTAAAAAATTAGCTCAAAAATACGAACTCGGTAGGACTTGTACCGTTTTCTAAATTACTTTTAAACCGTTCAAAATTAGAAAAAACTTTCGAAACGAAAGAGTAGCGCATTTTTATAAGCTTTCCAACACCATATCATATGCCTCAATTGGATTAGCTGTTTAGAAATGACGTCGAAAATACGAACTCGGCTGTTCGGTTTGCGAAATTTTACGTTTTTTCAAATTACTCTTTAACCATAGAGAATTAGAGAAAAATTTCAACATGTGGAAGTAGCGGTTGTGCAACAGCTTTCCAGCGCCATATTATATGCCTCACTCCGATAAACGGTTTAGAAATACGATTCATGTTTTTTGTGTGAAGAAAAAACAGTTTTCAAAACTGCTCTTAAACCGCTTACATTTTGCCAAAAATTTAAGTTGGGTCATGATACTTGTGTCCATAGCTTTCCAACCGTATATCGCAAGCCCCATTTGGGCAATGTTAGCGGAAGTTCAACCTAGTTCACAGGGAAGTTCAACATACTACTAGCGGGGCAGGTCAGGTTGTGATCAAAATATTATTCTCATCCCGTAATCAGAATAGTGTTTATATATATATATATATATATATATAGTTTGATCTATCATATCAGAGTTTAGCATCATATATCTAAGATTTAGCGCCAGCAAACTAATATCATTTTTTGCGGCTGAAGCTTTTAGTAATTGTCATGTATGTAGGTGATACAACCACTTCCACATCCGGTCTCTATATCTCATAGTTCTACAAAAATAAAAATAGACACAAAACTCTATACCACCTAGATGTTGGTATTGTCCTTCCTGAACTTTTTCCGGGTCCACGACTGCTCACTTCATGCTATATTGCCTGCCTTAAACAGACATATGTGGCGGTCGCAACATTTCTTTTTCTACTCCTTATACAACAGAGCAACATTTACTTGTGTAAATGCTACTTCCTCTGGAACAAACTCCACACGGCTGTATACTGTATGTTGCAAATGCTCATTGATGCAGACCCCTCTGTATATGAGCTCTAGCACACATTCTCGATCAAGATCTCTTGCCCTCAGCTCGAACCCCCATAGTTATTACAACGTCCCCACACTGTTGTTTATCTTCAGTCCTGTGTGATATGGAAACACAATAATAAAATAATGGATATAATATTATTTAGTCTTCGTACAACATTAGACTGACATTCATGTGTTCAGCATTTTATTCCATTGACATTGGAACAAAACTGGTTGTACATAGTAGAAATCAGATTGAATAAAAACCTAATTATATCCACTGCCATCTAACCTTTTTAAATTGCATAATCTAGCAGTCTGCCTTAAACAGCCATACATGGTGGTCGCAGCACTTTTTCTACTGACTATACGACAGTCTAACATTTACGTGTGTAAATGCTACTTCCTCTGGAACAAACTCCACACAGATGTATACTGTATGTTGCAAGTGTTCATTGATGCAGACCCCTCTATATCTGAGCTCTAGCACACATTCTCCATCAAGATCTCTTGCCCTCAGCCAGAACCCCCAGAGTTATTAAAACGTCCCCACACCGCTCTTTATCTTCAATGCAGTGTGATATGGAAACAAAATAATAAAATGAAGGAGAGAATATTTTTTAGTCTTCGTATAAAATTATTCTGACATTCATTTATTCAGTATTTTATTCCATTGACATTGACACCAAATTGGCTGTACATAGTAGAAATCAGATTGAATAAAAACCTAATTAATTCCACTGCCATCAAACCTTAGTAAATTGCATACTCTAGCAGCCAGATTGGTATTAATTTTGGGTTCCACTCAAATCTAAAGATGGGCAATTGTATGGATAATAGTTGAATTGGTAAAAACTATAGGATTTAACTCTACTTGGTTGCTAGTGTCCCATGTTATATAGATACAAAATAGTTGATTAGATAGAAAACATATACCTACCTACAACAAAAAGGGGCAGGGAGCTCGATTCTCCTCATGCATCTCCAATGCAATGCATGCTGCTGAATTCTGCTCTACACGTGGCCAATTTTTCCGACCTACTTAAGTACATGGCGAGCATGGAGGGGCCTGATACCTCAATAAATTGGGGAGGCAATCTCTAAGGTAGCCCGAGGAAGGAGATAGATGGTGCCAGAGCTTCCTTGAAGACCAGATGAGGGAGATTGGTGGTCAGCAGATCGAGGGGATCAGACCTGCTTGCGGAGAAGAAGCGGCGATGAGAGGCAGGAGGGTAGGAGGCGAGGATTACATAGTCGTGTTTCTTTGCTGGTTTCTATTTCAGTTTTTTATCATGCATAAGGACGTGGAAAGAGAGGAGTCTGTCTTCTCCACGTGAAGAGGTGCTTCCCCGCTGATTTTTATTTCAATTTTTTATCACTTAAGGAGGTGCAAATAGGGGATTCTGTCTCCCACACGCGAAGAGGCACATCAAGACATTATGTGACGGCCATCAATGTGTCATTAGTAAATCTAATGGTCCAAATTTTCTAACTACCAGGATTAACATGGAGCCTCGTTTGGTGCCTCCAATTAGTAAATAGTATAAGATGGGCGCAAAATAAAACTTGGATTTGAGTTCCCCTTCTGGTGCGTTCATTCTTTTGCATCATTTTTCCAGTTTCAACTGGCAAACTTGGTTTTGTTTAGAGGCTTCTAGATCATGATCGATCATGTTTTCTTTACGAAACGGTCAGTCATATTTTGAAGTGTCATTTCTTAAGCATCTAGAAAGAGGCACTTTGGTTCAGACCAGACACTTTGGTCCAAATTACTGATTGAAAGTGCAAGCGGATCAATATTTTTGTCTTTTGCATGGGGTAAACGAGGCTCAAAAAAAAGTTGCACCTGGATGAAAGGTTCACGATCACAGAAATCGCGCACAATGGCCAACCGATTAAACCCCTCCGGACCAAGGAAGCATTTTCTGCTCAGTGCGGGGTTCTTGATAGGGACATGATCCCGATCAGCATCGAGCTATGGAATCCTCCTAAGAAGGAAGAGCTTCAAGTTTCTTTTGTCGAAGATAGACAAAAAGATGATCTTTGGAAAGCGTTCAAGGTAAATTTCACCCTATTGGAAGAGGAGGATCCGGAGAATCCAGTTATAGAGCCATTGATCAGGTCATGTGCTCTCAAGAAGATGGCAGATCTATTCAGGAGGTGGAAGAATGAGTTGAAAGCAACGTATGTCGACCAAGACAAGACTCCAGAATTCACCGGCCGATTTGAGAAGATAAGAGATCACTGGCCCGCATTTGTGGCCAACAAGACATCAGAGAGGAGTAAGAAGATGTCAGCGATTAACAAGATAAATGCTACAAAGATGGAGCATCACCATCACACGGGGTCAGGTGGCTACCTCAAAGCCCGACCGTTGTGGGACAAGGCTGAGAAGGACCTGATTGCTAAAGGGGTCAAACCAGAGACATTGCACTGGCCAGACCATTCAAGGACTTGGTTCTTCGGGGTTGGTGGAACTTTGGACCCTGAAACAGGGAAGTGCTGCTGGACGGATGAGCAACTTGCAACACCCGTCACGAAGCTTCGGAAAGCAATCAACGAAGTGCAGGAAGGGAAGTTCGTTCCCGATAGAGAGAACAACGAGCTCACAAGGGCCATCGGGAATCCTAAGCACCCTGGACAAACACGAGGCACACCAGGCTCCATTGCCTGGAGGGTTGGGATTCCCGACGGAGGCGGTTACAAAACCAAAGAGAGGAGGAGGAAAGTGGAGCAGAGCGAACTGCAGGAGCTTAAGGCAAGGGTACGGAAGCTAGAGGAATGACAAGATGTTGAGAACCAGCAGCTGCGAGATCCTGCCCAAGAAGCTACCCCAGAAGCTACCCCGCCATCTCAGTGGAGAAGCAGCATGGCTTCCACCGAGCTTGTTCAGCAGCCTGACTTGACGGGTCCTAGCTACCCCGTGGATTTTATCACGGATTCACACTAGTGCCACCTTATGATGCAATGGCTTTAGCTCAAAGTCAAGGCGGTTGTCGGCTCTGTGTTCCCTCCTTCACCTGGAGCAACTTTTCATTGTCGTCCGATTCCACAAGGCTATGCTGTTGTGATGGTGGACGAAATAATTGAGGGATTTGAGGAGCTCCAGCTTGAGCATGCTACAGGTGATGGGGAGACTCAATTGGGTCTTGCTATGAAGACTCCGTGTCTATGGCGGAAGGAGCACATCAAGCTTCTGAACTTCACGGCTCCGGCGAGTCAGCTGGGCACTCCGCCTCCTCCGCCTCGTCCTCCTCCTCCGGCGAGTGATCAGGGCACTCCGCCTCCTACTCCAGTGTGTGAGGGCGGCAGTACTCCGCCTCCTTCTCCGCCTGCTCCGGCGCGTCCGAGTAGCCCACCTCCTCCTTCGCCGCCTCGTAAGCAATACATATTCGGCCCATCGTCTCTCAAGCCTCTAGAGAAGTTACCGTATGAGAGGAGAGATGAGGAAAACCAGAAGATCTTTGAAGGCCAAGTGAGGGACTTCTTTGAATCGGTAAAAGCTAAGAAACATCCACCTCTGGAGGAGAAGATAGATCCGATGAAAGTGAAGTGCACTTTGGATGCCCTGCAACGACCATCACCGCCTCTGCCACAATCCAACTATGACCGCATCATTGAAAGGACATATAAGGAAGCAGAGCGGTCGGGAAGTACTTGCACTGATCAAAGGCTAGCAGAATGAAGAAAAGGGAAAAAAATCCCCAGCTCGGCAAACAAGCGAAGGAATCATGCCCTCGCTCAATGTTTCTAGCGATATCGTCACTAATCTTCTGGGGATGCTGCCCGGTACCAATCCTGGAGATTACATGCTCGGCGATGATGCACTTTTTGAAACAATGGAGGTGGACACATTAAGATTGTAGCACGGGAAGCCTCTCGTCAGACCTAGTATTTCCCTAACAACGATTATGCGAAGATTCCATGATTGGTACATGGACATCTGCAAGAAGTCTGGGAAAAATACTTTGACGCTGAGAGTTAAAGATGAGCACGACCTCATTGGAATTGATCTGTTATCTGTTCCGTATGAGGAGTTCTTCTAGTTTTTCAATCAAAAGGCCCTCGATAAAACAATCATCACTTGCTACTATCTGTAAGTACTACTTCTCTGTAATTAATTAAGTCTCTATATATAGCTCAGCTCTTTCATTGCATGTATATATAATTATCCTCACTATAGTATGTAGATTGAAGATCGCCGAATTGAAGAAAATATAAGTAGGTGATATTGGGTTCATTAACACAAATCTCAAGGATGAATGGAGTGTTAAACACGATCCCAGAGATACCGAGGCCAACTTGCTACGATCGTTACTTCGAAATCAAAACAAAGCTACAATACTCTTTCCTTACGAATACAAGTGAGTGTTACTGTCTTGTGCATATTCGGTTTCCCTTATTACTCGAGGTTATAGTAATGTAATTGATGAGTTATGCATGTGTGTGCAGCTTCCACTTTATTCTGCTAGAGATTAAGCTTGAGCAGGGACTAGTAACCGTCATAGACTCCAAACGAAAAAATCCGAGGGAGTATGCGACCATGACTAAAATGCTCGAGAAGTAAGTTCAATCGATCATTATCGCACCATATCAGCAACTTTGTTCATTTCCTGATATCAAGTAATTGTTTTCTTTGTCTGGCAGGGTTTGGAAAAAGTTCACCACACAAGCTCCGGGACTGCCGGCGCAGCTGCGATTTAACCACCCGAAAGTATGTACTAGCTACTAGCTATTTCCGGGCATCTCCCATTGATTCTAGCTAGTTTCATCAATACCATTTAGCATGCTTGCTTATCTATTTGATTGACCTCTATTTCTTATAAAGTGGTTGTGGCAGGAACCCGAGAATGACTTCTGTGGATACTACATTTGCAAGTTCATTCGCCACACCACCTATGAGCGGGGCTACTCTAAACAACAATATGAAGTGCGTAAGCAATAATATTCACAATCTTATTTTATTACCATCATTTGTGTTGAGTTTCATTCATATATATGTATTGACCCCCTTCTTCAGACTAGATGTGGCAGATGCAGGATGAACTCCTACCACAAGATCGCATACGAGCAATTCAAGAGGAATTGGCGGGATTCTTTCTTGACCACGTCATCGACAAACATGGAGAATACCATGTGGAAGTTGAGTTTAGATGTTACGGGATTTTGTAAGAGATCTTATATTGTGTGTATATATATATGTAGCAAGTAGCATCGGATAGATATACGAAAACTTGTTGTTCGACCAATCTATCGGAGAAGGAGAGGTCAATCACTTCTCTCTGTACGTACAATAATGAATTGTGGATTTATGACCAGATGAATTGTGGATTTATGACCAAATAATATTCATAGATAATCTGGTCATAAATCCACAATTCATCGGATGTTGACAAACACACCGCAAAAGAAGATTACATTGGATAGATCTCCAAGAACATCGAGGAGAACATGGTATTGAGAATCAAAGAGAGAGAAAAAACCATCTAGCTACTAGCTACGGACCCGTAGGTCTGCGGTAGACTACTCATGCTTCATCGGAAGGGCAAACAAATTGTGGATTTATAAGAGAATTTGGCCAAACAAATTGTGGATTTATGACCAGATGAATTGTGGATTTATGACCAAATAATATTCATAGATAATCTGGTCATAAATCCACAATTCATCGGATGTTGACAAACACACCACAAAAGAAGATTACATTGGATAGATATCCAATAACATCGAGGAGAACATGGTATTGAGAATCAAAGAGAGAGAGAAAAAGCCATCTAGCTACTAGCTACGGACCCGTAGGTCTGCAGTAGACTACTCATGCTTCATCGGAAGGGCAATAGAGTTGATGTAGATGCCCTCCGTGATCGAATCCCCCTTGGCAGGATGCTGGAAAAGGCCCCAAGATGGGATCTCACAGGAATAGAAGGTTGCGGCGATAGAAAAGTGTTTTCATGGATGCCTCTAAGGGCTTTGGAACATATGTGAATATATAGGAGGAAGATCTAGGTGTTGGGGAACGTTGCATAAAATAAAAACTTTCCTACGTTCACCAAGATCAATCTATGAGTTCATCTAGCAACGAGAGAGACAGATGCATCTACATACCACTTGTAGATCGCGTGCGGAAGCGTTCAAGAGAACGGGGTTGAGGTAGTCGTTCTCGTCGTGATCCTATCACCGGAGATCCTAGCGCCGAACGGACGACACCTCCGCGTTCAACACACGTATGGTCAGCGTCATGTCTCCTCTGTCTTGATCCAGCAAGGGGGAAGGAGAGGTTGATGAAGATCCAGCAGCACGACGACGTGGTGGTGGATGCAGCAGGACTCCGGCAGGGCTTCGCCAAGCAACTGCGGGAGGAGGAAGAGGTGTAGCAGGGGGAGGGAGGCGCCAAGACTCAGGGTGCGGCTTCCCTCCCTCCCCCCTCCTTTATATAAGCCCCCAGGGGGGCGCCGACCCTGGAGATGGGAATCTCCCAAGGGGGCGGCGGCCCGGGGGGGTGGAGTGCCCCCCAAGGCAAGTGGTGCGCCCCCCACCCTAGGGTTTCCAACCCTAGGCGCAGGGGGGCCCCAAGGGGGGCACACCAGCCCACTAGGGGCTGGTTCCCCTCACACTTCAGCCCACGGGGCCCTCCGGGATAGGTGGCCCCACCCGGTGGACCCCCGGGACCCTTCCGGTGGTCCCGGTACAATACCGGGTGACCCCTGAAACTTTCCCGATGGCCAAAACAACACTTCCTATATATAATTCTTTACCTCCGGACCATTCCGGAACTCCTCATGACGTCCAGGATCTCATCCGGGACTCCGAACAACATTCGGTTTGCTGCATACTCATATTCATACAACCCTAGCGTCACCGAATCTTAAGTGTGTAGACCCTACGGGTTCAGGAGACATGCAAACATGACCGAGACGGCTCTCCGGTCAATAACCAACAGCGGGATCTGGATACCCATGTTGGCTCCCACATACTCCTCGATGATCTCATCGGATGAACCACGATGTCGAGGATTCAAGCAACCCGGTATACAATTCCCTTTGTCAGACGGTATGTTACTTGCCCGAGATTCGATCGTCGGTATCCCAATACCTCGTTCAATCTCGTTGCCGGCAATTCACTTTACTCGTACCGTAATGCATGATCCCGTGACCAGACACTTGGTCACTTTGAGCTCATTATGACGATGCACTACCGAGTGGGCCCAGTGATACCTCTCCGTAATATGGAGTGACAAATCCCAGTCTCGATCCGTGTCAACCCAACAGACACTTTCGGAGATACCTGTAGTGCACCTTTATAGTCACCCAGTTACGTTGTGACGTTTGGTACACCCAAAGCACTCCTACGGTATCCGGGAGTTACACGATCTCATGGTCTAAGGAAGAGATACTTGACATTGGAAAAGCTCTAGCAAAACGAACTACACGATCTTATGCTATGCTTAGGATTGGGTCTTGTCCATCACATCCTCCTCCTAATGATGTGATCCCGTTATCAACGACATCCAATGTCCATAGTCAGGAAACCATGACTATCTGTTGATTAACGAGCTAGTCAACTAGAGGCTCACTAGGGACATGTTTTGGTCTAGGTATTCACACGTGTATTACGATTTCCGGATAATACAATTATAGCATGAATAAAAGACAACTATCATGAACAAAGGAATATAATAATAATACTTTTATTATTGCCTCTAGGGCATATTTCCAACAGTCTCCCACTTGCACTAGAGTCAATAATCTAGTTACATTGTGATGAATCGAACACCCATAGAGTTCTGGTGTTGATCATGTTTTGCTCGCGGAAGAGGTTTAGTCAACAGATCTGCGACATTCAGATCCGTATGTACTTTGCAAATATCTATGTCTCCATCTTGAACATTTTCACGGATGGAGTTGAAACGACGCTTGATGTGCCTGGTCTTCTTGTGAAACCTGGGCTCCTTGGCAAGGGCAATAGCTCTAGTGTTGTCACAGAAGAGTTTGATCGGCCCCGACGCATTGGGTATGACTCCTAGGTCGGTGATGAACTCCTTCACCCAAATTGCTTCATGCGCTACCTCCAAGGCTGCCATGTACTCCGCTTCACATGTAGATCCCGCCACGACGCTCTGCTTGCAGCTGCACCAGCTTACTGCCCCACCATTCAACATATACACGTATCCGGTTTGTGACTTAGAGTCATCCAGATCTGTGTCGAAGCTAGCGTCGACGTAACCCTTTATGACGAGCTCTTCGTCACCTCCATAAATGAGAAACATGTCCTTTGTCCTTTTCAGGTACTTCAGGATATTCTTGACCGCTGTCCAGTGTTCCTTGCCGGGATTACTTTGGTACCTTCCTACCAAACTTACGGCAAGGTTTACATCTAGTCTGGTACACAGCATGGCATACATAAGAGATCCTATGGCTGAGGCATAGGGGATGACACTCATCTCTTCTTTATCTTCTGCCGTGGCCGGGCATTGAGCCGAGCTCAATCTCACACCTTGCAGTACAGGCAAGAACCCTTTCTTGGACTGATCCATTTTGATCTTCTTCAAAATTTTATCAAGGTATGTGCTTTGTGAAAGACCTATGAGGCGTCTCGATCTATCCCTATAGATCTTGATGCCTAATATGTAAGCAGCTTCTCCAAGGTCCTTCATTGAAAAACACTTATTCAAGTAGGCCTTAATGCTGTCCAAGAATTCTATATCATTTCCCATCAAAAGTATGTCATCTACATATAATATGAGAAATGCTACAGAGCTCCCACTCACTTTCTTGTAAACGCAGGCTTCTCCATAAGTCTGCATAAACCCAAACGATTTGATCATCTCATCAAAGCGAATGTTCCAGCTCCGAGATGCTTGCACCAGCCCATAAATGGATCGCTAGAGCTTGCATACTTTGTTAGCATTCTTAGGATCGACAAAACCTTCCGGCTGCATCATATACAGTTCTTCCTTAAGATAGCCGTTAAGGAATGCCGTTTTGACGTCCATCTGCCATATGTCATAATCATAGTATGCGGCAATTGCTAACATGATTCGTACGGACTTCAGCTTCGCTATGGGAGAGAAAGTCTCATCGTAGTCAACCCCTTGAACTTGCCGATAACCCTTAGCGACAAGTCGAGCTTTATAGATGGTGACATTACCATCCGCGCCCATCTTCTTCTTAAAGATCCATTTGTTTTCTATCGCTCGCCGATCATCGGGCAAGTCTGTCAAAGTCCATACTTCGTTTTCATACATGGATTCTATCTCAGATTGCATGGCTTCAAGCCATTTGTTGGAATCTGGGCCCTCCATCGCTTCTTCATAGTTCGAAGGTTCACCGTTGTCTAACAACATGATTTCCAGGACAGGGTTGCCATACCACTCTGGTGTGGAACGTGTCCTCGTGGACCTACGAAGTTCAGTAGCAACTTGATCCGAAATACCTTGATCATCATCATTAATTTCCTCTCCAGTCGGTGTAGGCACCACAGGAACATTTTCCTGAGCTACACTACTTTCCGGTTCAAGAGGTAGTACTTCATCGAGTTCTACCTTCCTCCCACTTACTCCTTTCGAGAGAAACTCTTTTTCCAGAAAGGATCCATTCTTGGCAACAAAGATCTTGCCTTCGGATCTAAGGTAGAAGGTATAACCAATGGTTTCCTTAGGGTATCCTATGAAGAAGCATTTTTCCGACTTGCGTTCGAGCTTTTCAGGTTGAAGTTTCTTGACATAAGCATCGCATCCCCAAACTTTTAGAAACGACAGCTTAGGTTTCTTCCCAAACCATAATTCATACGGTGTCGTCTCAACGGATTTAGACGGTGCCCTATTTAAAGTGAATGTAGCTGTCTCTAGAGCGTATCCCCAAAATGATAGCGGTAAATCGGTAAGAGACATCATAGATCGCACCATATCCAATAGAGTGCGATTACGACGTTCGGACACACTGTTACGCTGAGGTGTTCCAGGCGGCGTGAGTTGTGAAATGATTCCACATTTTCTTAAGTGTGTACCAAATTTGTGACTTAAATATTCTCCTCCACGATCTGATCGTAAGAATTTTATCTTTCGGTCATGTTGATTCTCTACCTCATTCTGAAATTCCTTGAACTTTTCAAAGGTCTCAGACTTGTGTTTCATCAAGTAGACATACCCATATCTACTCAAGTCATCAGTGAGAGTGAGAACATAATGATATCCTCTGCGAGCCTCAACGCTCATTGGACCACACACATCAGTATGTATGATTTCCAATAAGTTGGTTGCTCGCTCCATTGTTCCGGAGAACGAAATCTTGGTCATTTTTCCCATGAGGCATGGTTCGCATGTGTCAAATGATTCATAATCGAGAGAATCTAAAAGTCTATCAGCATGGAGCTTCTTCATGCGCTTGACACCAATGTGACCAAGGCGACAGTGCCACAAGTATGTGGGACTATCGTTATCAACTTTACATCTCTTGGTATTCACACTATGAATATGTGTAACATTACGTTCGAGATTCATTAGGACCAAACCATTGACCATCGGGGCATGACCATAAAACATATCTCTCATATAAATAGAACAACCATTATTCTCGGATTTAAATGAGTAGCCATCTCGTATTAAACGAGATCCAGATACAATGTTCATGCTCAAACTTGGCACTAAACAAAAATTATTGAGGTTCATAACTAATCCCGTGGGTAAATGTAGAGGTAGCGTGCTGACGGCGATCACATCGACCTTGGAACCATTCCCGACGCACATTGTCACCTCGTCCTTCGCCAGTCTCTGCTTATTCCGCAACTCCTGCTGTGAGTTACAAATATGAGCAACGGCACCGGTATCACATACCCTGGAGTTACTACGAGTACTGGTAAGGTACACATCAATTACATGTATATCACATATACCTTTAGTGTTGCCGGCCTTCTTGTCCGCTAAGTATTTGGGGCAGTTCCGCTTCCAGTGACCCTTCCCTTTGCAATAAAAGCACTCAGTCTCAGGCTTGGGTCCATTCTTTGACTTCTTCCCGGCAACTGGCTTACCGGGCGCGGCAACATCTTTGCCGTCCTTCTTGAAGTTCTTCTTACCCTTGCCCTTCTTGAACTTAGTGGTCTTATTGACCATCAACACTTAATGTTCTTTCTTGATTTCAACCTCTGCTGACTTCAGCATTGAAAATACTTCAGGAATGGTCTTCACCATCCCCTGCATATTGTACTTCAACACAAAGCTCTTGTAGCTCGGTGGGAGCGACTGAAGGATTCTGTCAATGACCGCCTCGTCCGGGAGGTTGATCTCCAGCTGGGACAGGCGGTTGTGCAACCCAGACATTTTGAGTATGTGCTCACTGACAAAACTGTTTTCCTCCATCTTACAACTATAGAACTTGTTGGAGACTTCATATCTCTCGACTCGGGCATGAGCTTGAAAAACCATTTTCAGCTCCTCGAACATCTCATATGCTCCGTGTCGCTCAAAACGCTTTTGGAGCCCCGGTTCTAGGCTATAAAGCATGCCGCACTGAACGAGGGAGTAATCATCAGCACGTGACTGCCAAGCATTCATAACGTCTTGGTTCTCTGGGATGGGTGCATCACCTAGCGGTCCTTCTAGGACATATGCTTTCTTGGCTGCTATGAGGATGATCCTCAGGTTCCGGACCCAGTCCGAATAGTTGCTGCCATCATCTTTCAGTTTGGTTTTCTCTAGGAACGCGTTGAAGTTCATGTTGACATGAGCGTTGGCCATTTGATCTACAAGACATATTTTGCAAAGACTTTAGACTAAGTTCATGATAATTAAGTTCATCTAATCAAATTATTTAATGAACTCCCACTCAGATTGACATCCCTCTAGTCATCTAAGTGTTACACGATCCGAGTCGACTAGGCCGTGTCCGATCATCACGTGAGACGGACTAGTCATCATCGGTGAACATCTCCATGTTGATCGTATCTTCCATACGACTCATGTTCGACCTTTTGGTCTCTTGTGTTCCGAGGCCATGTCTGTACATGCTAGGCTCGTCAAGTTAACCCTAAGTGTTTTGCATGTGTAAAACTATCTTACACCCATTGTATGTGAACGTAAGGATCTATCACACCCGATCATCACATGGTGCTTCAAAACGACGAACTTTAGCAACGGTGCACAGTTAGGGGGAACGCTTCCTTGAAATTATTATAAGGGATCATCTTATTTACTACTGCCGTTCTAAGTAAACAAGATGCATAAAACATAATAAACATCACATGCAATTATATAAAGTAGTGACATGATATGGCCAATATCATATAGCTCCTTCGATCTCCATCTTCGGGGCTCCATGATCATCTTCGTCACCGGCATGACACCATGATCTCCATCATCATGATCTCCATCATCGTGCCTCCATGAAGTTGCTCGCCAACTATTACTTCTACTACTATAGCTAACAGCTTAGCAATAAAGTAAAGTAATTACATGGCGTTAAATCATTGACACGCAGGTCATACAATAATTAAGACAACTCCTATGGCCCCTGCCGGTTGTCATACTCATCGACATGCAAGTCGTGATTCCTATTACAAGAACATGATCTCATACATCACAATATATCATTCATCATTCATCACAACTTCTGGCCATATCACATCACATGACAATTGCTGCAAAACAAGTTAGACGTCCTCTAATTGTTGTTGCATCTTTTACGTGGCTGCAATTGGGTTCTAGCAAGAACGTTTTCTTACCTACGAATAACCACAACGTGATTTTGTCAACTTCTATTTACCCTTCATAAGGACCCTTTTCATCAAATCCGCTCCAACTAAAGTAGGAGAGACAGACACCCGCTAGCCACCTTATGCAACTAGTGCATGTCAGTCGGTGGAACCTGTCTCACGTAAGCGTACGTGTAAGGTTGGTCTGGGCTGCTTCATCCCACAATACCGCTGAAGCAAGAAAAGACTAGTAGTGGCAAGCAAGTTGACAAGATCTACGCCCACAACAAATTTGTGTTCTACTCGTGCAATAGAGAACTACGCATAGACCTAGCTCTGATACCACTGTTGGGGAACGTTGCATAAAATAAAAATTTTCCTACATTCACCAAGATCAATCTGTGAGTTCATCTAGCAACGAGAGAGAGAGATGCATCTACATACCACTTGTAGATCGCGTGCGGAAGCGTTCAAGAGAACGGGGTTGAGGTAGTCGTTCTCGTCGTGATCCTATCACCGGAGATCCTAGCGCCGAACGGACGGCACCTCCGCGTTTAACACACGTAAGGTCAGCGTGACGTCTCCTCCGTCTTGATCCAGCAAGGGGGAAGGAGAGGTTGATGAAGATCCAGCAGCACGACGGCGTGGTGGTGGATGCAGCAGGACTCCGGTAGGGCTTCGCCAAGCAACTGCGGGAGGAGGAAGAGGTGTAGCAGGGGGAGGGAGGTGCCAAGACTCAGGGTGCGGCTGCCCTCCCTCCCCCCTCCTTTATATAGGCCCCCAGGGGGGCGCCAGCCCTGGAGATGGGAATCTCCCAAGGGGGCGGCGGCCAGGGGGGTGGAGTGCCCCCCAAGGCAAGTGGTGCGCCCCCACCCTAGGGTTTCCAACCCTAGGCGCAGGGGGGCCCCAAGGGGGGGCACCACAGCCCACTATGGGCTGGTTCCCCTCCCACTTCAGCCCACAGGGCCCTCCGGGATAGGTGGCCCCACCCGGTGGACCCCCGGGACCCTTCCGGTGGTCCCGGTACAATACCGGGTGACCCCGAAACTTTCCCGATGGCCGAAACAGTGCTTCCTATATATAATTCTTTACCTCCGGACCATTCCGGAACTCCTCGTGACGTCCGGGATCTCATCCGGGACTCCGAACAACATTCGGTTTGCTGCATACTCATATTCATACAACCCTAGCGTCACCAAGTGTGCAGACCCTACGGGTTCGGGAGACATGCAGACATGACCGAGATGGCTCTCTGGTCAATAACCAACAACGGTATCTGGATACCCATGTTGGCTCCCACATACTCCTCGATGATCTCATCGGATGAACCACGATGTCGAGGATTCAAGCAACCCCGTATACAATTCCCTTTGTCAGACGGTATGTTACTTGCCCGAGATTCGATCGTCGGTATCCCAATACCTCATTCAATCTCGTTGCCGGCAAGTCACTTTACTCGTACCGTAATGCATGATCCCGTGACCAGACACTTGGTCACTTTGAGCTCATTATGATGATGCACTACCGAGTGGGCCCAGTGATACCTCTCCGTAATACGGAGTGACAAATCCCAGTCTTAATCCGTGTCAACCCAACAGACACTTTCGGAGATACATGTAGTGCAACTTTATAGTCACCCAGTTACGTTGTGACGTTTGGTACACCCAAAGCACTCCTACGGTATCCGGGAGTTACACGATCTCATGGTCTAAGGAAGAGATACTTGACATTGGAAAAGCTCTAGCAAAACGAACTGCACGATCTTATGCTATGCTTAGGATTGGGTCTTGTCCATCACATCATTCTCCTAATGATGTGATCCCGTTATGAACGACATCCAATGTCCATAGTCAGGAAACCATGACTATCTGTTGATTAACGAGCTAGTCAACTAGAGGCTCACTTGGGACATGTTTTGGTCTAGGTATTCACACGTGTATTACGATTTCCGGATAATACAATTATAGCATGAATAAAAGACAACTATCATGAACAAAGGAATATAATAATAATCCTTTTATTATTGCCTCTAGGGCATATTTCCAACACTAGGTAGTCACCGAGGGGCCCACAAGGTAGGGGGCGCCCCTCCCCCTAGGGCACGCCCTCCACCCTTGTCGCCGCCTCGTGGATCTTCTGACTTGCACTCCAAGTTCCCTGGGTGTCTTCTGGTCCAAGAAAATTCATCGTGAAGTTTTATTCCGTTTGGACCCCGTTTAGTATTCCTTTCCTGCGAAGCTCAAAAACAAGGAAAAACTGAAATTGGCACTGGGCTCTAGGTTAATAAGTTAGCCCAAAAATAATATAAAATAGCATATTAATGCATATAAAACATCCAAAACAGATAATATAATAGCATGGAACAATAAAAAATTATAGATACATTGGAGATGTATCAAGCTATCATTGGATATGTCCACCTTACCAAGGCAAAGTACCTTACCCTTGGAGTTGTCTCCAGAAGTCACATACTTACGTGGACCATCATTTTTGGCAAGCTCACGAAACATGTCTTTATCTCCAGTCATGTGATCGGTACATCCACTATCAAGAACCGCTACTTCTTGAGCTTCCGTTGATTTTTCCCATGAAGAGGATAGGTTGATGCAGCAAAGTAGAGATAAGTATTTCCCTCAGTTTAGAACCAAGGTATCAACCCAGTAGGAGGCACAAGCAAGTCTCCAATCTATGCACATGCACAAACTAACAAACACTTGCACACAACGTGAAAAAGGGATTGTCAATCCCTTCACGGTCACGAACAAGAGTGAGATCTAAAATAGAAAGGTATAAAAGATAAATAAAACATCAAACTAATGTAAATATAAATAAATTGCAGAAAGGTATTTTTGAGTTTTTTTGGTTTATAGATCTGAAAATATATGATGGAAAATAGACCCGGGGGCCATAGGTTTCACTAGAGGCTTCTCTCTTGAAAGAAAACATACGGTGGGTAAACAAATTAGTATCGAGCAATTGATAGAAAAGCACATAATTATGACGATATCTAAGGCAATGATCATGAATATATGCATCACGTTCGTGACAAGTAGACCGACTCCTGCCTGCATCTACTACTATTACTCCACACATCGACCACTATCACAGCATGCATCTAGAGTATTATGTTCATAAGAACGGAGTAATGCCTTAAGTAAGATGACATGATGTAGAGGGATAAACTCAAGCAATATGATGAAAACCCCATCTTTTTGTCCTTGATGGCAACAATACAATACATGCCTCGTTACCCCTACTATGTCACTGGGTGAGGACGCCGCAAGATTGAACCCAAAACTAAGCACCTCTCCCATTGCAAGAAAAACCAATCTAGTTGGCCAAACCAAACCAATAATTCGAAGAGAAATACAAAATATTTAATCATGCGTAAAAGAGTTCAAAGAAGACTCAAATAATATTCATAGATAAGCTGATCATAAATCCACAATTCATCGGATCTCGACAAACACACTGCAAAAGAATATTATATCGGATAGAACTCCAAGAACATTGAGGAGAACATGGTATTTAAGATCAAAGAGAGAGAATAAGCCATCTAGCTAGTAGCTATGGACCCGTAGGTGTGTGGTAAACTACTCACGCTTCATCGCAAGGGTAACAAGGTTGATGTAGATGCCCTCCGTGATCGAATCCCCCTCTGCCTGAGTGCCGAAAAAGGCCCCAAGATGGGATCTCATGGGAATAGAGGCTTGCGGTGGTAGAAAAGTATTTTGGTGGACGCTTCTGGTGGTTTGGGAATGTTTGGGAATTTATAGTGCAAAGCTTAGGGTTAGAGGACCTCCGAGGGGCCCACAAGCCAGGGAGGCCCCCCTAGGGCGCGCCTGGCAGTCTTGTTGCCTCCTCGGGAATCTTCTGGCCCTCTCTAAGTCCTCTGGATGTCTTATGGTCTAAGAAAAATCATTGCAAAAGTTTTATTCCGTTTGGACTCGTTTAGTAGTCCTTTTTTGTTAAACTCAAAAACAAGGAAAAACGGAAACTGGGACTAGGCTCTAGGTTAATAGGTTAGTCCCAAAAATAATATAAATTAGCATATTAATGCATATAAAACATCCAAACCAGATAATATAATAGCATGGAACAATAAAAATTATAGATACGTTGTAGACGTATCAAGCATCCCCAAGCTTAATTCCCGCTCGTACGTTGGAGATGTATCAAGCATCCCCAAGCTTAATTTCTGCTCGTCCTCGAGTAGGCAAATGATAAAAATAGAATTTTTGATGTGGAATGCTACCTAACATATTTATCCGTGAATCTTCTTTATTGTGGCATGAATATTCAGATCCATAAGATTCAAAACAAAAGTTTAATATTGACATAAGAACAATAATACTTCAAACATACTAATAAAGAATCATGTCTTCTCAAAAGTTATCCCTACAAAATCTATAGTCTGGCTATGCTCCATCTTCATCACACATAGTATTTTATCATGCACAAACCCGATGACAAGCCACGCAGTTGTTTCATACTTTTGATGTTCTCAAGCTTTTTCAATTTTCACGCAATACATGAACGTGAGACATGGACATAGCACTATAGCTGGAATAGAATATGGTGGTTGTGGAGTAGAAAAAAAGAAGGAGAAAGTCTCACATCAACTAGGCGTATTAATGGGCTATGGAGATGCCCATCAATAGATATCAATGTGAGCGAGTAGGAATTGTCATGCAACGGATGCACTAGAGCTATAAATGTACGAAAGCTCAAAAAGAAACTAAGTGGGTGTGCATCCAACTCGCTTGCTCACGAAGACCTAGGAAAATTTGAGGAAGCCCATCATTGGAATATACAAGCCAAGTTCTACAATGAAAAATTCCCACTTGTATATGAACGTGACAACATAGGAGACTCTCTATCATGAAGATCATGGTTCTACTTTGAAGCACAAGTGTGGAAAAAGGATAGTAACATTGTCTCTTCTCTCTTTTCTCTCATTTTTTGTTTGGGCTCTTTGGCCTCTCTCTTTTGGGGGGCTCTTTGGGCTCCTTTATTTTTATGAAGTCCGGAGGCTCATCCCAACTTGTGAGGGAATCATAGCTTCCTTTATCCTTTCCTCACTCGGGACAATGCTCAGACTAAAAAAAAACTTAGGACAATGCTCTAATAATGATGATCATCACACTTTTATTTACTTACAACTCAAGAATTACAACTTGATACTAGAACAAAGATATGACGAATGGTGGAAGCTGCATGGAAATATATCTCAGAATGGCTATGGAAATGCCATAATAGGTAGGTATGGTGGCTGTTTTCAGGAAGGTATATGGTGGGTTTAATGCACCGACGAAAGTTGCACGATACTAGAGAGGCTAGCAATGGTGGAAGGGTCAGAGTGCATAAAATCCATGGACTCAACATTAGTCATAAAGAACTCACATACTTATTGCAAAAATTTATTAGTCATCAAAACAAAGTACTACACGCATGCTCCTAGGTGGATAGATTGGTAGGAAAAGACCATCGCTCGTCCCCGACCGCCACTCATAAGGAAGACAATCAAAGAATAAATCATGCTCTGACTTCATCACATAACGGTTCACCATACATGCATGCTACGGGAATCACAAACTTTAACACAAGTATTTCTACCAATCCACAATTACTAACTAGCATGACTTTAATATCACCATCCTTATATCTCAAAACAATATGCAAGGAGTCTCAATGTTGTTTACATGAAAGTTTTTATTATATCCCTCTTGGATGCCCATCATATTGGGACTAAATTCATAACCTAAGAAAATTACCATGTTGTTTGAAGACTCTCAAAATAATACAAGTGAAGCATGAGATTTCAACAATTTCTATAAAATAAGCCACCACTGCGCTCTAAAAAGATATAAGTGAAGTACTAGAGCAAACTGCCTAGCTCAAAAGATATAAGTGAAGCCCATAGAGTATTCTAATAAATTCGCGATTAAAGTGTGTCCCTCTCAAAAGGTGTGTACAACAAGGATTATTGTTCCATACTAAAAAGCAAAGACTCATATCATAAAAGACGCTCCAAGAAAAACACATATCATGTGGTGAATAAAAATATAGCCTCAAGTAAATTTACCGATGGATTGAAGACGAAAGTGTTGGGAACGTTGCATGGAAAACAAAAAAGATTCTACGTACTAGCAATATATATCAAGGAGATGCATAGAAACGAGAGGGGAGAGTGTGTCTACGTACCCTCGTAGACCATAAGTGGAAGCGTTTAGTAACGTGGTAGATGTAGTCAAACTTCTTCGTGATCCAACCGATCGAGTACCGAACGTATGACACCTCCACGTTCAGCACACATTCAACTCGGTGACGTCCACGCCTTCTTAATCTAGGAAGACGGCGAGGTAGTAGATAAGTTCCGGCAGACGAGGGCATGGTAACGTTGATGGTGATGCTATCTCCGCAGTGCTTCGCCTAAGCACTACGAAAATATGACCGAGGGTGTACATGGTGGAGGGGGCGCCGCACATGGCTAAGAGATTATCGTGGTTATGTGTGGTGCCTTGATGCCTGCTTGAACTATGTCGGTATTTCCCCAAAGAGGAAGGGATGATGCAGCACAACAACGGTAGGTATTTCCCTCAGTGATGAGACCAAGGTTATCGAACCAGTAGGACAACTAAGCAACACAACGTAAACAGCCCCTGCACACAAATAAAAAATACTCGCAACCCGACGTGTTAAAGGGGTTGTCAATCCCTTTCAGGTAACGGTGCCTCAAGTTGGCGAGAAGATGTGATAAAGTTGTGGTAGGATAAATAGATCGCAAAATAAATAAAGTGCAGCAAGGTATTTTGTATTTTTGGTTTAATAGATCTGAAAATAAAAGCAAAGGAAAATAGATCGCAAAGGCAAATATGATTAAAAGAGACCCGGGGGGCGTAGGTTTCACTAGTGGATTCTCTCGAGAAAAATAGCAAACGGTGGGAAAACAATTACTGTTGGGCAATTGATAGAAATTCAAATAATCATGATGATATCCAGGCAATGATCATTATATAGGCATCACGTCCAAGATTAGTAGACCGACTCCTGCCTGCATCTACTACTATTACTCCACACATCGACCACTATCCAGCATACATCTAGCATATTAAGTTCATGGGAAAACGGAGTAATGCAATAAGAACGATGACATGATGTAGACAAGATCTATTTATGTAGAAATATACCCCATCTTGTTATCCTTAATAGCAATGATATATACGTGTTGTTTCCCCTTCTGTCACTGGGATCAAGAACCGTAAGATCGAACCCATCACAAAGCACCTCTTCCCATTACAAGATAAATAGATCAAGTTGGCCAAACAAAACCCAAATATCGGAGAAGTAATACGAGGCTATAAGCAATCATGCATATAAGAGATCAGAGAAGACTCAAATAACTTTCATGGATAAAAACATAGATCTGATCATAAACTCAAAGTTCATCGAAAAACAACAAACGCACCGCAAAAAAACTTACATCATATGGATCTCCAAGAGATCATTGTATTGATAATCAAGAGAGAGAGAGAGAGAGAGGAATCCATCTAGCTACTAACGACGGACCTGTATGTCTACAAAGAACTACTCACGCATCATCGGAGAGGAACCAATGGACATGATGAACCCCTCCAAGATGGTGTCTAGATTGGATCTGGTGTTTCTGGAACTTGCGATAGCTAGAATTGATTTTCGTCGACTCCCTTAGGGTTTCTGGAATATTGGGGTATTTATAAAGCAAAGAGGCAGTGTGGGAGGCCACCTTGGAGGGCACAACCCACCAAGGCGTGCCTGGGCCTCCAGGCGTGCCCTGGTGTCTTGTGCTCACCACGGGATGGCCCTATGGTACTTCTTTGGCCCACTGGATGTCTTCTGGTCCAAAAAAATCCACAAAAACTTTCGCTGCGTTTGGACTCCATTTGGTATTGATTTCCTGCGATGTAAAAGCAAGCAGGAAACAACAAGGGGCACTGGGCACTATGTCAATAGGTTAGTACCAAAAAAATGATATAAAATGACTATAAAATGATTTTAAAACATCCAGGAATGATAATATAACAGCATGGAACAATCAAAAATTATAGATACGTTGGAGACGTATCAGCATCCCCAAGCTTAATTCATGCTCGTCCTCGAGTAGGTAAATGATAAAAACTGAATTTTTGATGTGGAATGCTGACTAAAATGTTCATCATATTATATTTTCTTTATAGCATGGACGTTTGGACTTTTATATGGTTCAAAGCAATAGTCTAGTTTTGACATGAAGACTTCAATACTCAAGCATATCAACAAGCAACCATGTCTTTCAAAATATCAACACTAAAGCAAGTTATCCCTAGTCCATTATATATGCACAATCATTGATACATTCATGAAACACACTCGAATATTAGCTACACCCAATGCTCAAATACGATCATAGTGCCCCTTAGTTGGTGCTTTATAAGAGAAGATGGAGACTCAAATTCAAAATAAAAATTTGCATAAAGTAAAAGAAAGGCCCTTCGCAGAGGGAATATGGATTTGTAGAGGTGCCAGAGCTCAAAGCAAAAATTGAGAGATAAATACATTTTGGGAGGCATATTTTACCACCAACGAAAACGACTTAGATCTCTCAATACTTTCCATGCTAGATACATCATAGGCGGTTCCCAAACAGCAAATAAAGTTTATTCCTGTTTCCACCATTACTTTCACTTTCGATGGCTAACCATATCCATGGGTGCCCTCCATACCAACACTTTCCAAGGAATTTATTATTTGACAACATAAAGTAAATTCATTTTTCATTTTGGGACTGGGCATCCCTAATACCTTTGTCGTACTCTAGTGCAATGACAAGTGAATAAACACTCATCGTGAGAATAACACATCTAACATGGAAAATATCGGCCAACCCTCACCGCCTCGCGTGCGGTACAAGCACACAAAAGAGAAATTTATTTTGAAAAGTAGAGATGGCACATGCAAATTTTCTTAGAACAACATGGAAATACCGCATATAGGTAGGTATAGTGGACTCATATGGCAAAAGTGGTTTAAAGGGTTTTGGACGGACAAGTAGTGATCATACTTAGTGCAAAATGAAGGCTATCAAAAAGATTGAGAAGCGACCAACCAAGAAACGAAAAATATCGTACCCAAGAATTAAACAAAAGTAACACCGAATAATACACCATAAGTAGGATATAAATTTCATTGCATAACTATTTACTTTCGTGCTTGCATAGGAAATCACAAACCTTAACATCAATATTCTTACTAAAGCATAATTACTCATCAACATGACTCACATATCATATCGTCATATCTCAAAACCATTACTAAGAATCAAGTTTATTTTGTCCAATGATCTTCATGAAAGTTTTTATTATATCCTCCTTGGATATCTATCACTTTGGGACTATTTTCATATGTTGCCTTTGATAAGCTCAAACAAATTTAAGTGAAGAACATGAGCATAATATTTCTTTCTCTCAAAATAATCTAAGTGAAGCAAGAGAGAATTTCTTAAAAAAATTACTAACTCACAAATAAATATAAGTGAATCAGGAGAGAATTTCTTCAAAAATAGCTAAGCACATCGTGCTCAAAAATATATAAGTGAAGCACTAGAGCAATTACATGGCTCTAAAATTTAAGTGAGGCATAGGAGCAATCATAGCATAATTTTTGGCTCTCTCAAAAGCAAGGTGTGTCCAGCAAGGATTCAACACTTAAAACACAAATCAAAACAATCAAAGACTCATATCATACAAGATGCTCCAAGCAAAACTCATATATAATATATGACGAATAAAAACATAGCTCCAAGTAAAATACCGATGGTTGTTAGAAGAAAGAGGGTATGCCACTCAGGGGCATCCCCAAGCTTAGTTGCTTTCTACTTCTTGAATATTATCTTGGAGTGCCTCAGGCATCCCTAAGCTTAGCCTTTTGCTAATAATTATTCCTTCATCCATCGTAAGATCACCCAAAACTTGAAAACTTCAATCACACAAAACTCAACAAAACCTTCGTAAGATCCATTAGTATAAGAAAGCAAACCACTACTATAAGTACTGTTGCAAACCCATTCATATTTTATTTTTGCATTATATCTACTGTATTCCAAGTTCTCTATGGCAAAAACTCTTCAAAGAAACCATAGAATCATCAAAACAAGCACTGAACGCAAAGAAAATAGAATCTGTCAAAAACAGAATAGTGTGTAGCAATCTGACTACTTCGAATACTTCTGTAACTCCAAAAATCCTGAAAAATTTGGACGATGTGAATAATTTGTTTATTAATCTTCTTCAAAAATAATAAACTCAAAATCACTCTTCTGATAAAAATGAAAAATAATTTCGTGAGTGCAAAAGTTTCTGTTTTTCGGCAAGATCAAATCAACTCTCACCCAAATCATCCCAAAGGCCTTGCTTGGCACAAACACTAATTTAAACCACAAAAATACATCTATCCAAAGGCATAATTGTGTACTACATTGAAAACAACAAGAAAATCAAAAAAAGCAAAAAGATACAAGTTGGGTAGCCTCCCAAGGAGCGCTACCGTTTTACGCCCCTAGCTAGGCATAACGCGTAGGATCTAAGTGTTGTCATCTTTGGTTCTAGATCAATATGATGCCCTCATGATTGATTCATATGGTGGCCTAATTCTTGTTCTAGGGAAGTGTCCATATCCTTCCTTAGTGGAAATTGAAATTTAATATTGCCTTCTTTCATATCAATCACGGGACCAATAGTACGTCAAAACAGTCTACCAAGTATAATTGGGCAAATTGCAATCAATATCATGAACAATAAAATCTTTGAGCACACAATCCTATATGCAAGAATAAGAACATCATTAATTCTTACCATAGGCTTTTTAATAATAGAAACCGCCAAGTGCAAATGTAAAGAGCATTCTTCAATATTGGTAAGACCAAGCACATCACATAAAGATTTCAGAATTGTAGAAACACTAGCACCCAAGTCACATAAAGCAAAACACTCATGACTTTTAATCTTGACTTTGATAGTAGGTTCCCACTCATCATGTAATTTTCTAGGAATTGAAACTTCTAATTCCAACATTTCTTCAAAAGCTTTCATCATAGCATCAACAATATGTTTCGTAAAAGCTTTATTTTTGTCGGGGAAACTGATCCACAAACACCTATGGGACCGGCGGACCGAGCCCCTTTCGGTTCGGTGGAGGGCGGAGGTCGCACGAAGAGCAGATCGAGGCGAAGCACACGAGCAGTTTACCCAGCTTCGGAGCTCTCCGGAGAGATAATACTCCTACTGCTGCTTGTTTGATTGTATTGTGTTCTTGCTCTAGAGAGCTAAGTGTTTT
The DNA here is from genome assembly GCF_018294505.1 of Triticum aestivum. Taxonomy (NCBI): domain Eukaryota; kingdom Viridiplantae; phylum Streptophyta; class Magnoliopsida; order Poales; family Poaceae; genus Triticum; species Triticum aestivum. The sequence continues at coordinate 591,531,774 of NC_057807.1, read as the reverse complement.
TCTGGCTTAGAAATGATCCGAACCCCCTCTACGTTGCGCATGGGCCTCCTTTTATATGCTCAAGGTGTCACCAACAGGTGGCAACGCAGAGAAGGGTAAAAATGTAAAAAGAGAGGTGGTTGGTACAGCTACCTATACAGTGTACTCTACCTAACCCTGACGGCAGGGGACAAGGGCATTGAATGCCCGTCTGTGTCGCCCAAACAGTGTACAAAAGGACCGTCAGGGGCGCCACCGCCTGCCACGATGGCGATCTTGTCAGCATCGCATGCCATCGCTTACCGCTGGCTGCACAGCCTTCCGCCACGCGTGCCTGGAGAGGCCCCCAGGGCGACACGTTGGTGGATGCGCTGGAGCGTGGGCAGAGAGTGGTCGCTTGCCGCGGCAATCATCTTGCCGCGGTCGTGGTCTTGTCGCGCCCGGAAGCTTGTCGCTCACCGGGCCTTGCCGGGATGCGTGGTGCGTCGCGACAAGTTCCTTGAGATGCGTCGGTTGGCCTTCCCGGCAAGCTCCTCTTGCCGGGGCCTTGTCTTCTTGGCTTGAATACTTTGTTCTTGAATGGCTCCCAAGGAGCCCCGGAGTATCTTGGCGGTCACCCGGCTAGTATTCAAGCCAAGAAGACAAGGCCCCGGCAAGAGGAGCTTGCCAGGAAGGCCAACCGAGGCATCTCAAGGAACTTGCCGCGACGCACCACGCGTCCCGGCAAGGCCCAGTGAGCGACAAGCTTCCGGGCGCGACAAGACCACGACCGTGGCAAGACGCTTGCCGCGGCAAGCGACCACTCTGTGCCCACGCTCCAGCGCATCCACCAACGTGTCGCCCTGGGGGCCTCTCCAGGCACGCGTGGCGGAAGGCTGTGCAGCCAGCGGTAAGCGGTGGCATGCGATGCTGACAAGATCGCCATCGTGGCAGGCGGTGGCGCCCCTGACGGTCCTTTTCTACACTGTTTGGGAGACACAGACGGGTATTCAATGCCCTCGTCCCCTGCCATCAGGGTTAGGTAGAGTACACTGTACAGGTAGTTGTACCAACCACCTCTCTTTTTACATTTTTACCCTTCTCTACGTTGCCACCTGTCGGTGACCCCTTGAGCATATAAAAGGAGGCCCATGCGCAACGTAGAGGGGGTTCGGATCATTTCGAAGCCAGAAAAACACTTAGCTCTCTAGAGCAAGAACACAATACAATCAGACAAGCAGCAGTAGGACTATTATCTCTCCGGAGAGCTCCGAAGCTAGGTAAACTGCTCGTGTGCTTCGCCTCGATCTGCTCTTCGTGCGACCTCTGCCCTCCGCCGAACCGAAAGGGGCTCGGTCCGCCGGTCCCATACGTGTTCGTGGATCAGTTTCCGCGACATCTTTGGCGCGCCAGGTAGGGGGCGTCGAGATTGTGTGAACCTGATCAGGCGTTCACACGAGCTAGATCTTAATTTTCTTCATCGACATGCCACCGAAGAAGAAGGCTTCGGAGGCAGCTGCTCCGTCCGCGTTGATCTCGCCGCCACCGGAACAAACGGGTGGTGGGGTTGACGCTGGTGGAAGAACGAACATCGACGAGGAAGCTCACGGTGCTGCCAGGTCCAAGGACAAGGCTGCACAAACCTTGGTGTCTGTACATCGGCCGCGCCCATCCCAGGAGGCACAGGACCAACAGCGCCATTGTATTCGCAGTACCATACGTTTGTTGGATCAAGATTGAGCTGGTGGGTCTCGGGATGCTCGAGATCAGTGCGCACGCCAACATGCTGGCACAAGTGAGGCACGGTCGCCTGTACGGGATACTGCTCCTTCTAACATAGTTAGGAGTCCGAGCACAACCCGCTCCTCGCACCGATCGCCACTACCGCCCACCACTCCAGCAGAAGCTTTGGCGCGAGCTCAACTGCTCCTGGATTACCCTCCTGCGGAAGACAAGATCGACCAATGGAGGGCCACCATTCAGAGTCTCATCGGCTTCACCAATGGTGACACTCCGCGGCAACCGAGCACATCGTTGCCGCGGCAGGGTTGCCAGGCGCGAGCCGACGGCGACAAAACTGGTGATGGTGCAACCACCATGCACTCTCCACCCCGAAGGCCAAGATCGCCGACTCGCCGGATCCACCTCGACAGCGACTCCACCGCATCGTCGGATCCACGAGCTCGACGTGATCAGTGCCAAGTTCTTCACGTACGACAGCAAGAAGACACTCGTACTCACATCGAGCGCCAAAGAGAAGCGCGACGTCAATCCGACAAGCGCGCTGGGCCCTCTGTTGACATGCATGCGCCCGGAGAACTAGGCGACTTGCCGTACGTGGTAGGTTGCCCTACGTTCACTCGTGATCTACGGCAAGTCCAGTGGCCCAGCACGAAGAATTTCAAGCCAGATGTACCCGAGAAATACGACGGCAAGTCGCATCCGTCAGAGTTCCTCAGCATCTACACCATTGCGGTACAAGCTGCTGGGGGGCGAGACGACAAGATCCTTGCCAACTACTTCCCGCTGGTGCTCAAGCCCAATGTCAGATCCTGGCTCATGCACTTGCCGGACAACTCCATATCCTCCTGGGCTGATTTGTGCCATCAGTTTGTCGGCGCCTTTACAGGCGGCCACAAGCCTCATGGCCAAGAAAGCGACCTTCACCTGCTCGCCTAGAAGGAAGGAGAGCCCTTGCGCAAGTACATTCAGAGATTCAGCCGCGTACAGCATAACATCCCAGATGTCCACCCTGCCGCGGTGATCAGCGTGTTCGATCAGAACGTGCGAAACCGCAGGATGCGGGAGGAGATGGCGATGTGCAAGATCAGAGACGTCAGTGAGCTATATGCCCTGGCCGACAAGTGTGCACGTGCTGAGAAAGGGAGGAGACTCCCCGGAGTGAATATAGGAGCAGGAGGATCTGACAGTGAGGATACTGCCCCGGCAAGGAAAAAACGGCGGCGGAATAACAGAAAGAAGAAAGGCAAAGAGGTGCTAGTTGTCGAGCAGTCCGGCAACGGAGGTGGCGCCAAGAAAGCCAAAGCTGGTGGCTCCGGCAAGGAGGTTGCCGCAGAGGCTGTGGCGGTCGCCGACAAGCAGGACGACACCAACAAGCAGTACTGCAAGATCCACCGCACCAAGGGCCATGACCTCCAGAGCTGCAAGAAAGTCGAGCAGCTTGTCGAGCAGCAAAAGGCTGAATACGAGCGGCGCGACAAGGAGAAAGTCCAGGAAGGTGCTGGAGGAGCTGGCAAGAAACGTCCCGGCCGAGGGGGACGCCGCGGCAAGGCCAAGCAGCGGCAATGAGACAGACCTCCCCATGGCCGCGACAAGGATGAAGATGACGACTACGACGAAGACATGGATGATGACGAGACCGATGAGCAGGAGTTCCAGAAAGCCACAGAGGTCCTGTGCGTTGACGGCGGTGCTTCTCTGCATACTTCACAACGCCAGCTCAAACAATGGGTGCGGGAAGTCAATGCGGCAGAACCACCCATCGAGTCACGCAGGCCTCTGAAATGGTCCAGCACGCCTATCATCTTTGATATTGAGGACCACCCAGATCGCATAACTGCGGTCGGGTGCTTGCCGATGTTGGTTTCACCAACTATCCGCAACCTCAAGGTCACTAAGATGCTAGTTGACGGCGGGGCCGTCTTGAACCTGATCTCCTCCGCGGTGCTCCAGAAACTTCAGATCCCTGACAGCGAGCTCGAAGAGACCGGCACATTTCAAGGAATCAATCCGGGAAGGAGCAAGCCGAAGGGAAAGATCACGTTGCCGGTGACATTTGGCAGCAAGCTGAACTTCAGGACTGAGAGGGTCACTTTTGATGTTGCTGACTTTCCATTTCCCTACAATGGGATACTTGGCCGTCCAGCACTCGCCAAATTCATGGCAGCCTCTCACTATACATACAACGTACTGAAGATGCCAGGCCCGATAAGCGTCATCTCTGTCCCTAGCGACAAGAAGGATGCTCTTATCTGCGCCTACAAGATCTACCGGGAGGCAACGGCCGCAACAGATCGCAAGTCACTTGCCATTGAAACTCCCGGGGCAAAGAAGAAGACCAAGTCCGGCAAGAGTTTTGATGCCCACTCCGGCAAGCGCACCTCTTCGGAGTGCTGCGCTACCGTCGAGGACGCACCATCGAGCTCCACCGGCAAGTGTAAGAAGGCAATGGCAGCTCCACCAGAGACCAAGAGGGTGTCCGCCAAGGAGGACGGCGCTGGTGGTACCTTCACCATCAGTGCCACGCTCGACCCTAAATAGGAAAGCGCGCTCGTTGCTTTCCTGCAGGCGAACGTCGACGTGTTTGCGTGGCAACCGTCTGACATCCCCGGTGTTCCCAGGAAAGTAATTGAGCACCACCTTGCCGTCTGTCCTCATGCGCGGCCCGTCAAGCAGAGAGTTAGGAAACATGCAGTGCAGCGCCAAGAATTCATCACAGAAGAAATCAAGAAATTGGAAGCAGCAGGCCTTGTCAGAGGAGTGCTCCATCCTACGTGGTTGGCCAATCCTGTTGTCGTACGCAAAGCCAACGGGAAATGGAGGCTTTGTATCGATTTTACCGATGTCAATAAAGCTTGTCCCAAAGACCCATTTCCCTTGCCGCGCATCGACCAGATTGTTGACTCCACAGCCGGATGTGACTTGCTTTCATTTCTTGATGCATACTTAGGATACCATCAAATCTTCATGGCAGAAGAGGATGAGGAGAAGACCGCATTCATCACCCCGTGTGGCACGTACTGTTTCGTACGGATGCCTTTCGGTTTAAAGAATGCTGGTTCAACATTTGCAAGAGTTGTCCATCACGCTTTTGAGCCGCAAATGCACAGAAATGTGGAAGCCTACATGGATGACATAGTGGTCAAGAGCAAGGACAAAGCGACTCTAATCCAAGATTTAGATGAAACATTTGCAAATCTGCGCAAGATCAACCTCAAACCGAACCCCGAGAAGTGTGTGTTTGGAGTCCCCTCTGGCAAGCTTCTCGGGTTCTTCGTGTCCCAGCGGGGGATTGAGGCCAATCCCGACAAGATCAAGGCCATCGAGCAGATTGAAGCACCAAAGCGCGTCAAGGATGTACGAAGACTTGCCGGTTGCGTGGCTGCTCTCAGCAGTTTTATCTCTAGATCTGCCGAGCGCGCCCTGCCATTTTTCAAAATATTGAAAAAGGCGGGTCCAATGAAATGGACTCCGGAAGCGGAGGCTGCGCTGCAGGACTTGAAGAGATACCTGTCCTCCACTCCAACACTTGTCGCACCTAGGCCACAAGAGAAGTAGCTGCTGTATATAGCGGCAACCAATCAAGTAGTTAGTGCTGCGTTAGTGGCGGAGAGGGAGGCAGATGATGAGCCAGCAACCACGGCAGATGCATCCAGCGACAAGCAGGGGGCTTCACCGGCAGGATCGGGTCCGACAAGCTCTGATCCGGCAAGCTCTGGTCCCGACGAAGATGGATCTGCGCAGACGCATAAGGATATGCAGAAGAGAATGGTGCAGCGCCCAGTTTACTTCGTCAGTTCCCTTTTGCAGGGGGCTAGGACAAGGTACTCTGGTGTGCAGAAGTTGCTTTTCGGCCTTCTCCTGGCCTCGAGGAAGCTGCGCCATTACTTCCAAGCACATGAGATCACAGTTGTCACTCGCTTTCCATTGAAGAGGATACTGCAAAATCCAGAAGCAAAAGGCAGGATTGTCGAGTGGGCACTGGAACTGTCAAGCTTTCCTCAAGTTTGAAAGCACTTCAACTATCCAAAGCAGAGCATTGGCAGAGTTCATAGCAGAGTGGACACCAACACCGGATGAAGAAATTCCAGAAACGAGCATTCCCGTCAAGGAAGCAAACAAAGAGTGGCTGATGTACTTTGATGGTGCCTTCTCGCTGCAAGGCGCCGGTGCGGGCGTGCTGCTTGTCGCACCCACCGGAGAGCACCTCAAGTACGTAGTCCAGATGCACTTTCCCAAGGGGCAAGCAACGAACAACACTACAGAGTATGAAGGCTTGCTTGCTGGTCTCAGGATCGCGACAGACCTTGGGATTAAGAAGCTCATGGTCAGGGGTGACTCACAGCTTGTCGTCCGCCAAGTGAACAAGAATTATCAGAGTCCGTTGATGGAAGCTTATGTTGATGAAGTGAGAAAGCTAGAAGAGCACTTTGACGGCCTACAGATGGAACATGTTCCAAGAGCTCAGAATGACATTGCTGATGGCCTGTCAAAGTGCGCCACACTTAAGTTACCTGTGGAACCAGGGATCTTTGTGCTCAAGCTGACTCAACCGTCCGTAACACAATCAACTGGACAGAGCAAGAAGAGGAAGTTGATTTCTGGAGACTACTTTCCGGCAGAGCTCCCCGAAGCCGCCGCCAAGAAAGTCCCCAAGATCAACACCAAGAGTGCTGAGGAGCAGTCTGCTCCGGCAAGCCTTAGGGTTTGTTCCGTTGAAGCAGACGCTCCCGACAAGTTTTGCTCCGGCAAGCTTGCCGGGGAGCATCAAGCTCCGGCTGAGCCGCAGGTTCTCACCGTAGAAGCGGATGTTCCCGCAGCAGCAGATGTGCCTTTAGTCCTTGTTGTCGAGCCACAAGCTCCAGCATGGGCACATCAAATTGTCCATTTCCTTCAGACAAGAGAACTTCCCGAAGAGCATGAAGAAGCGGAAAAAGTAGCCCGGCAGTCAAGTATGTACCAGTTTGTCGACAAGATACTGTACAGAAGAAGACTCAACGGTGTGAAATTGAAGTGTATTTGCCGGGAAGACGGACAGAAGCTGTTGGCAGAGATACATGGAGGCATATGTGGTCACCACATTGGCGCAAGAGCACTTGCCGGCAAGGCATTCCGGCAAGGTTTCTTTTGGCCGACAGCCCTCCAGGATGCAACTGCACAAGTAACCAAGTGTGAAGCGTGCCAGTTCCACTCCAAGCAGATACACCAGCGAGCTCAAGCTCTCCAGACGATCCCTTTATCCTGGCCATTCTCGGTCTGGGGGCTCGACATCCTCGACCCCTTTCCCCGAGCTGTCGGGGGCTTTGAGTACTTGTACGTTGCAATCGACAAGTTCACAAAGTGGCCGGAAGTGGAACCAGTGAGGAAGGTGACAACACAGTCAGCAGTCAAGTTCTTCAGGTCGATTGTTTGCCGTTTCGGGATCCCTAACAGAATCATCACCGACAACGGCACACAATTCACGAGCCGCACCTTCATGCAGTACGTCCAAGATCTTGGCACCAAGGTCTGCTTCGCTTCTGTTGCTCATCCGAGAAGCAACGGTCAAGCAGAGAGGGCAAATGCTGAAGTGCTGCGCGGGCTCAAGACCGGAACTTTCGACAGGCTGCACAAGTGCGGAAAGAACTGGATCGAGGAGCTGCCGGTGGTTCTTTGGTCGATCAGGATGACGCCAAATCGAGCCACTGGCCAGACGCCTTTCGCTCTAGTCTATGGAGCAGAGGCAGTTCTCCCCACGGAACTCGTATATGGGTCACCTCGAGTGCTCGCTTATGATGAGCTTGAGCAAGAGCAGCTGCGACAAGATGACGCGCTGCTCCTTGAGGAGGACCGTCTTCAGGCTGCTGTACGAGCTGCTCGATACCAGCAAGCTTTGCGCCGCTACCATAGCCGCAAAGTTAATGCCAGAAGCTTCGAGGAAGGCAACCTTGTTCTTCGGCGCGTTCAGTCCGCCAAGAATTCCAACAAGTTGACGCCAAAGTGGGAAGGCCCTTACCGGGTGAAACGAGTCACTAGGCCTGGCGCTGTCCGCCTTGAGACCGAAGATGGCATTCCGGTGAGCAACTCCTGGAACATTGAGCATCTTCTTAAGTTTTACCCGTAGGGCGCGGTTGCCGGAACCTGTTCTGGCAACCACCTTTTGTACAAGTCTTGCCGATGTTGCATGTAATCCTTTGTACAAAGCCGGGCGCAGACCCCGTGCATAAGTAAAGCTCATGTGCTCCGCACATCTTGTCAATTTCATGCATTATATTCTTTCTTGCATGCGTTATCTGACACTTTGTGCAGCGCCTACCCCCAATAAGCAATAACGAGCCGAAAGGCTCCATATCTTTATTTTCTCTTCTTTCTTTTTCTCAACAAAGGAAAAGAAGGTTCCCTCGCACACAAGTTTGCCGGGGGGGGGGGAAGGAGGAGATAATGGTGTGGACCAGGCGTCGTTTAAGGAAGGTTCGCCTTGCCGGGAAGCAAACGACAGAAAAGCTATGTTGCCAAAGTCTGAGCAATTAGTTTTAATTTTTAAGTTATCTTCCTCGAATGACTGTGCTTTGTATGGAAAAGTTTGTGCGCGGAGGAACCAACTCGTAGCTAGTTGCGCCCTTACTTTGTTTCGAGTCCGCTCAACAACTTAAGTGTGCTGCAACTAGTCGCGACAAGGTTTCTTGTCGGAGCGGCACCGCCAGCAGGCTGCCGACGTCCCGCACACAGCGCTCGCAGCTCGGGTGCCTGCGCCGACAAGTTCCCTAAAAAGCGTAGGGTAAAAACATACAAAGCAAGGGATCTAGTTAAGGAAATAACATAGCGATCATTATCAAAAATAAAGTAATATTACAAGATAACTTGTCGTAGCTCTAACAGATTGTTCCCATGACATGACCAGCAGCGGCAAGGAAAAAGATAAGACGGGCGGCCTAGTCTGCGCGACCGCCCTCAACCCTCTTGATTTCGCTCACCTTGTCCACAATGGGTGCGACAAGGGCCTTGAGCGCTTCCAGATCTGCATCGGGCGGCAAAGACCTGAGGACGTTGGTGAGGTTGAGGCCTGGGTTGCGGAAGGCCACCTTCACCAGCACCTTCTGAAGAACTCCCGCGCAAATCTTGCGCGACTCGTTGGCCAGCTGCTTTGGGATCTTCTCCCGAAGCCGCTGGAGGGCCGTTGCCACGCCCTTGAAGAACAAGCTGAGCTTGGCGCTGGGTTGGAGATGCTCGTCGGAAGAATACCCGAAGTCCTCCATCCCCAGCTACGCCAGCTCCCCGTCGATGACTGCGGCGATATTCACAAGACCCTCGGTCCAGTGCTCCACAGTCTCTCTAAATGAGTTCTGGGTGACGACAATGCTCGCCAGCAGCGCCTTGTCGGCCTTGATCTTCTCCAACAAGGTCACCTCTCGCTCCTTGGCGCCGTCCAGCATCTGGGTTAGCGTAGCCAGCTTCAGCTCGAGATCTGCGTTGGAGTCCTTGGCGGCGCTGAGCTCCTTGCTTCTCTCAGCGAGAAGACCTTGCAGCTCACCGTGGGCGGCAGCATCCTTCTCGCGCTCGCGCTTGTGCGCGGCGAGCTCCTCGCCGCTCGTCCTGAGATTGGCCTCCAGCTGCGCCACTTTCGCCTCCAGCTCTTTCTTGGCGGCCTCGGCAGCCGCGGCATCATCCCTTGCTTCTTTGAGAGCCCCGCCAATCGCTAGCTCCCGCGCGGCGAGCTCCTCCTCGTGGCTGTCAAGGTTCACCTTGCGCTGTGCCAACTCTCCTTCCTGCGCAAATAGGCTTTCAGCGACAAGCCGTTGCTTCTCTTCGGCTTCAGCCTTCTCGAGGAGGAAAGCTTTCCGCTCCTCGAGAAGTTGCTCCCGCTCCTCCGCCAGGGACCGGAGAGCCTCCTGCCTGAGACCCCGGAGCTCCTCCGCGCGCTTCTCAATGTCGACTCCCGCCTTCGCGACAAGCGCTTCTCGGGAGGCCAGCTTGGCTTGTCGGGCGCGGTAGAGCGATGTCAGCTTCCGCAGCAGCCGCTCCTCTTCAGGCTCGTCGCTGCTGCTTGGCGCGTCAACCAGTGCCAATCCGGCGGAAGCGAGCACCTCTCCGTCAAAGGTTTCTCCCTCGACTGGTGCCCTGGAGCTCGAAGCCCAGGGGAGCTTGATGAAGACGCCATCGCCGGCCTTCAAGTCGGCGTCGGGCTAGGGCTCTTCAGACCCCGGCGCTGCGGCAGCGGCGGAGGGATCGGTGGTCGGTGCAGCGCCTGACGCTCCTGCGGCCTCGGGGCCGTCAGTACGATCGCCAGATTCCCCGTCGGCTTCTGCGGTGGCAGCCTTGGCGGCCTCTTCGCTGGCGGGTTCATCTTCGATGACAATCACCGAGGCCTTGGCTCTCTTCGCCGCTCTCTGGGCTAGCATCCTGAAAAGGAATGGATTCAGATCGAAGCAAGTCAGATACAGGATGAAAGCAACAAGATTGAAGAACTACGAGGACAGCAAGAAAGCTTACTCTTCTTCTTCATCATCGGAGCTGAGCGCGGAGAGATCAAAGTCCGGCTCCCCTCCGGTGCGGCGAGGTGGAGGCGTAGGTTCCCTTGCTCGCTTAGCAGGGGCGGTGGCGGTGGACCGGGAAGGTCCCGCTCCAGTTGCCGCAGCGGCGTGAGGCGCTCCCGCGGCAACGGTGCTTGCCGCGGTAGAGCGTGTCGCGCGGCTCGGCGGCTGTTGACCCGTCTGCCGCCCCGCTACGTCCCCGGCCCTGCGGAGACGCCTTCTTGGTGCAGCCGGGGGGTCCGCTTGCGGCAAGCTGTCTGAAGGTTCGGGCTCTTCCTCGCCGGGCTCGCTCGGCTCAGCTTCGGGGCCGACAAGATCTTCCTCGCCGGCAAACTCCTCGCGCTCGGCAAGGCTTGCCGCCTCTGCTGCCTCTGCCTCCTCCTCAGTGAACCCAAACTCACCCGCGGCAGCTGCTGCCGCAGCCTCTTCCGTCCTAGTGGCGATGCGCTGCAGCTCCGCGTCGGTAGTGTCACAGGTGAGGCTCTTCTGCTCGTTGGCGCGGATCGGCACTTGCTCCAGGCTATCGAAGAATGCTCGCACGACATCATCCGCAGGCTCTTGCCAAGTTGGGGCGACTCCGTGCGAATCGTACAACGGCATCATCGCGCGGATCCGGTCGAGTGAAGAATTGTTGCACAACGGGACAACGCTCCTCAGCAACATGAATGGATGCTGAGGATCGCGTTTGAACAGCTCCAGGAGCATCGCATCCAGCTCCAGGACGGTGAAGTTGAAATTGAGGCCCGGGCGCAGCCTCATGATGTCCGTCAAGCTCTTGAACTCCCAGGCGGCTCTCCCTCTCTCCTGCAGGGGGGCTATGCGGCGACGAAGGAAATCTGCGCCAATGGCGCCTATAGTGAGCCCGGCAAGCCTGAGGCGAAGGATTTGGGTGACTGCGATCTTCAGCCTGTCGTCTTCCGGGGCCACATTGCTCCACTCGTTGCCGCGTACTATTGGGGCTTGGCGCACGACAGTGAATGGCTGCGGGTTCTCCTCGACGATCCAACACCACTCCGCTCTCCACTCCTCCCATTTGCTGCGAAGCTCTCCCTCCAGATAAGCTTCTTTCTTGCTGACTCTTGAGATCCAGGCGATTCCTCCGGCAAGGGGCTCTCCTCTCTCGACTCGGGGCATAAAGAAATGGTGGAAGAGGGCTACGTTTGGGTGGACTCCGACAAAGTTTTCGCACAGATGTGCAAAAACTGCCATGGTCAGAACGGTGTTGGGGGTGAAATGAAGGAGGAGGAGCCCGTAGGTGTTCATAATGTCGCAGAAGAATTCCAAGAAGGGTGGGCAGAGCCCGCAATAGAAGAACAGCGCGAAGAAGGGGTACCCGTTTGGAGCCAGCTCCGAAGCAGCGGCCGGGAGTACCCTCATGCGCGGGTGCGCCCGCGTCTCCGTCGACCAGAAGAGGTAATAGTACTCCCTCAGCTCCTTGGCGCCGAGCTGAGGGGGGAAGATGGCCCGCTCCTTCCGCAGCGCCGCGAGCCGCTGCGCCTCGGCCGACTTCACGCCCTTCCCCTTGTTGGCTTTCGGAGCCATGGCGGGGGTGGCGGGGGAGATCAACGACATTGGTGGTGCTGGTGGCGACGGGGGGCGGAGCACTGCTCTCTTTCTGCTTCGAGAAGAAGGGGGGAGCGGCGGAGATTTTTGGAGTTGGAGCAACAAACGGCGAGATGGGCGAACTGCCCCTGTTTCCCCTGCTTATAAAGAGGGAGGGGGCCGACGTTTCGCCCTTCCGAATAAAGAAACCTCCCACGATCTCTCCCACGATGCCGCATTCAACGCGTGCCGTTGGGGGAGGGCGCGGTGGATCCGGAGTAAGATTCGGCGTTACCCGGGCCGCGCGTGCCCGTGCCCTATTTTGGGCCTGGCCCAACAGCGCTCGGCACCGTGTGTGTGGCCCAGGCCCGGGGGCTCCTGTCGGTGTACTAGAGTAGGGGTACCCTAGTACCCCGAACTTGTGCACGGGCAGTTGCAGCGCCCCGCGGCAAGGGCTTGCCGGGTGACCGCCAAGATACTCCGGGGCTCCTTGGGAGCCATTCAAGAACAAAGTATTCAAGCCAAGAAGACAAGGCCCCGGCAAGAGGAGCTTGCCGGGAAGGCCAACCGAGGCATCTCAAGGAACTTGTCGTGACGCACCACGCGTCCCGGCAAGGCCCGGTGAGCGACAAGCTTCCGGGCGCGACAAGACCACGACCGCGGCAAGACGCTTGCCGCGGCAAGCGACCACTCTGTGCCCATGCTCCAGCGCATCCACCAAGGTGTCGCCCTAGGGTCCTCTCCAGGCACGCGTGGCGGAAGGCTGTGCAGCCAGCGGTAAGCGGTGGCATGCGATGCTGACAAGATCGCCATCGTGGCAGGCGGTGGCGCCCCTGACGGTCCTTTTCTACACTGTTTGGGCGACACAGATGGGCATTCAATGCCCTTGTCCCCTGCCGTCAGGGTTAGGTAGAGTACACTGTACAGGTAGCTGTACCAACCACCTCTCTTTTTACATTTTTACCCTTATCTGCGTTGCCACCTGTCGGTGACCCCTTGAGCATATAAAAGGAGGCCCATGCGCAACGTAGAGGGGGTTCGGATCATTTCGAAGCCAGAAAAACACTTAGCTCTCTAGAGCAAGAACCCAATACAATCAGACAAGCAGCAGTAGGAGTATTATCTCTCCGGAGAGCTCTGAAGCTGGGTAAACTGCTCGTGTGCTTCACCTCGATCTGCTCTTCATGCGACCTCCGCCCTCCGCCGAGCCGAAAGGGTCTCGGTCCGCCGGTCCCATAGGTGTTCGTGGATCAGTTTCCCCGACATATTCGATGATCCCACCGTGTCAGCAGGGGGCGTGTTTGAGATCACCTTGACGGACCTGGCAACTACTCCTCAAAGCAGCCCCCAGCGCAGCCCCCAGCGTAAGTACATGATTTTACTTCCTACTGACTGGCGCTCATGGTTGCTCTTTTTTGCTGATATCTTGATTGTTGGATTTGTGTAGGAGCAGAGCAGCCTCACCAGGAGGGCCCGGAAGCCGCTCCCGAAGTGCCATCTGCTTCGACTACCGACCACCGATCCCTCCGTCGCTGCCGCAGCGCTGGGCTCCAAAGAGCCCCAGCCCGGCGCCTACTTGAAGGCCGGCGATGGCGTCTTCATCAAGCTCCCCTGGGCTTCAAGCTCCAGGGCGCCGGTCGAGGGAGAAACCTTTGACGGAGAGGTGCTCGCTTCCGCCGGATTGGCACTGGTTGACGCGCCAAGCAGCAGCGACGAGCCTGAAGAGGAGCGGCTGCTGCGGAAGCTGATGTCGCTCTACCGTGCCCGACAAGCCAAGCTGGCCTCCCGAGAAGCGCTTGTCGCGAAGGCAGGAGTTGACATAGAGAAGCGCGCGGAGGAGCTCCGGGGTCTCAGGCAGGAGGCTCTCCGGTCCCTGGCGGAGGAGCGGGAGCAACTTCTCGAGGAGCGGAAAGCTTTCCTCCTCGAGAAGGCTGAAGCCGAAGAGAAGCAACGGCTTGTCGCTGAAGGCCTATTTGCGCAGGAAGGAGAGTTGGTGCAGCGCAAGGTGAACCTTGACAGCCACGAGGAGGAGCTCGCCGCGCGGGAGCTAGCGATTGGCGGGGCTCTCAAAGAAGCAAGGGATGATGCCGCGGCTGCCGAGGCCGCCAAGAAAGAGCTGGAGGCGAAAGTGGCGCAGCTGGAGGCCAATCTCAGGACAAGCGGCGAGGAGCTCGCCGCGCTCAAGCGCGAGCGCGAGAAGGATGCTGCCACCCATGGTGAGCTGCAAGGTCTTCTCGCTGAGAGAAGCAAGGAGCTCAGCGCCGCCAAGGACTCCAACACAGATCTCGAGCTGAAGCTGGCTACGCTGACCCAGACGCTGGAAGACGCCAAGGAGCGAGAGGTGACCTTGTCGGGGAAACTGATCCACGAACACCTATGGGACCGGCGGACCGAGCCCCTTTCGGTTCGGCAAAGGGCGGAGGTCGCACGAAGAGCAGATCGAGGCGAAGCACACGAGCAGTTTACCCAGCTTCGGAGCTCTCCGGAGAGATAATACTCCTACTGCTGCTTGTCTGATTGTATTGTGTTCTTGCTCTAGAGAGCTAAGTGTTTTTCTGGCTTCGAAATGATCTGAACCCCCTCTACGTTGCGCATGGGCCTCCTTTTATATGCTCAAGGGGTCACCGACAGGTGGCAACGCAGAGAAGGGTAAAAATGTAAAAAGAGAGGTGGTTGGTACAGCTACCTGTACAGTGTACTCTACCTAACCCTGACGGCAGGGGACAAGGGCATTGAATGCCCATCTGTGTCGCCAAAACAGTGTAGAAAAGGACCGTCAGGGGCGCCACCGCCTGCCACGATGGCGATCTTGTCAGCATCGCATGCCACCGCTTACCGCTGGCTGCACAGCCTTCCGCCACGCGTGCCTGGAGAGGCCCCCAGGGCGACACGTTGTTGGATGCGTTGGAGCGTGGGCACAGAGTGGTCGCTTGCCGCGGCAATCGTCTTGCCGCGGTCGTGGTCTTGTCACGCCCGGAAGCTTGTCGCTCACCGGGCCTTGCCAGGACGCGTGGTGCGTCGCGGCAAGTTCCTTGAGATGCCTCGGTTGGCCTTCCCGGCAAGCTCCTCTTGCCGGGGCCTTGTCTTCTTGGCTTGAATACTTTGTTCTTGAATGGCTCCCAAGGAGCCCCGGAGTATCTTGGCGGTCACCCGGCAAGCCCTTGCCGCGGGGCGCTGCAACTGCCCGTGCACAAGTTCGGGGTACTAGGGTACCCCTACTCTAGTACACCGACAGGAGCCCCCGGGCCTGGGCCACACACACGGTGCCGAGCGCTGTTGGGCCAGGCCCAAAACAGGGCACGGGCACGCGCGGCCCGGGTAACGCCGAATCTTACTCCGTATCCACCGCGCCCTCCCCCAACGACACGTGTTGAATGCGGCATCGTGGGAGAGATCGTTGGAGGTTTCTTTATTTGGAAGGGCGAAACGTCGGCCCCCTCCCTCTTTATAAGCAGGGGAAACAGGGGCAGTTCGCCCATCTCGCCGTTTGTTGCTCCAACTCCAAAAATCTCCGCCACTCCCCCCTTCTTCTCGAAGCAGAAAGAGAGCAGCGCTCCGCCCCCCGTCGCCACCAGCACCACCAACGCCGTCGATCTGCCCCACCACCCCCGCCATGGCTCCGAAAGCCGACAAGGGGAAGGGCGTGAAGTCGGCCGAGGCGCAGCGGCTCGAGGCGCTGCGGAAGGAGCGGGCCATCTTCCCCCCTCAGCTCGGTGCCAAGGAGCTGAGGGAGTACTATTACCTCTTCTGGTCGACGGAGACGCGGGCGCACCCGCGCACGAGGGTACTCCCGGCCGCTGCTTCGGAGCTGGCTCCAAACGGGTACCCCTTCTTCGCGCTGTTTTTCTATTGCGGGCTCTGCCCGCCCTTCTCGGAATTCTTCTGCGACATTATGAACACCTATGGGCTCCGCCTCCTTGATTTCACCCCCAACGCCATTCTGACCATGGCAGTTTTCGCACATCTGTGCGAAAACTTTGTCGGAGTCCACCCAAACGTAGCCGTCTTCCGCCATTTCTTTATGCCCCGAGTCGAGAGAGGAGAGCCCCTTGCCGGAGGAATCGCCTGGATCTCGAGAGTCGGCAAGAAAGAAGCTTATCTGGAGGGAGAGCTTCGCAGCAAATGGGAGGAGTGGAGAGCGGAGTGGTGTTGGGTCGTCGAGGAGAACCCGCAGCCGTTCACTGTCGTGCGCCAAGCCCCAATAGTATGCGGCAACGATTGGAGCAACGTGGCCCCAGAAGACGCCAGGCTGAAGATCGCAGTCACCCGAATCCTTCGCCTTAGGCTCGCCGGGCTCACTGTAGGCGCCGTTGGCGCAGATTTCCTTCGTTGCCGCATCGCCCCCCTGCAGGAGAGAGGGAGACCCGCCTGGGAGTTCAAGAACTCGGCGGACATCATGAGGCTGCGCCCGGGCCTCAATTTGAACTTCACCGTCCTGGAGCTGGATGCGATGCTCCTGGAGCTGTTCAAACGCGATCCTCAGCATCCATTCATGTTGCCGAGGAGCGTTGTCCCGTTGTGCAACAATTCTTCACTCGACCGGGTCCGCGCGATGATGCCGTTGTGTGATTCGCACGGAATCGCCCCAACTTGGCAAGAGCCTGCGGATGACGTCGTGCGAGCATTCTTCAACATCCTGGAGGAAGTGCCGATCCGCGCCGACGAGCAGAAGAGCCTCACCCGTGACACTACTGACGCGGAGCTGCAGCGCATCGCCACTAGGATGGAAGAGGCTGCAGCAGTAGCTGCCGCGGGCGAGTTCGGGTTCACTGAGGAGGAGGCAGAGGCAGCAGAGGCGGCAAGCCTTGCCGAGCGCGAGGAGTTTGCCAGCGAGGAAGATCTTGCCGGACCCGAAGCTGAGCCGAGCGAGCCCGGCGAGGAAGAGCCCGAACCTTCAGACAGCTTGCCGCAAGCGGAGCCCCCGGCTGCACCAAGAAGGCGTCTCCGCAGGGCCGGGGACATAGCGGGGTGGCAAACGGGTCAACAGCCGCCGAGCCGCGCGACACGCTCTACCGCGGCAAGCACCGTTGCCGCGGGAGCGCCTCACGCCGCAGCGGCAACTGGAGCGGGACCTTCCCGGTCCACCGCCACCGCCCCTGCTAAGCGAGCAAGGGAACCTACGCCTCCACCTCGCCACACCGGAGGGGAGCCGGACTTCGATCTCTCCGCGCTCAGCTCCGATGATGAAGAAGAAGAGTAAGCTTTCTTGCTGTCCTCGTAGTTCTTCAATCTTGTTGCTTTCATCCTGTATCTGACTTGCTTCGATCTGAATCCATTCCTTTTCAGGACGCTGGCCCAGAGAGCGGCGAAGAGAGCCAAGGCCTCGGTGATTGTCATCGAAGATGATCCCACCGTGTCAGCAGGGGGCGTGTCTGAGACCACCTTGACGGACCTGGCAACTACTCCTCAAAGCAGCCCCCAGCGCAGCCCCCAGCGTAAGTACATGATTTTACTCCCTGCTGACAGGCGTTCATGGTTGCTCTTTTTTTGCTGGTATCTTGATTGTTGGATTTGTGTAGGAGCAGAGCAGCCTCACCAGGAGGGCCCGGAAGCCGCTCCCGAAGTGCCATCTGCTTCGACTACACTGCCAAGGGAGGATTCCCCGGCAAGGGAGCGCTCTCCGGCAAGGGAGAACTCTCCGGCAAGGGCCAATTCTCCGGCAAGGGACGACACCAGTGATCCTTCGGCGGCTGAGACCGCGACCGCAGATCCTAGCACAGGTAATCCACTTGCCTAAATACTTGCCCTTGGGTTTTTCTTCTTCCGACTTTCTTTTTGCATATTCGCTTGACTTCTCTCCTTTCTTCGTTCTTCAGATCCATCCGCCACAGAGCCAATGGAAACCGAAGCCGCTGAAGGAGAGGCCGGCGCTGATGAACCCGCCGGCGAAGAGGCCGCCAAGGCTGCCACCGCAGAAGCCGGCGGGGAATCTGGTGATCGTACTGACGGCCCCGAGGCCGCAGGAGCGTCAGGCGCTGCACCGACCACCGATCCCTCCGCCGCTGCCGCAGCGCCGGGCTCCGAAGAGCCCCAGCCCAGCGCCTACTTGAAGGCCGGCGATGGCGTCTTCATCAAGCTCCCCTGGGCTTCGAGCTCCAGGGCGCCGGTCAAGGGAGAAACCTTTTACGGAGAGGTGCTCGCTTCCGCCGGATTGGCACTGGTTGACGCGCCAAGCAGCAGCGACGAGCCTGAAGAGGAGCGGCTGCTGCGGAAGCTGATGTCGCTCTACCGCGCCCGACAAGCCAAGCTGGCCTCCCGAGAAGCGCTTGTCGCGAAGGTGGGAATCGACATTGAGAAGCGCGCGGAGGAGCTCCGGGGTCTCAGGCAGGAGGCTCTCCGGTCCCTGGCGGACGAGCGGGAGCAACTTCTCAAGGAGCGGAAAGCTTTCCTCCTCGAGAAGGCTGTAGTCGAAGAGAAGCAACGGCTTGTCGCTGAAAGCCTATTTGCGCAGGAAGGAGAGTTGGCGCAGCGCAAGGTGAACCTTGACAGCCACGTGGAGGAGCTCGCTGCGCGGGAGCTAGCGATTGGCGGGGCTCTCAAAGAAGCAAGGGATGATGCCGCGGCTGCCGAGGCTGCCAAGAAAGAGCTGGAGGCGAAAGTGGCGCAGCTGGAGGCCAATCTCAGGACGAGCGGCGAGGAGCTCGCCGCGCTCAAGCGCGAGCGCGAGAAGGATGCTGCCGCCCACGATGAGCTGCAAGGTCTTCTCGTTGAGAGAAGCAAGGAGCTCAGCGCCGCCAAGGACTCCAACGCAGATCTCGAGCTGAAGCTGGCTACGCTGACCCAGACGATGGACGGTGCCAAGGAGCGAGAGGTGACCTTGTCGGAAAAGATCAAGGCCAATGAGGCGCTGCTGGCGAGCATTGCCGTCACCCAGAACTCATTTAGAGAGACTATGGAGCACTGGACCGAGGTTCTGGTGAATATCACCGCAGTCATCGACGGGGAGCTGGCGCAGCTGGGGATGGAGGACTTCGGGTATTCTTCCGACGAGCATCTCCAACCCAGTGCCAAGCTCAGCTTGTTCTTCAAGGGCGTGGCGACGGCCCTCCAGCGGCTTTGGGAGAAGATCCCAAAGCAGCTGGCCGACGAGTCGCGCAAGATTTGCGCGGGAGTTCTTTAGAAGGTGCTGGTGAAGGTGGCCTTCCGCAACCCAGGCCTCAACCTCACCAACGTCCTCAGGTCTTTGCCGCCCGACGCTGATCTGGAAGCGCTCAAGGCCCTTGTCGCACCCATTGTGGACAAGGTGAGCGAAATCAAGAGGGTTGAGGGCGGTTGCGCAGACTAGGCCGCCCGTCTTATCTTTTTCCTTGCCGCTGCTGGTCATGTCATGGGAACAATCTGTTAGAGCTGCGACAAGTTATCTTGTAATATTACTTTATTTTTGATAATGATCGCTATGTTATTTCCTTTACTAGATCCCTTGCTTTGTATGTTTTTACCCTACGCTTTTTAGGGAACTTGTCGGCGCAGGCACCCGAGCCGCGAGCGCTGAGTGCGGGACGTCAGCAGCCTGCTAGCAGTGCCGCTCCGACAAGAAACCTTGTCGCGACTAGTTGCAGCACACTTAAGTTGTTGAGCGGACTCGAAACAAAGTAAGGGCGCAACTAGCTACGAGTTGGTTCCTCCGTGCACAGGTTTTCCATACAAAGCACAGTCGTTCGAGGAAGATAACTTAAAAATTAAAACTAATTGCTCAGACTTTGGCAACTTAGCTTTTTTGTCGTTTGCTTCCCGGCAAGGCGAACCTTCCTTAAACGACGCCTGGTCCACACCATTATCTCCTCCTTTCCCCCCCGGCAAACTTGTGTGCGAGGGAACCTTCTTTTCCTTTGTTGAGAAAAAGAAAGAAGAGAAAATAAAGATATGGAGCCTTTTGGCTTGTTATTGCTTACCGGGGGTAGGCGCTGCACAAAGTGTCAGATAACACATGCAAGAAAGAATATAATGCATGAAATTGACAAGATGTGCGGAGCACATGAGCTTTACTTATGCACGGGGTCTGCGCCCGGCTTTGTACAAAGGATTACATGCAACATCGGCAAGACTTGTACAAAAGGTGGTTGCCGGAACAGGTTCCGGAAACCGCGCCCTATGGGTAAAACTTACGAAGATGCTCAATGTTCCAGGAGTTGCTCACCGGAATGCCATCTTCGGTCTCAAGGCGGACAGCGCCAGGCCTAGTGACTCGTTTCACCCGGTAAGGGCCTTCCCACTTCGGCGTCAACTTGTTGGAATTCTTGGCGGACTGAACGCGCCGAAGAACAAGGTCGCCTTCCTCGAAGCTTCTGGCATTAACTTTGCGGCTATGGTAGCATCGCAAAGCTTGCTGGTATCGAGCAGCTCGTACAGCAGCCTGAAGACGGTCCTCCTCAAGGAGCAGCGCGTCATCTTGTCGCAGCTGCTCTTGCTCAAGCTCATCATAAGCGAGCACTCGAGGTGACCCGTATACGAGTTCCGTGGGGAGAACTGCCTCTGCTCCATAGACTAGAGCGAAAGGCGTCTGGCCTGTGGCTCGATTTGGCGTCGTCCTGATCGACCAAAGAACCACCGGCAGCTCCTCGATCCAGTTCTTTCCGCACTTGTGCAGCCTGTCGAAAGTTCTGGTCTTGAGCCCGCGCAACACTTCAGCATTTGCCCTCTCTGCTTGATCGTTGCTTCTCGGATGAGCAACAGAAGCGAAGCAGACCTTGGCGCCAAGATCTTGGACGTACTGCATAAAGGTGCGGCTCGTGAATTGTGTGCCGTTGTCGGTGATAATCCTGTTAGGGATCCCGAAACGGCAAACAATCGACCTGAAGAACTTGACTGCTGACTGTACTGTCACCTTCCTCACTGGTTCCACTTCCGGCCACTTTGTGAACTTGTCGATTGCAACGTACAAGTACTCAAAGCCCCCGACAGCTCGGGGAAAGGGGCCGAGGATGTCGAGCCCCCAGACCGAGAATGGCCAGGATAAAGGGATCGTCTGGAGAGCTTGAGCTGGCTGGTGTATCTGCTTGGAGTGGAACTGGCACGCTTCACACTTGGTTACTTGTGCAGTTGCATCCTGGAGGGCTGTCGGCCAAAAGAAACCTTGCTGGAATGCCTTGCCGGCAAGTGCTCTTGCGCCAATTTGGTGACCACATATGCCTCCATGTATCTCTGCCAACAGTTTCTGTCCGTCTTCCCGGCAAATACACTTCAATTTCACACCGTTGAGTCTTCTTCTGTACAGTATGTTGTCGACAAACTGGTACATACTTGACTGCTGGGCTACTTTTTCCACTTCTTCTTGCTCTTCGGGAAGTTCTCCTGTCTGAAGGAAATGGACAATTTGATGTGCCCATGTTGGAGCTTGTTGCTCGACAACAAGGACTGAAGGCACATCTACTGCTGCGGGAACATCCGCTTCTACGGTGAGAACCTGCGGCTCAGCCGGAGCTTGATGCT
Organism: Triticum aestivum; assembly: GCF_018294505.1. Classification (NCBI taxonomy): domain Eukaryota; kingdom Viridiplantae; phylum Streptophyta; class Magnoliopsida; order Poales; family Poaceae; genus Triticum; species Triticum aestivum. The sequence continues at coordinate 591,510,595 of NC_057807.1, read as the reverse complement.
CCCCGGCAAGCTTGCTGGAGCAAAACTTGTCGGGAGCGTCTGCTTCAACAGAACAAACCCTAAGGCTTGCCGGAGCAGACTGCTCCTCAGCACTCTTGGTGTTGATCTTGGGGACTTTCTTGGCGGCGGCTTCGGGGAGCTCTACCGGAAAGTAGTCTCAAGAAATCAACTTCCTCTTCTTGCTCTGTCCAGTTGATGGTGTTACGGACGGTTGAGTCAGCTTGAGCACAAAGATCCCTGGTTCCACAGGTAACTTAAGTGCGGCGCACTTTGACAGGCCATCAGCAATGTCATTCTGAGCTCTTGGAACATGTTCCATCTGTAGGCCGTCAAAGTGCTCTTCTAGCTTTCTCACTTCATCAACATAAGCTTTCATCAATGGACTCTGATAATTCTTGTTCACTTGGCGGACGACAAGCTGTGAGTCACCCTTGACCATGAGCTTCTTAATCCCAAGGTCTGCCGCGATCCTGAGACCAGCAAGCAAGCCTTCATACTCTGCAGTATTGTTCGTTGCTTGCCCCTTGGGAAAGTGCATCTGGACTACGTACTTGAGGTGCTCTTCGATGGGTGCGACAAGCAGCACGCGCCGACGCTTGCCGCGGTCGTGGTCTTGTCGCGCCCGGAAGCTTGTCGCTCACCGGGCCTTGCCGGGACGCGTGGTGCGTCGCGGCAAGTTCCTTGAGATGCCTCGGTTGGCCTTCCCGGCAAGCTCCTCTTGCCGGGGCCTTGTCTTCTTGGCTTGAATACTTTGTTCTTGAATGGCTCCCAAGGAGCCCCGGAGTATCTTCGCGGTCACCCGGCAAGCCCTTGCCGCGGGGCGCTGCAACTGCCCGTGCAGATTTCCTTCGTCGCCGCATCGCCCCCCTGCAGGAAAGAGGGAGACCCGCCTGGGAGTTCAAGAACTCGGCGGACATCATGAGGCTGCGCCCGGGCCTCAATTTCAACTTCACCGTCCTGGAGCTTGATGCGATGCTCCTGGAGCTGTTCAAACGCGATCCTCAGCATCCATTCATGTTGCCGAGGAGCGTTGTCCCGTTGTGCAACAATTCTTCACTCGACCGGATCGGCGCGATGATGCCGTTGTGCGATTCGCACGGAATCGCCCCAACTTGGCAAGAGCCTGTGGATGACGTCATGCGAGAATTCTTCGACAGCCTGGAGGAAGTGCCGATCCGCGCCGACGAGCAGAAGAGCCTCACCCGTGACACTACCGACGCGGAGCTGCAGCACATCGCCACTAGGACGGAAGAGGCTGCGGCAGCAGCTACCGCGGGCGAGTTCGGGTTCACTGAGGAGGCAGAGGCAGCAGAGGCGGCAAGCCTTGCCGAGCACGAGGAGTTTGCCGGTGAGGAAGATCTTGCCGGCCCCAAAGCTGAGCCGAGCGAGCCCGGCGAGGAAGAGCCCGAACCTTCAGACAGCTTGCCGCAAGCGGAGCCCCCGGCTGCACCAAGAAGGCGTCTCCGCAGGGCCGGGGACGTAGCGGGGCGGCAGACGGGTCAACTGCCGCCGAGCCACTCGACACACTCTATCGCGGCAAGCACCATTGCCGCGGGAGCGCCTCACGCCGCTGCGGCAACCGGAGCGGGACCTTCCCAGTCCACCGCCACCGCCCCTGCTAAGCGAGCAAGGGAACCTACGCCTCCATCTCGCCGCACCGGAGGGCAGACGGACTTCGATCTCTCCGCGCTCAGCTCCGATGATGAAGAAGAAGAGTAAGCTTTCTTGCTGTCCTCGTAGTTCTTCAATCTTGTTGCTTTCATCCTGTATCTGACTTGCTTCGATCTGAATCCATTCCTTTTCAGGACGCTGGCCCAGAGAGCGGCGAAGAGAGCCAATGCCTCGGTGATTGTCATCGAAGATGATCCCACCGTGTCGGCAGGGGACAAGGGCATTGAATGCCCGTCTGTGTCGCCCAAACAGTGTAGAAAAGGACCGTCAGGGGCGCCACCGCCTGCCACGATGGCGATCTTGTCAGCATCGCATGCCACCGCTTACCGCTGGCTGCACAGCCTTCCGCCACGCGTGCCTGGAGAGGCCCCCAGGGCGACACGTTGGTGGATGCGCTGGAGCGTGGGCACAGAGTGGTCGCTTGCCGCGGCAAGCGTCTTGCCGTGGTCGTGGTCTTGTCGCGCCCGGAAGCTTGTCGCTCACCGGGCCTTGCCGGGACGCGTGGTGCGTCGCAGCAAGTTCCTTGAGATGCCTCGGTTGGGCTTCCCGGCAAGCTCCTCTTGCCGGGGCCTTGTCTTCTTGGCTTGAATACTTTGTTCTTGAATGGCTCCCATGGAGCCCCGGAGTATCTTGGCGGTCACCCGGCAAGCCCTTGTGGGCGCTGCAACTGCCCGTGCACAAGTTCGGGGTACTAGGGTACCCCTACTCTAGTACACCGACAGGAGCCCCCGGGCCTGGGCCACACACACGGTGTCGAGCGCTGTTGGGCCAGGCCCAAAACAGGGCACGGGCACGCGCGGCCCGGGTAACGCCGAATCTTACTCCGTATCCACCGCGCCCTCCCCCAATGGCACGCGTTGAATGCGGCATCGTGGGAGAGATCGTGGGAGGTTTCTTTATTCGGAAGGGCGAAACGTCCGCCCCCTCCCTCTTTATAAGCAGGGGAAACAGGGGCAGTTCGCCTATCTCGCCGTTTGTTGCTCCAACTCCAAAAATCTCTGCCGCTCCCTCCTTCTCGAAGCAGAAAGAGAGCAGCGCTCCGCCCCCCGTCGCCAACAGCACCACCAACGCCGTCGATCTCCCCCGCCACCCCCGCCATGGCTCCGAAAGCCGACAAGGGGAAGGGCGTGAAGTCGGCTGAGGCGCAGCGGCTCGCGGCGCTGCGGAAGGAGCGGGCCATCTTCCCCCCTCAGCTCGGCGCCAAGGAGCTGAGGGAGTACTATTATCTCTTCTGGTCGACGGAGACGCGGGCACACCTACGCCCGAGGGTACTCCCGGCCGCTGCTTCGGAGCTGGCTCCAAACAAGTACCCCTACTTGGCGGGCCAGGTAGGGGGCGTCGAGATTGTGTGAACCTGATCCGGCGTTCACACGAGCTAGATCTTCATTTTCTTCATCGACATGCCACCGAAGAAGAAGGCTTCGGAGGCAGCTGCTCCGTCCGCGTCGATCTCACCACCACCGGAACAAACGGGTGGTGGGGTTGACGCTGGTGGAAGAACCGACATCGATGAGGAACGTGCGAAACCGCAGGATGCGGGAGGAGATGGCGATGTGCAAGATCAGAGACGTCAGTGAGCTATATGCCCTGGCCGACAAGTGTGCATGTGCTGAGAAAGGGAGGAGACTCCCCGGAGAGAATATAGGAGCAGGAGGATCTGACAGTGAGGATACTGCCCCGGCAAGGAACAACCGGCGGCGGAATAACAGAAAGAAGAAAGGCAAAGAGGTGCTAGTTGTCGAGCAGTCCAGCAACGGAGGTGGCGCCAAGAAAGCCAAAGCTGGTGGCTCCGGCAAGGAGATTGCCGCAGAGGCTGTGGCGGTCACCGACAAGCAGGACGGCACCAACAAGCAGTACTGCAAGATCCACCGCACCAAGGGCCATGACCTCCAGAGCTGCAAGAAAGTCGAGCAGCTTGTCGAGCAGCAAAAGGCTGAATACGAGCGGCGCGACAAGGAGAAAGTCCAGGAAGGTGCTGGAGGAGCTGGCAAGAAACGTCCCGGCCGAGGGGGACGCCGCGGCAAGGCCAAGTAGCGGCAAGGAGAGAGACCTCCCTGTGGCCGCGACAAGGATGAAGATGACGACTACGACGAAGACATGGATGATGACGAGACCGATGAGCAGGAGTTCCAGAAAGCCACAGAGGTCCCGTGCGTTGACGGCGGTGCTTCTCTGCATACTTCACACCGCCAGCTCAAACAATGGGTGCGGGAAGTCAATGCGGCAGAACCACCCATCGAGTCATGCAGGCCTCTGAAATGGTCCAGAACACCTATCATCTTTGATACTGAGGACCACCCATATCGCATAACTATCTTTGAAATGGTCCAGCACGTCGGGTGCTTGCCGATGTTGGTTTCATCAACTATCCGCAACCTCAAGGTCACTAAGATGCTAGTTGACGGCGGGGCCGACTTGAACCTGATTTCCTCCGTGGTGCTCCAGAAACTTCAGATCCCTGACAGCGAGCTCGAAGAGACCGGCACATTTCAAGGAATCAATCCGGGAAGGAGCAAGCCGAAGGGAAAGATCACGTTGCCAGTGACATTTGGCAGTGAGCTGAACTTCAGGACTGAGAGGGTCACTTTTGACGTTGCTGACTTTCCATTGCCCTACAATGGGATACTTGGCCGTCCAGCACTCGCCAAATTCATGGCAGCCTCTCACTATGCATACAACGTACTGAAGATGCCAGGCCCGATAAGCGTCATCTCTGTCCCTGGCGACAAGAAGGATGCTCTTATCTGCGCCGACAAGATCTACCGGGAGGCAACGGCCGCAACAGATCGCAAGTCACTTGCCGCTGAAACTCCCGGGGCGAAGAAGAAGACCAAGTCCGGCAAGAGTTCTGATGCCCACTCCGGCAAGCGCACCTCTTCGGAGTGCTGCGCTACCGTCGAGGACGCACCATCGAGCTCCACCGACAAGTGTAAGAAGGCAATGGCAGCTCCACCGGAGACCAAGAGGGTGTCCGCCAAGGAGGACGACACTGGTGGTACCTTCACCATCAGTGCCACGCTCGACCCTAAATAGGAAAGTGCGCTCGTTGCTTTCCTGCGGGCGAACGTCGACGTGTTTGCGTGGCAACCGTCTGACATCCTCGGTGTTCCCAGGAAAGTAATTGAGCACCACCTTGCCGTCTGTCCTCATGCGCGGCCCGTCAAGCAGAGAGTTAGGAAACAGGCAGTGGAGCGCCAAGAATTCATCACAGAAGAAATCAAGAAATTGGAAGCAGCAGGCCTTGTCAGAGGAGTGCTCCATCCCACGTGGTTGGCCAATCCTGTTGTCGTACGCAAAGCCAATGGGAAATGGAGGCTTTGTATCGATTTTACCGATGTCAATAAAGCTTGTCCCAAAGACCCATTTCCCTTGCCGCGCATCGACCAGATTGTTGACTCCACAGCCGGATGTGACTTGCTTTCATTTCTTGATGCATACTCAGGATACCATCAAATCTTCATGGCAGAAGAGGATGAGGAGAAGACCGCATTCATCACCCCGTGTGGCACGTACTGTTTCGTACGGATGCCTTTCGATTTAAAGAATGTTGGTTCAACATTTGCAAGAGTTGTCCATCACGCTTTTGGGCCGCAAATGCACAAAAATGTGGAAGCCTACATGGATGACATAGTGGTCAAGAGCAAGGACAAAGCGACTCTGATCCAAGATTTAGATGAAACATTTGCAAATCTGCGCAAGATCAACCTCAAACTGAACCCCGAGAAGTGTGTGTTTGGAGTCCCCTCCGGCAAGCTTCTCGGGTTCTTCGTGTCCCAGCGGGGGATTGAGGCCAATCCCGACAAGATCAAGGCCATCGAGCAGATTGAAGCACCAAAGCGCGTCAGGGATGTATGAAGACTTGCCGGTTGCGTGGCTGCTCTCAGCAGGTTTATCTCTAGATCTGCCGAGCGCGCCCTGCCGTTTTTCAAAATATTGAAAAAGGCAGGTCCAATGAAACAGACTCCGGAAGCGGAGGCTGCGCTGCAGGACTTGAAGAGATACCTGTCCTCCACTCCAACACTTGTCGCACCTAGGCCACAAGAGAAGTTGCTGCTGTATATAGCGGCAACCAATCAAGTAGTTAGTGCTACGTTAGTGGCGGAGAGGGAGGCAGATGATGAGTCAGCAACCACGGCAGATGCATCCAGCGACAAGCAGGGGGCTTCACCGACAAGATCCGGTCCGACAAGCTCTGATCCGGCAAGCTCTGGTCCCGACAAAGATGGATCTGCGCAGACGCGTAAGGAGATGCAGAAGAGAATGGTGCAGCGCCCAGTTTACTTTGTCAGTTCCCTTTTGCAGGGGGCTAGGACAAGGTACTCTGGTGTGCAGAAGTTGCTTTTCAGCCTTCTCATGGCCTCGAGGAAGCTGCGCCATTACTTCCAAGCACATGAGATCACAGTTGTCACTCGCTTTCCGTTGAAGAGGATACTGCAAAATCCAGAAGCAACAGGCAGGATTGTCGAGTGGGCACTGGAACTGTCAAGCTTTGGCCTCAAGTTTGAAAGCACTTCAACTATCCAAAGCAGAGCATTGGCAGAGTTCATAGCAGAGTGGACGCCAACACCAGATGAAGAAATTCCAGAAACGAGCATTCCCTGTTGGGCCAGGCCCAAAACACTTTCAACAGGGAATGCTCGTTTCTGGAATTTCTTCATCTGGTGTTGGCGTCCACTCTGCTATGAACTCTGCCAATGCTCTGCTTTGGATAGTTGAAGTGCTTTCAAACTTGAGGCCAAAGCTTGACAGTTCCAGTGCCCACTCGACAATCCTGCCTGTTGCTTCTGGATTTTGCAGTATCCTCTTCAACAGAAAGCGAGTGACAACTGTGATCTCATGTGCTTGGAAGTAATGGCGCAGCTTCCTCGAGGCCATGAGAAGGCCGAAAAGCAACTTCTGCACACCAGAGTACCTTGTCCTAGCCCCCTGCAAAAGGGAACTGACAAAGTAAACTGGGCACTGCACCATTCTCTTCTGCATCTCCTTATGCGTCTGCGCAGATCCATCTTTGTCGGGACCAGAGCTTGCCGGATCAGAGCTTGTCGGACCCGATCTTGCCGGTGAAGCCCCCTGCTTGTCGCTGGATGCATCTGTCGTGGTTGCTGGATCATCATCTGCCTCCCTCTCCGCCACTAACGCAGCACTAACTACTTGATTGGTTGCCGCTATATATAGCAGCAACTTCTCTTGTGGCCTAGGTGCGACAAGTGTTGGAGTGGAGGACAGGTATCTCTTCAAGTCCTGCAGCGCAGCCTCCGCTTCCGGAGTCCGTTTCATTGGACCCGCCTTTTTCAATATTTTGAAAAATGGCAGGGCGCGCTCGACAGATCTAGAGATAAACCTGCTGAGAGCAGCCACGCAACCGCCAAGTCTTCATACATCCTTGACGCGCTTTGGTGCTTCAATCTGCTCGATGGCCTTGATCTTGTCGGGATTGACCTCAATCCCCCGCTGGGACACGAAGAACTCGAGAAGCTTGCCGGAGGGGACTCCAAACACACACTTCTCGGGGTTCAGTTTGAGGTTGATCTTGCGCAGATTTGCAAATGTTTCATCTAAATCTTGGATCAGAGTCTCTTTGTCCTTGATCTTGACCACTATGTCATCCATGTAGGCTTCCACATTTCTGTGCCTTTGCGGCTCAAAAGCGTGATGGACAACTCTTGCAAATGTTGAACCATCATTCTTTAAACCGAAAGGCATCCGTACGAAACAGTACGTGCCACACGGGGTGATGAATGCGGTCTTCTCCTCATCCTCTTCTGCCATGAAGATTTGATGGTATCCTGAGTATGCATCAAGAAATGAAAGCAAGTCACATCCGGCTGTGGAGTCAACAATCTAGTCGATGCGCGGCAAGGGAAATGGGTCTTTGGGACAAGCTTTATTGACATCGGTAAAATCGATACAAAGCCTCCATTTCTCGTTGGCTTTGCATACGACAACAGGATTGGCCAACCACGTAGGATGGAGCACTCCTCTGACAAGGCCTGCTGTTTCTAATTTCTTGATTTCTTCTGCGATGAATTCTTGGCGCTCCACTACCTGTTTCCTAACTCTCTGCTTGACGGGCCGCGCATGAGGACAGATGGCAAGGTGGTGCTCAATTACTTTCCTGGGAACACCGGGGATGTCAGACGGTTGCCACGCAAACACGTCGACGTTCGCCCGCAGGAAAGCAACGAGCGCGCTTTCCTATTTAGGGTCGAGCGTGGCACTCATGGTGAAGGTACCACCAGTGCCATCCTCCTTGGCGGACACCCTCTTGGTCTCTGGTGGAGCTGCCATTGCCTTCTTACACTTGCCGATGGAGCTCGATGGTGCGTCCTCGACGGTAGCGCAGAACTCCGAAGAGGTGCGCTTGCCAGAGTGAGCATCAGAACTCTTGCCGGACTTGGTCTTCTTCTTCGCCCCGGGAGTTTCAGCGGCAAGTGACTTGCAATCTGTTGCGGCCGTTGCCTCCCGGTAGATCTTGTCGGCGCAGATAAGAGCATCCTTCTTGTCGCCAGGGACAGAGATGACGCTTATCGGGCCTGGCATCTTCAGTACGTTGTATGCATAGTGAGAGGCTGCCATGAATTTGGTGAGTGCTGGACGGCCAAGTATCCCATTGTAGGGCAATGGAAAGTCAGCAACGTCAAAAGTGACCCTCTCAGTCCTGAAGTTCAGCTCGCTGCCAAATGTCACCGGCAATGTGATCTTTCCCTTCGGCTTGCTCCTTCCCGGATTGATTCCTTGAAATGTGTCGGTCTCTTCGAGCTCGCTGTCAGGGATCTGAAGTTTCTGGAGCACTGCGGAGGAGATCAGGTTCAAGCCGGCCCCGCCGTGAACTAGCATCTTAGTGACCTTAAGGTTGCGGATAGGTGGTGAAACCAACATCGGCAAGCATCCGACCGCAGTTATGCGATCTGGGTGGTCCTCAATATCAAAGATGATAGGCGTGCTGGACCATTTCAGAGGCCTGCGTGACTTGATGGGTGGTTCTGCCGCATTGACTTCCTGCACCCATTGTTTGAGCTGGCGGTGTGAAGTATGCAGAGAAGCACCACCGTCAACGCACAGGACCTCTGTGGCTTTCTGGAACTCCTGCTCATCGGTCTCGTCATCATCCATGTCTTCGTCGTAGTCGTCATCTTCATCCTTGTCGCGGCCACGGGGAGGTCTGTCTCCTTGCCGCTGCTTAGCCTTGCCGCGGCGTCCCCCTCGGCCGGGACGTTTCTTGCCAGCTCCTCCAGCACCTTCCTGGACTTTCTCCTTGTCGCGCCGCTCTTATTCAGCCTTTTGCTGCTCAACAAGCTGCTCGACTTTCTTGCAGCTCTGGAGGTCATGGCCCTTGGTGCGGTGGATCTTGCAGTACTGCTTGTTGGTGCCGTCCTGCTTGTCGGCGACCGCTACAGCCTCTGTGGCAATCTCCTTGCCGGAGCCACCAACTTTGGCTTTCTTGGCGCCACCTATGTTGCCGGACTGCTCGACAACTAGCACCTCTTTGCCTTTCTTCTTTCTGTTATTCCGCCGCCGGTTTTTCCTTACCGGGGCAGTATCCTCACTGTCAGATCCTCCTGCTCCTATATTCTCTCCGGGGAGTCTCCTCCCTTCCTCAGCACGTGCACACTTGTCGGCCAGGACATATAGCTCACTGACGTCTCTGATCTTGCACATCGCCATCTCCTCCCGCATCCTGCGGTTTCGCACGTTCTGATGGAACGCGCTGATCACCGCGATAGGGTGGACATCTGGGATGTTATGCTGTACGCGGCTGAATCTCTGAATGTACTTGCGCAAGGGCTCTCCTTCCTTCTGGGCGAGCAGGTGAAGGTCGCTTTCTTGGCCATGAGGCTTGTGGCCGCCTGTAAAGGCGCCGACAAACTGATGGCACAAATCAGCCCAGGAGGATATGGAGTTGTCCGGCAAGTGCATGAGCCAGGATCTGACATTGGGCTTGAGCACCGGCGGGAAGTAGTTGGCAAGGATCTTGTTGTCTCGCCCCCCAGCAGCTTGTACCGCAATGGTGTAGTTGCTGAGGAACTCTGACGGATGCGACTTGCCGTCGTACTTCTCGGGTACATCTGGCTTGAAATTCTTCATGCTGGGCCACTGGACTTGCCGCAGCTCACGAGTGAACGCAGGGCAACCTACCGCGTACGGCAAGTTGCCTGGTTCTCCGGGCGCATGCATGTCAACAGAGGGCCCAGCGCGCTTGTCAGATTGACGTCGTGCTTCTCTTCGGCGCTCGATGCGAGTACGAGCGTCTTCTTGCTGTCGTTCATGAAGAACTTGGCGCTGATCGCGTCGAGCTCGTGGATCCGACGATGCGGTGGAGTCACTGTCGAGGTGGATCCGGCGAGTCGGCGATCTTGGCCTTCGGGGTGGAGAGTGCATGGTGGTTGCACCATCACCAGTTTTGTCGCCGTCGGCTCACGCCTGGCAACCCTGCCGCGGCAACGATGTGCTCGGTTGCCGCGGAGTGTCACCGTTGGCGAAGCCGATGAGACTCTGAATGGTGGCCCTCCATTGGTCGATCTTGTCTTCCGCAGGAGGGTAATCCAGGAGCAGTTGAGCTCGCGCCAAAGCTTCTGCTGGAGTGGTGGGCGGTAGTGGCGATCGGTGCGAGGAGCGGGATGTGCTCGGAGTCCTAACTATGTTAGAAGGAGCAGTATCCCGTACAGGCGACCGTGCCTCACTCGTGCCAGCATGTTGGCGTGCACACTGATCTCGAGCATCCCGAGACCCACCAGCTCGATCTTGATCCAACAAACGTATGGTACTGCGAATACCATGGTGCTGTTGGTCCTGCGCCTCCTGTGATGGGCGCGGCGGATGTACAGACACCAAGGTTTGTGCAGCCTTGTCCTTGGACCTGGCAGCACCGTGAGCTTCCTCGTCGATGTCCGTTCTTCCACCAGCGTCAACCCCACCACCCGTTTGTTCCGGTGGCGGTGAGATCGACGCGGACGGAGCAGCTGCCTCCGAAGCCTTCTTCTTCGGTGGCATGTCGATGAAGAAAATGAAGATCTAGCTCGTGTGAATGCCGGATCAGGTTCACACAATCTCGACGCCCCCTACCCGGCGCGCCAAAGATGTCGGGGAAACTGATGCACGAACACCTATGGGACCGGCGGACCGAGCCCCTTTCGGTTTGGCGGAGGGAGGAGGTCGTACGAAGAGCAGATCGAGGCGAAGCACACGAGCAGTTTACCCAGCTTCGGAGCTCTCCGGAGAGATAATACTCCAACTGTTGCTTGTATGATTGTATTGTGTTCTTGCTCTAGAGAGCTAAGTGTTTTTCTGGCTTCGAAATGATCTGAACCCCCTCTACGTTGCGCATGGGCCTCCTTTTATATGCTCAAGGGGTCACCGACAGGTGGCAACGCAGAGAAGGGTAAAAATGTAAAAAGAGAGGTGGTTGGTACAACTACCTGTACAGTGTACTCTACCTAACCCTGACGGCAGGGGACAAGGGCATTGAATGCCCGTCTATGTCACCCAAACAGTGTAGAAAAGGACCGTCAGGGGCGCCACCGCCTGCCACGATGGCGATCTTGTCAGCATCGCATGCCACCGCTTACCGCTGGCTGCACAGCCTTCCGCCACACGTGCCTAGAGAGGCCCCCAGGGAGACACGTTGGTGGATGCGCTGGAGCGTGGGCACAGAGTGGTCGCTTGCCGTGGCAAGCGTCTTGCCGCGGTCGTGGTCTTGTCGCGCCCGGAAGCTTGTCGCTCACCGGGCCTTGCCGGGACGCGTGGTGCGTCGCGGCAAGTTCCTTGAGATGCCTCGGTTGGCCTTCCCGGCAAGCTCCTCTTGCCGGGGCCTTGTCTTCTTGGCTTGAATACTTTGTTCTTGAATGGCTCCCAAGGAGCCCCGGAGTATCTTGGCGGTCACCCGGCAAGCCCTTGCCGCGGGGCGCTGCAACTGCCCGTGCACAAGTTCGGGGTACTAGGGTACCCCTACTCTAGTACACCGACAATTTTGTTTATAAGCATGGGGTGAATTTATCATGGATTGCAACAAAGAGATACAATCAACCAAAGAGCAACTATCATAATTAAAGTCTTTGTGACCAAAATAGTGGGCACATCACTAGTTAAAGTCTTGACCTCTTCAAACCCACTTTTATCAATTTTTTCAACAAGATTTTCACCCTCCGAATGATAGGTACGCCTTCTAACTAAAGTTGACTCTTCTCCAGTCCCTTTTCATCAATATTAATGTTACTAAACAAAGAATAAATAGAAGAAACAACAATGATTTTAAGATCTTGATCACTTTTATGAAAGTAATCACTAGAAAATGCCCTTTCTAAATATTCTCTTTTAGCTCTAAGCATAGCGGTTCTTTTCTTACTTTCATCCATAGAAACATAAAGAGCTCTAGTAGATTCTTAAACTTTAGGCACAAAAAATTTCATCTTGAGAGTTTCTACATCATGAGAAATTCTATCAATACTTCTCAACATATCATCAACTTTATTCAACTTTTCTTCTATCAAAGCATTGAAAACTTTTTGAGTATTGATAAACTCTTTAATATTATTATCAAGATCAGAGGTGTTTCTATTATTATTATAAGAGGGATTACCATAGGAATTACCATAATAATTAGCGGAATTACTAGGAAAAGGCCTAGGATTAAAATTACCTCTATAAGCATTGTTGTTGAAATTGTTTCGCGAGATAAAATTCACATCTATGGCATCACTGATACGTCTCCAACGTATCTATAATTTTTGATTGCTCCATGCTACTTTATCTACTGTTTTAGGCAATATTGGGCTTTATTATCCACTTTTATATTATTTTTGGGACTAACCTATTAACCGGAGGCCCAGCCCAGATTTGTTGTTTTATGCCTATTTCAGTGTTTCGAGGAAAAGGAATATCAGATGGAGTCAAAACAGAACGAAATCAACTGGAGAAGTTATTTTTGGAAGGAAAGCAACCCAGGGAACTTGGAGTGCATGTCAGGGGAGATACGGGCTGCCCACAAGGGTGGGGGGCGCGCCCAACCCCTGGACGCGCCCCCTGCCTCGTGGGGCCCCCGTAGCTCCTTCGACGTACCCCCTCCACCCATATATACCTACGTACCCTAAAACTTCCAGAACAGAAGATAGATCGGGAGTTTCGCCGCCGCAAGCCTCTGTAGCCACCAAAAACCAATCGGGACCCTGTTCCGGCACCTTGTCGGAGGGGGATCCCATCACCGGAGGCCATCTTCATCATCCCGGCGCTATCCATGACAAGGAGGGAGTAGTTCACCCTTGGGGCTGAGGGTATGTACCAGTAGCTATGTGTTTGATCTCTCTCTCTCTCTTTCGTGTTCTCTCTCGTGTTCCTCTATGGCACGATCTTGATGTATCCTGAGCTTTGCTATTGTAGTTGGATCTTATGATGTTTCTCCCCCTCTACTCTCTTGTGATGAATTGAGTTTTCCCTTTTGAAGTTATCTTATCGGATTGAGTCTTTTATGAGAACACTTGATGTATGTCTTGCATGGGATAACCGTGGTGACAATGGGTTATTCTATTGATCCACTTGATGTATGTTTTGGTGATCAACTTGCGGGTTTCGTGACACTTGGGAACCTATGCATAGGGGTTGGCACACGTTCTTGACTCTCCGGTAGAAACTTTGGGGCACTCTTTGAAGTAATTTTATGTTGGTTGGATGAATCTGAGATTGTGTGATGCATATCGTATAATCATGCCCACGGATACTTGAGGTGACAATAGAGTATCTAGGTGACATTAGGGTTTTGGTTGATTTGTGTCTTAAGGTGTTATTCTAGGACAAATTCTTTTATAGATCGATCCGAAAGAATAACTTCGTGGTGGTTTCGTACCCGACCATAATCTCTACGTTTGTTCTCCGCTATTAGTGGCTTTGGAGTGACTCTTTGTTGCATGTTGAGGGCTTGTCATATGTTCTATCTATGTTATTATTGTTGAGAGAACTTGCACTAGTGAAAGTATGAACCCTAGGCCTTGTTTCCTATCATTGCAATACCGTTTACGCTCACTTTTACCGCTCGCTACCTTGCTGTTTTTATTATTTCAGATTAAAAAAAACCATATCTACTATCCATTTTGCACTTGTATCTTCATCACTTCGCCGAACTAGTGCACCTATAATATTTACCATTGTATTGGGTGTGTTGGGGACAGAAGAGACTTTTTGTTATTTGGTTGCAGGGTTGTTTGAGAGAGACCATCTTCATCCTACGCCTCCCACGGATTGATAAACCTTAGGTCATCCACTTGAGGAAAATTTGTTACTATCCTCCAAACCTGTGCACTTGCAGGCCCAACAACGTCTACAAGAAGAAGGTTGTGTAGTAGACATCAAGCTCTTTTCTGGCGCCATTGCCGGGGAGGTTAGCGCTTGAAGGTATATCTTTAGATCTTGCAATCGAATCTTTTTGTTTCTTGTTTTAGCACTAGTCTAGTTTATAAAAGAAAACTACAAAAAAATGGAGTTGAGTTTGTCTCATACGCTTCACCTTTTTATATCTTTCGTGAGTATGATGTAAAGGATAATTGTGCTCAAGTGCTAGAAGAAGAAATCTCTAAATTGTTTGGCACTAAATCTTTGAATGTTGAGCATGATTGCAATGTTGTTAGTACAAATTCTTTGAATATCCATGATGCTAATGATGATTGCACTAGTTAAGATAAAAATATCTCTTATGAGAATGTCAACTTTTGTGGAGTGCATGTTTGCATGAACACACCAAATAGAGAAGATATTTATTGCAAGAGGCATAAGTACTTAGAAACCAAATTGTTGCAAGAAGAGCTAGATGAATGTGCAGAAAGATTCAATATTTTTCGCACTCCTTGTGAACTTTGCATTGAACATGGTCATTTAAAGCTCCAATGCTATTTGTTTCATGATCGTGTCGTGTCCAAATATTGTGATAATTTGGTTACCCTTGAGCATCATAAAGAGCTTAGCCTTCTTTTGGGTTATGAAGAAATGAAACGTATAACCGAGGGTATTCCAAAATTTAACCTTGATAGAATTCTTCATTTTGATCTAGAGAAGATTTATATGTATTGTGCGGTGAATTGTATTGAAAATCCTTATATTGCCAATTACATAAAGAAAAGAACGCAAATAGAAGATGATGAGAATACTAATGAAAGGGAAGAGACTTCCCAATATCCTCCTATTATTTCTTATGATGAATCAGGTAATGAGGAGGAGCTTTCTATTCAACCAATCTTGTCAATAAGGAGCTCAAAGAGGAAGGTTGAACCAACACATAATGTGAAGAAGAAAAAGAAAAGAAGGAGCAACAAAGGTAGAAAGGTATCCCTCCCAAATGATGTTGCTCCTACTACTCATTGTGATGATGATAATTGCTATAATATTGGTGCTATCAATATTCTTAATGATGAGAGTGATTATGCTTATGATATGAAAGGGCCCAATCTTAGGGAAGCTATGTTTGATGAGGATGAAATATTTGAGAATATATTTGCTAGAATTAATGTTTGTCTCAAGCTTGGGGATGCTATGTTTAATGAAGATGATATTTTTAGCATCCCAAGTTTTGATATGCAAAGTTGTTATTATGATAGCATGCCTCCTACCTATGATGATTATATTGATGAAAGTGGGTTCGGAAGAGTGTCAACTTTAGGAAGTAGTGATCCCACTATTTTGGAGGTTGTTGAATTTTATTGTGATGAATATGAAAGTGGATTTGGAAGAGTGTCAACTTTATTTAGTGATTCCACTATCTTGGGAGAGGTTTCAATCGATTATGATGAGAACGAAGTTGCTACTTATGATGATTATTGTGATAAAACTTATGCTATAAATAGTAGTGATGATTATATTTACAAATCTTGTCATGATTATGATTACCATTTTTTTGAACATTACTCTTTTAATGTGGAAACAATTTTTAGTATTCAAGTCTCTTATGATGCTCCAAGCAAAACTCATATAAGTGAATCAGGAGAGAATTTCTTCAAAAATAGCTAAGCACATCGTGCTCAAAAAGATATAAGTGAAGCACTAGAGCAATTACATGGCTCTAAAAATTTAAGTGAGGCATAGGAGCAAGCATAGCATAATTTTTGGCTCTCTCAAAAGCAAGGTGTGTCCAGCAAGGATTCAACACTTAAAACACAAATCAGAACAATCAAAGACTCATATCATACAAGATGCTCCAAGCAAAACTCATATATAATATATGACGAATAAAAACATAGCTCCAAGTAAAATACCGATGGTTGTTAGAAGAAAGAGGGGATGCCACTCAGGGGCATCCCCAAGCTTAGTTGCTTTCTACTTCTTGAATATTATCTTGGGGTGCCTCAGGCATCCCCAAGCTTAGCCTTTTGCTAATAATTATTCCTTCATCCATCGTAAGATCACCCAAAACTTGAAAACTTCAATCACACAAAACTCAACAAAACCTTCGTGAGATCCGTTAGTATAAGAAAGCAAACCACTACTATAAGTACTGTTGCAAACCCATTCATATTTTATTTTTGCATTATATCTACTGTATTCCAACTTTTCAATGGCAAAAACTCTTCAAAGAAAACCATAGAATCATCAAAACAAGCACACGCAAAGAAAATAGAATCTGTCAAAAACAGAACAGTGTGTAGCAATCTGACTACTTCGAATACTTCTGTAACTCCAAAAATTCTGAAAAATTAGGACGATGTGAATAATTTGTTTATTAATCTTCTTCAAAAATAATAAACTCAAAATCACTCTTCTGATAAAAATGAAAAATAATTTCGTGAGTGCAAAAGTTTCTGTTTTTCGGCAAGATCAAATCAACTCTCACCCAAATCATCCCAAAGGCCTTGCTTGGCACAAACACTAATTTAAACCACAAAAGTACATCTATCCAAAGGCATAATTGTGTACTACATTGAAAACAGCAAGAAAATCAAAAAAAGTAAAAACATACAAGTTGGGTAGCCTCCCAAGGAGCGCTACCGTTTTACGCCCCTAGCTAGGCATAACGCGTAGGATCTAAGTGTTGTCATCTTTGGTTCTAGATCAATATGATGCCCTCATGATTGATTCATATGGTGGCCTAATTCTTGTTCTAGGGAAGTGTCCATATCCTTCCTTAGTGGAAATTTAAATTTAATATTGCCTTCTTTCATATCAATCACGGGACCAATAGTACGTCAAAACGGTCTACCAAGTATAATTGGGCAAATTGCAATCAATATCATGAACAATAAAATCTATGAGCACACAATCCCTATATGCAAGAATAAGAACATCATTAATTCTTACCATAGGCTTTTTAATAATAGAAACCGCCAAGTGCAAATGTAAAGAGCATTCTTCAATATTGGTAAGACCAAGCACATCACATAAAGATTTCAGAATTTTAGAAACACTAGCACCCAAGTCACATAAAGCAAAACACTCATGACTTTTAATCTTGACTTTGATAGTAGGTTCCCACTCATCATGTAATTTTCTAGGAATTGAAACTTCTAATTCCAACTTTTCTTCAAAAGCTTTCATCATAGCATCAACAATATGTTTCGTAAAAGCTTTATTTTGTTTATAAGCATGGGGTGAATTTATCATGGATTGCAACAAAGAGATACAATCAACCAAAGAGCAACTATCATAATTAAAGTCTTTGTGATCCAAAATAGTGGGCACATCACTAGTTAAAGTCTTGACCTCTTCAAACCCACTTTTATCAATTTTTTCAACAAGATTTTCACCCTCCGAATCATAGGTACGCCTTCTAACTAAAGTTGACTGTTCTCCAGTCCCTTTTTCATCAATATTAATGTTACTAAACAAAGAATAAATAGAAGAAACAACAATGATTTTAAGATCTTGATCACTTTTATGAAAGTAATCACTAGAAAACGCCCTTTCTAAATATTCTCTTTTAGCTCTAAGCATAGCGGTTCTTTTCTTACTTTCATCCATAGAAACATAAAGAGCTCTAGTTGATTCTTAAACTTTAGGCACAAAAAATTTCATCTTGAGAGTTTCTACATCATGAGAAATTCTATCAATACTTCTCAACATATCATCAACTTTATTCAACTTTTCTTCTATCAAAGCATTGAAAACTTTTTGAGTATTGATAAACTCTTTAATATTATTATCAAGATCAGAGGTGTTTCTATTATTATTATAAGAGGGATTACCATAGGAATTACCATAATCATTAGCGGAATTACTAGGAAAAGGCCTAGGATTAAAATTACCTCTATAAGCATTGTTGTTGAAATTGTTTCGCGAGATAAAATTCACATCTATGGCATCACTGATACGTCTCCAACGTATCTATAATTTTTGATTGCTCCATGCTACTTTATCTACTGTTTTAGGCAATATTGGGCTTTATTATCCACTTTTATATTATTTTTGGGACTGACCTATTAACTGGAGGCCCAGCCCAGATTTGCTGTTTTATGCCTATTTCAGTGTTTTGAGGAAAAGGAATATCAGACGGAGTCAAAACGGAACGAAATCAACTGGAGAAGTTATTTTTGTAAGGAAAGCAACCCAGGGAACTTGGAGTGCATGTCAGGGGAGATACGGGCTGCCCACAAGGGTGGGGGTGCGCCCACCCCCCTGGACGCGCCCCCTGCCTCGTGGGGCCCCCGTAGCTCCTCCGACGTACCCCCTGCACCCATATATACCTACGTACCCTAAAACTTCCAGAACAGAAGATAGATCGGGAGTTCCGCCGCCGCAAGCCTCTGTAGCCACCAAAAACCAATCGGGACCCTGTTCCGGCACCTTGTCGGAGGGGGATCCCATCACCGGAGGCCATCTTCATCATCCCGGCGCTATCCATGACGAGGAGGGAGTAGTTCACCCTTAGGGCTGAGGGTATGTACCAGTAGCTATGTGTTTGATATCTCTCTCTCTCTCTCTCTCTCTCTCTCTGGTGTTCTCTCTCGTGTTCCTCTATGGCACGATCTTGATGTATCCTGAGCTTTGCTATTGTAGTTGGATCTTATGATGTTTCTCCCCCTCTACTCTCTTGTGATGAATTGAGTTTTCCCTTTTGAAGTTATCTTATCGGATTGAGTCTTTTATGAGAACACTTGATGTATGTCTTGCATGGGATAACCGTGGTGACAATGGGTTATTCTATTGATCCACTTGATGTATGTTTTGGTGATCAACTCGCGGGTTTCATGACACTAGGGAACCTATGCATAGGGGTTGGCACACGTTCTTGACTCTCCGGTAGAAACTTTGGGGCACTTTTGAAGTACTTTTATGTTGGTTGGATGAATCTGAGATTGTGTGATGCATATCGTATAATCATGCCCACGGATACTTGAGGTGACAATGGAGTATCTAGGTGACATTAGGGTTTTGGTTGATTTGTGTCTTAAGGTGTTATTCTAGGACGAATTCTTTTATAGATCGATCCGAAAGAATAACTTCGTGGTGGTTTCGTACCCGACCATAATCTCTACGTTTGTTCTCCGCTATTAGTGGCTTTGGAGTGACTCTTTGTTGCATGTTGAGGGCTTGTCATATGTTCTATCTATGTTATTATTGTTGAGAGAACTTGCACTAGTGAAAGTATGAACCCTAGGCCTTGTTTCCTATCATTGCAATACCGTTTACGCTCACTTTTACCACTCGCTACCTTGCTGTTTTTATTATTTCAGATAAAAAAAACAATATCTACTATCCGTTTTGCACTTGTATCTTCATCTCTTCGCCGAACTAGTGCACCTATAAAATTTACCATTGTATTGGGTGTGTTGGGGACACAAGAGACTTTTTGTTATTTGGTTGCAGGGTTGTTTGAGAGAGACCATCTTCATCCTACGCCTCCCACGGATTGATAAACCTTAGGTCATCCAATTGAGGAAAATTTGTTACTGTCCTCCAAACCTGTGCACTTACAGGCCCAACAACGTCTACAAGAAGAAGGTTGTGTAGTAGACATCAAGCTCTTTTCTGGCGCCATTGCCGGGGAGGTTAGCGCTTGAAGGTATATCTTTAGATCTTGTAATCGAATCTTTTTGTTTCTTGTTTTAGCACTAGTCTAGTTTATAAAAGAAAACTACAAAAAAAATGGCGTTGAGTTTGTCTCATACGCTTCACCTTTTTATATCTTTCGTGAGTATGATGTAAAGGATAATTGTGCTCAAGTGCTAGAAGAAGAAATCTCTAAATTGTTTGGCACTAAATCTTTGAATGTTGAGCATGATTGCAATGTTGTTAGTACGAATTCTTTGAATATCCATGATGCTAATGATGATTGCACTAGTTATGATAAAAATATCTCTTATGAGAATGTCAACTTTTGTGGAGTGCATGTTTGCATGAACACACCAAATAGAGAAGATATTTATTGCAAGAGGCATAAGTACTTAGAAACCAAATTGTTGCAAGAAGAGCTAGGTGAATGTGCTTAAAGATTCAATATTTTTCGCTCCTTGTGAACTTTGCAATGAACATGGTCATTTAAAGCTCCAATGCTATTTGTTTCATGATCGTGTCCTGTCCAAATATTGTGATAATTTGGTTACCCTTGAGCATCATAAAGAGCTTAGCCTTCTTTTGGGTTATGAAGAAATGAAACGTATAACCGAGGGTATTCCAAAATTTAACCTTGATAGAATTCTTCATTTTGATCTAGAGAAGACTTATATGTATTGTGCGGTGAATTGTATTGAAAATCCTTATATTGCCAATTACATAAAGAAAAGAACGCAAATAGAAGATGATGAGAATACTAATGAAAGGTAAGAGACTTCCCAATATCCTCCTATTATTTCTTATGATGAATCAGGTAACGAGGAGGAGCTTTCTATTCAATCAATCTTGTCAATAAGGAGCTCAAAGAGGAAGGTTGAACCGACACATAATGTGAAGAAGAAAAAGAAAAGAAGGAGCAACAAATGTAGAAAGGTATCCCTCCCAAATGATGTTGCTCCTACTACTCATTGTGATGATGATAATTGCTATACTATTGGTGCTATCAATATTTTTAATGATGAGAGTGATTATGCTTATGATATGAAAGGGCCCAAGCTTTGGGAAGCTATGTTTGATGAGGATGAAATATTTGAGAATATATTTGCTGGAATTAATGTTTGTCCCAAGCTTGGGGATGCTATGTTTAATGAAGATGATATTTTTAGCATCCCAGGTTTTGATATGCAAAGTTGTTATTATGATAGCATGCCTCCTACCTATGATGATTATATTGATGAAAGTGGGTTCGGAAGAGTGTCAACTTTAGGAAGTAGTGATCCCACTATTTTGGAGGATGTTGAATTTTATTGTGATGAATATGAAAGTGGATTTGGAAGAGTGTCAACTTTATTTAGTGATTCCACTATCTTGGGAGAGGTTTCAATCGATTATGATGAGAACGAAGTTGCTACTTATGATGATTATTGTGATAAAACTTATGCTATAAATAGTAGTGATGATTATATTTACAAATCTTGTCATGATTATGATTACCATTTTTCTGAACATTACTCTTTTAATGTGGAAACAATTTTTAGTATTCAAGTCTCTTATGATGCTCCAAGCAAAACTCATATAAGTGAATCAGGAGAGAATTTCTTCAAAAATAGCTAAGCACATCGTGCTCAAAAAGATATAAGTGAAGCACTAGAGCAATTACATGGCTCTAAAAATTTAAGTGAGACATAGGAGCAAGCATAGCATAATTTTTGGCTCTCTCAAAAGCAAGGTGTGTCCAGCAAGGATTCAACACTTAAAACACAAATCAAAAACAATCAAAGACTCATATCATACAAGATGCTCCAAGCAAAACTCATATATAATATATGACGAATAAAAACATAGCTCCAAGTAAAATACCGATGGTTGTTAGAAGAAAGAGGGGATGCCACTCAGGGGCATCCCCAAGCTTAGTTGCTTTCTACTTCTTGAATATTATCTTGGGGTGCCTCAGGCATCCCCAAGCTTAGCCTTTTGCTAATAATTATTCCTTCATCCATCGTAAGATCACCCAAAACTTGAAAACTTCAATCACACAAAACTCAACAAAACCTTCGTGAGATCCGTTAGTATAAGAAAGCAAACCACTACTATAAGTACTGTTGCAAACCCATTCATATTTTATTTTTGCATTATATCTACTGTATTCCAACTTTTCAATGGCAAAAACTCTTCAAAGAAAACCATAGAATCATCAAAACAAGCACACGCAAAGAAAATAGAATCTGTCAAAAACAGAACAGTGTGTAGCAATCTGACTACTTCGAATACTTCTGTAACTCCACAAATTCTGAAAAATTAGGACGATGTGAATAATTTGTTTATTAATCTTCTTCAAAAATAATAAACTCAAAATCACTCTTCTGATAAAAATGAAAAATAATTTCGTGAGTGCAAAAGTTTCTGTTTTTCGGCAAGATCAAATCAACTCTCACCCAAATCATCCCAAAGGCCTTGCTTGGCACAAACACTAATTTAAACCACAAAAGTACATCTATCCAAAGGCATAATTGTGTACTACATTGAAAACAGCAAGAAAATCAAAAAAAGCAAAAACATACAAGTTGGGTAGCCTCCCAAGGAGCGCTACCGTTTTACGCCCCTAGCTAGGCATAACGCGTAGGATCTAAGTGTTGTCATCTTTGGTTCTAGATCAATATGATGCCCTCATGATTGATTCATATGGTGGCCTAATTCTTGTTCTAGGGAAGTGTCCATATCCTTCCTTAGTGGAAATTGAAATTTAATATTGCCTTCTTTCATATCAATCACGGGACCAATAGTACGTCAAAACGGTCTACCAAGTATAATTGGGCAAAATTGCAATCAATATCATGAACAATAAAATCTATGAGCACACAATCCCTATATGCAAGAATAAGAACATCATTAATTCTTACCATAGGCTTTTTAATAATAGAAACCGCCAAGTGCAAATGTAAAGAGCATTCTTCAATATTGGTAAGACCAAGCACATCACATAAAGATTTCAGAATTTTAGAAACACTAGCACCCAAGTCACATAAAGCAAAACACTCATGACTTTTAATCTTGACTTTGATAGTAGGTTCCCACTCATCATGTAATTTTCTAGGAATTGAAACTTCTAATTCCAACTTTTCTTCAAAAGCTTTCATCATAGCATCAACAATATGTTTCGTAAAAGCTTTATTTTGTTTATAAGCATGGGGTGAATTTATCATGGATTGCAACAAAGAGATACAATCAACCAAAGAGCAACTATCATAATTAAAGTCTTTGTGATCCAAAATAGTGGGCACATCACTAGTTAAAGTCTTGACCTCTTCAAACCCACTTTTATCAATTTTTTCAACAAGATTTTCACCCTCCGAATCATAGGTACGCCTTCTAACTAAAGTTGACTGTTCTCCAGTCCCTTTTTCATCAATATTAATGTTACTAAACAAAGAATAAATAGAAGAAACAACAATGATTTTAAGATCTTGATCACTTTTATGAAAGTAATCACTAGAAAACGCCCTTTCTAAATATTCTCTTTTAGCTCTAAGCATAGCGGTTCTTTTCTTACTTTCATCCATAGAAACATAAAGAGCTCTAGTTGATTCTTAAACTTTAGGCACAAAAATTTCATCTTGAGAGTTTCTACATCATGAGAAATTCTATCAATACTTCTCAACATATCATCAACTTTATTCAACTTTTCTTCTATCAAAGCATTGAAAACTTTTTGAGTATTGATAAACTCTTTAATATTATTATCAAGATCAGAGGTGTTTCTATTATTATTATAAGAGGGATTACCATAGGAATTACCATAATCATTAGCGGAATTACTAGGAAAAGGCCTAGGATTAAAATTACCTCTATAAGCATTGTTGTTGAAATTGTTTCGCGAGATAAAATTCACATCTATGGCATCACTGATACGTCTCCAACGTATCTATAATTTTTGATTGCTCCATGCTACTTTATCTACTGTTTTAGGCAATATTGGGCTTTATTATCCACTTTTATATTATTTTTGGGACTGACCTATTAACCGGAGGCCCAGCCCAGATTTGTTGTTTTATGCCTATTTCAGTGTTTTGAGGAAAAGGAATATCAGACGGAGTCAAAACGGAACGAAATCAACTGGAGAAGTTATTTTTGTAAGGAAAGCAACCCAGGGAACTTGGAGTGCACGTCAAGGGAGATACGGGCTGCCCACAAGGGTGGGGGGCGCGCCCACCCCCCTGGACGCGCCCCCTGCCTCGTGGGGCCCCCGTAGCTCCTCCGACGTACCCCCTGCACCCATATATACCTACGTACCCTAAAACTTCCAAAACAGAAGATAGATCAGGAGTTCCGCCGCCGCAAGCCTCTGTAGCCACCAAAAACCAATCGGGACCCTGTTCCGGCACCTTGTCGGAGGGGGATCCCATCACCGGAGCCCATCTTCATCATCCCGGCGCTATCCATGACGAGGAGGGAGTAGTTCACCCTCGGGGCTGAGGGTATGTACCAGTAGCTATGTGTTTGATCTCTCTCTCTCTCTCTCTCTCTCTCTCTGGTGTTCTCTCTCGTGTTCCTCTATGGCACGATCTTGATGTATCCTGAGCTTTGCTATTGTAGTTGGATCTTATGATGTTTCTCCCCCTCTACTCTCTTGTGATGAATTGAGTTTTCCCTTTTGAAGTTATCTTATCGGATTGAGTCTTTTAGGAGAACACTTGATGTATGTCTTGCATGGGATAACCGTGGTGTCAATGGGTTATTCTATTGATCCACTTGATGTATGTTTTGGTGATCAACTTGCGGGTTTCATGACACTTGGGAACCTATGCATAGGGGTTGGCACACGTTCTTGACTCTCCGGTAGAAACTTTGGGGCACTTTTGAAGTACTTTTATGTTGGTTGGATGAATCTGAGATTGTGTGATGCATATCGTATAATCATGCCCACGGATACTTGAGGTGACAATGGATTATCTAGGTGACATTAGGGTTTTGGTTGATTTGTGTCTTAAGGTGTTATTCTAGTACGAACTCTTTTATAGATCGATCCGAAAGAATAACTTTGTGGTGGTTTCGTACCCGACCATAATCTCTACGTTTGTTCTCCGCTATTAGTGGCTTTGGAGTGACTCTTTGTTGCATGTTGAGGGCTTGTCATATGTTCTATCTATGTTATTATTGTTGAGAGAACTTGCACTAGTGAAAGTATGAACCCTAGGCCTTGTTTCCTATCATTGCAATACCGTTTACGCTCACTTTTACCGCTCGTTACCTTGCTGTTTTTATTATTTCAGATTACAAAAACCATATCTACTATCTATTTTGCACTTGTATCTTCATCTCTTCGCCGAACTAGTGCACCTATACAATTTACCATTGTATTGGGTGTGTTGGGGACACAAGAGACTTTTTGTTATTTGGTTGCAGGGTTGTTTGAGAGAGACCATCTTCATCCTACGCCTCCTACGGATTGATAAACCTTAGGTCATCCACTTGAGGAAATTTGCTACTGTCCTACAAACCTGTGCACTTGCAGGCCCAACAACGTCTACAAGAAGAAGGTTGTGTAGTAGACATCAAGCTCTTTTCTGGCGCCATTGCCGGGGAGGTTAGCGCTTGAAGGTATATCTTTAGATCTTGTAATCGAATCTTTTTGTTTCTTGTTTTAGCACTAGTCTAGTTTATAAAAGAAAACTACAAAAAAAAATGGAGTTGAGTTTGTCTCATACGCTTCACCTTTTTAT
Organism: Triticum aestivum; assembly: GCF_018294505.1. NCBI lineage: Eukaryota > Viridiplantae > Streptophyta > Magnoliopsida > Poales > Poaceae > Triticum > Triticum aestivum. The sequence goes on along the minus strand of NC_057807.1, from coordinate 591,485,243 downwards.
ATCTTTCGTGAGTATGATGTAAAGGATAATTGTGCTCAAGTGCTAGAAGAAGAAATCTCTAAATTGTTTGGCACTAAATCTTTGAATGTTGAGCATGATTGCAATGTTGTTAGTACGAATTCTTTGAATATCCGTGATGCTAATGATGATTGCACTAGTTATGATAAAAATATCTCTTATGAGAATGTCAACTTTTGTGGAGTGCATGTTTGCATGAACACACCAAATAGGGAAGATATTTATTGCAAGAGGCATAAGTACTTAGAAACCAAATTGTTGCAAGAACAGCTAGGTGAATGTGCTGAAAGATTCAATATTTTTCGCGCTCCTTGTGAACTTTGCAATGAACATGGTCATTTAAAGCTCCAATGCTATTTGTTTCATGATCATGTCCTGTCCAAATATTGTGATAATTTGGTTACCCTTGAGCATCATAAAGAGCTTAGCCTTCTTTTGGGTTATGAAGAAATGAAACGTATAACCGAGGGTATTCCAAAATTTAACCTTGATAGAATTCTTCATTTTGATCTAGAGAAGATTTATATGTATTGTGTGGTGAATTGTATTGAAAATCCTTATATTGCCAATTACATAAAGAAAAGAACGCAAATAGAAGATGATGAGAATACTAATGAAAGGTAAGAGACTTCCCAATATCCTCCTATTATTTCTTATGATGAATCAGGTAACGAGGAGGAGCTTTCTATTCAATCAATCTTGTCAATAAGGAGCTCAAAGAGGAAGGTTGAACCAACACATAATGTGAATAAGAAAAAGAAAAGAAGGAGCAACAAATGTAGAAAGGTATCCCTCCCAAATGATGTTGCTCCTACTACTCATTGTGATGATGATAATTGCTATACTATTGGTGCTATCAATATTTTTAATGATGAGAGTGATTATGCTTATGATATGAAAGGCCCAAGCTTAGGGAAGCTATGTTTGATGAGGATGAAATATTTGAGAATATATTTGCTGGAATTAATGTTTGTCCCAAGCTTGGGGATGCTATGTTTAATGAAGATGATATTTTTAGCATCCCAAGTTTTGATATGCAAAGTTGTTATTATGATAGCATGCCTCCTACCTATGATGATTATATTGATGAAAGTGGGTTCGGAAGAGTGTCAACTTTAGGAAGTAGTGATCCCACTATTTTGGAGGTTGTTGAATTTTATTGTGATGAATATGAAAGTGGATTTGGAAGAGTGTCAACTTTATTTAGTGATTCCACTATCTTGGGAGAGGTTTCAATCGATTATGATGAGAACGAAGTTGCTACTTATGATGATTATTGTGATGAAACTTATGCTATAAATAGTAGTGATGATTATATTTACAAATCTTGTCATGATTATGATTACCATTTTTCTGAACATGACTCTTTTAATGTGGAAACAATTTTTAGTGTTCAAGTCTCTTATGACACTCCTACTATTCCGAATGAGAAGAATTTTGCTTATGTGGAGAGTATTAAAAATTCTATGCTTGTAGATCATGAAAAGAATGCTTTAGGTGCTGGTTATATTGTTGAATTCATTCATGATGCTACTGAAAATTATTATGAGAGAGGAACTTATGCTTGTAGGAATTGCAATTATATCAAGTTTCCTCCCTATGTGCTTAAATTCTTGAAGCTATGCTTGTTTTACCTTCCTATGCAAGTTGATTATTGTTCCCATAAATTGTTTGCTCACAAAATCACTATTCATAGGAATTGGGTTAGACTTAAATGTGCTAGTCATATGCTTCATGATGCTCCCGTTATGTTTCATTTTTTATCTTTTATGTGGGCATCATTATCATCATCATGCCTAGCTAAGGCATTAAAGAAAAGCGCTTGCTGGGAGACAACCCAATATTTATCCTTACTGTTTTTGTGTGTCCACATGATTATGCTACTGTATTAATCATGTTTTATAGCTTTTGTTTCAATAAAGTGCCAAGTAGAACCTTTGGGAAGACTTGGGTGAAGTTTATGTGATCTTGCTGTGAAAAACAGAAACTTTAGCGCTCACGAGATTAGCTTCCATTTTTTACTGGAGAGCGCTTTTTGGTTGATTCTTTTTGCAGATGATTAATAGACAAATTACTCAGGTCCATAAATTTATTTCATAATTTTTGGGGTTCCAGAAGTATACGTTTGATACAGATTACTACAGACTGTTCTGTTTTTGACAGATTCTGTTTTCTATGTGTTGTTTTCCTATTTTGATGAATCTATGGCTAGTATTGAGGGTATGAACCATAGATAAGTTGGAGTACAGTATATATTACACCAATATGAATTTAGAATGAGTTCATTACAGTACCTAAGTGGTGGTTTTATTTTCTTATACTAACGGAGCTTACGAGTTTTGTTTTGAGTTTTGTGTGGTTGAAGTTTTCAAGTTTTGGGTAAGGATTCGATGGACTATGGAATAAGGAGTGGCAAGAGCCTAAGATTGGGGATGCCCAAGGCACCCCAAGGTAATATTCAAGGACAACCAAGAGCCTAAGCTTGGGGATGCCCCGGAAGGCATCCCCTCTTTCGTCTTCGTTCATCGATAACTTTACTTGGAGCTATATTTTTATTCACCACATGATATGTGTTTTGCTTGGAGCATCATTTTATTTTGTTAGTTTTTGCTTGCTGTTATTTATATTAGTGTTTTTCATCTTTAGTTTCAATAAAAAATTCAAGGATAGCCTTTGCCATGCTTATTTTGCTAGTTTGAATGTTGCTGTTTGAAAACAGAAAGTTTACCGCTGTTGCAAAAATTCCCTAGAAAAGTCAGAGAATGGTCTAATGTTTAATCTTTTTGTATATTGAGCTCTGATAAATTTATTACAGTGGGAATTTTAGCTCATATTTTTTTAGGTTAGGGAAGAATTGATACTCTTGCATTCTTTACAGACTGTACTGTTTTGGCAGATTGCTGTTATGTTTGCATTGTTTGCATATGTTTGCTTGTTTAATGATTCTATTTGAGGATAGGAGTATTAAATATACAGAGGCGTTTAGTATTCAATGTGTAATAATAATTTAAGTGATTTGTTACAGTAGAAAATGATAAGGTTTTGCATTGGTTTATACTAACCTATCTCACAAGTTCTTGTTGAGTTTGTTGTGAATGAAGCTTTTGATAAAAGAAGAGAAACCATGATATGAGAGGAATTAAGGAGACACAAAAGTTCAAGATTGGGGATGCCCAAGGAACCCCAAGAAAATATTTCAAGAAGTCTCAAGCATCTAAGCTTGGGGATGCCCCGGTAGGCATCCCACCTTTCTTCTTCAACAACTATCGGTTAGTATCGGTTGAGCCTAAGTTTTGCTTCTTCACATGAGTTGTGCTATCCTTGCATTGTAGTTTTATTTAGCTTTGCTTGCTGTTTGAATAAGTATCAAGATCTTAAATTCTTTAATGAGATAGAGCCATACACAAATTGGAATTTGCTAGAATACTCTATGTGCTTCAATTATATCTTTTGAGCTTGATAGTTTTGCTCTAGTGCTTCACTTAGATCTTTTAGAGCACGGTGGTGGATTTGTTTTAAAGAAACTATTGATCTCTCATGCTTCACTTAGATTATTTTGAGAGTAATTAATAGCATGGTAGTTTGCTTAATGTTAATATACTTAGTGTTCAAGATATGTGAAACTTTCTTTTGAGTGAATTGAATACTAAGATAAGTTTGATGCTTGATAATTGTTTTGAGATATGGAGGTGATAATATCAAAGTCGTGCTAGTTGGGTGATTGTGAATTTGAGAAATGCTTGTGTTGAAGTTTGTAAGTCCCGTAGCATGCACATATGGTTAAAGTTGTGTAACAAATTTGAAACATGAAGTGTACCTGGCTTGTGCATCCTTATGAGTGGCGGTCGAGGACGAGTGATGGTCTTTTCCTACCAATCTACCCCCCTAGGAGCATGCGCGTAGTACTTGGTTTTTGATGACTTCTAAATTTTTGCAATAAGTATATGAGTTCTTTTGACTAATGTTGAGTCCATGGATTATACGCACTCTCACCTTTCCGCCTTTGCTAGCCTCTTCGGTACCATGCATTGCCCTTTCTCACCTTGAGAGTTGGTGCAAACTTTGTCGGTGCATCCAAACCCCGTGATACGATACGCTCTATCACACATAAACCTCCTTATATCTTCCTCAAAACAGCCACCATACCTACCTATTATGGCATTTCCATAGCCATTCCGAGATATATTGCCATGCAACTTCCACGTTCATTCATCATCATGACATACATTACTTTTGTCATATTGCCATTGCATGATCATGTAGTTGACATCGTATTTGTGGCAAAGCCACCATGCATTATTTTTCATACATGTCACTCTTGATTCATTGCACCATCCCGGTACACCGCCGGAGGCATTCATATAGAGTCATATCTTGTTCTAAGTTTCGAGTTGTAATCCTTATGTTGTAATCAATAGAAGTGTGATGATCATCATTATTAGAGCATTGCCCAAAAAAAGAGAAAGGCCAAAATATATATATAAAAAGGAAAGGCCCAAAAAAAAGGGCAATGCTACTATCTCTTTTTCCACACTTGTGCTTCAAAGTAGCACCTTGTTCTTCATATAGTGAGTCTCATATATTGTGCTTCAAAGTAGCACCTTGTTCCTCATGTAGTGAGTCTCATAAGTTGTCTTTTTATACTAGTGGGAATTTTTCATTATAGAACTTGGCTTGTATATTCCTACGATGGGCTTCCTCAAATGCCCTAGGTCTTCGTGAGCAAGTGAGTTGGATGCACACCCACTAGTTTTCTTTTATTGAGCATTCATAGATCTAGTGCATCCGTTGCATGGCAATCCCTACTCCTCATGTTGACATCAATTGATGGGCATCTCCATAGCCCGTTTATTAGCCTCGTCAATGTGAGACTTTCTCCTATTTTGTCTTCTCCACACAATCCCCATCATCATATTCTATTCCACCCATAGTGTTATATCCATGGCTCGCGCTCATGTATTGCACGAGGGTTGAAAAAGTTTGAGATTATTTGAGTATGAAACAATTGCTTGGCTTGTCATCGGGGGTATAGAAGTTGGGAACATCTTTGTGTGACGAAAATGAAGCATAGACTAACTATATGAATTTGTAGGGATGAACTTTCTTTGGCCATGTTATTTTGAGAAGACATGATTGCTTTAATTAGTATCCTTGAAGTATTATTATTTTTATGTCAATATGAACTTTTGTCTTGAATCTTTCGGATCTGAATATTCATACCACAATTAAGAAGATTTACATTGAAATTATGCCAAAGTATCACTCCGCATCAAAAATTCTTTTTTATCATTTACCTACTTAAGGACGAGCAGGAATTAAGCTTGGGGATGCTTGATACGTCTCCAACGTATCTATAATTTTTGATTGCTCCATGCTACTTTATCTACTGTTTTAGGCAATATTGGGCTTTATTATCCACTTTTATATTATTTTTGGGACTAACCTATTAACCGGAGGCCCAGCCCAGATTTGTTGTTTTATGCCTATTTCAGTGTTTCGAGGAAAAGGAATATCAGACGGAGTCAAAACGGAACGAAATCAACTAGAGAAGTTATTTTTGGAAGGAAAGCAACCCAGGGAACTTGGAGTGCACGTCAGGGGAGATACGGGCTGCCCACGAGGGTGGGGGGCGCGCCCACCCCCCTAGGCGTGGCCCCCTGCCTCGTGGCCCCCCCGTAGCTCCTCCGACATACCCCCTGCACCCATATATACCTACGTACCCTAAAACTTCCAGAACAAAAGATATATCGGGAGTTCCGCCGCCGCAAGCCTCTGTAGCCACCAAAAACCAATCGGGACCTTGTTCCGGCACCCTGTCGGAGGGGCATCCCATCACCGGAGGCCATCTTCATCATCTCGGCGCTATCCGTGACGAGGAGGGAGTAGTTCACCCTCAGGGCTGAGGGTATGTACCAGTAGCTATGTGTTTGATTTCTCTCTCTCTCTCTCTCTCGTGTTCTCTCTCGTGTTCCTCTATGGCACGATCTTGATGTATCCCGAGCTTTGCTATTGTAGTTGGATCTTATGATGTTTCTCCCCCTCTACTCTCTTGTGATGAATTGAGTTTTCCCTTTTGAAGTTATCTTATCGGATTGAGTCTTTTATGAGAACACTTGATGTATGTCTTGCATGGGATAACCGTGGTGACAATGGGTTATTCTATTGATCCACTTGATGTATGTTTTGGTGATCAACTTGCGGGTTTCGTGACACTTGGGAACCTATGCATGGGGGTTGGCACACGTTCTTGACTCTCCGGTAGAAACTTTGGGGCACTCTTTGAAGTACTTTTATGTTGGTTGGATGAATCTGAGATTGTGTGATGCATATCGTATAATCATGCCCACGGATACTTGAGGTGACAATGGAGTATCTAGGTGACATTAGGGTTTTGGTTGATTTGTGTCTTAAGGTGTTATTCTAGCACGAACTCTTTTATAGATCGATCCGAAAGAATAACTTTGTGGTGGTTTCGTACCCGACCATAATCTCTATGTTTGTTCTCCGCTATTAGTGGCTTTGGAGTGACTCTTTGTTGCATGTTGAGGGCTTGTCATATGTTCTATCTATGTTATTATTGTTGAGAGAACTTGCACTAGTGAAAGTATGAACCCTAGGCCTTGTTTCCTATCATTGCAATACCGTTTATGCTCACTTTTACCGCTTGCTACCTTGCTGTTTTTATTATTTCAGATTACAAAAACCCATATCTACTATCCGTTTTGCACTTGTATCTTCATCTCTTCGCCGAACTAGTGCACCTATAAAATTTACCATTGTATTGGGTGTGTTGGGGACACAAGAGACTTTTTGTTATTTGGTTGCAGGGTTGTTTGAGAGAGACCATCTTCATCCTACGCCTCCCACGGATTGATAAACCTTAGGTCATCCACTTGAGGGAAATTTGCTACTGTCCTAAAAACCTATGCACTTGCAGGCCCAACAACGTCTACAAGAAGAAGGTTGTTCAGTAGACATCAATCACTATTTTGATAAATCAAGTAGACAAAGCCACATCATTAAAATCAATAGGAGCACTTTTATTAGCAACCAACTTCATAAGAGCATCAACTTTTTCACTCAAAGAATTTACTTCTTCTACCGAATTAACTTTTACTAGTAGGAGCTCTTTTGGTATGCCATTGTGAGTAATTGGCCATAATATTATCTAGCAATTTAGTAACTTCACCCAATGTAATTTCCATAAAAGTACCCCCCCCCCCCCCATGGCGGAGTCCAAAAGATTACGAGAAACAAAATTCAACCCCGCATAAAATTTTTGTATGATAATCCAAAGATTTAGCCCATGAGTTTGGCAATTCCTTAGCATCAATTTCATCCTTTCCCAAGATTGTGCGACATGCTCGAGTTCAAGTTGCTTGAAATTCATGATTTGGGTTCTAAGGGAAATGATTTTTGCAGGCGGAAAATACTTAGTAATAAAAGCACCCTTGCACTTATTCCAAGAATAAATACTATTGCGAGGGAAAGAAGAAAACCAAATTTGTATGCGATCTCGCAAAGAAAACGGAAATAATTTCAACTTCACAACATAATTGTCCATGTCTTTTTTCTTTTGCATATCGCATAATTCCATGAATGTGTTAAGATGGGACGCGACATCCTCATTAGGAGTACCGGCAAGTTGATCTTTCATAACAAGATTCAGCAAAGCAGTATTAATATCATAAGACTCCGCACTAGTGGTGGGAGGAGCAATCAGAGTGCTAATAAAATCATTGTTGTTGGTATTCGAGAAATCACACAACTTGGTGTTCTCTTGAGTCATGGTTACTACATAACAAGATTGCACTCAAAAACAGATCTGACGAGAAAACGACGGACAAAAAAGAGGGCGAATAAAATGGCAAATTTTGTGAAGTGGGGGAGTGGAAAACGAGAGGCAAATGGTAAATAATGTAAATTGTGAGGAGATGAGATTTGTGATTAGGAACCTGGTTAGTGTTGAAGATCCTGTCCGGCAACGGCGCCAAAAATTCCTTTTGATGCCTGCTTGAACTACATCAGTATTTCCCCAAAGAGGAAGGGATGATGCAGCACATCGATGGTAGGTATTTTCCTCAGGGATGAGACCAAGGTTATAGAACCAATAGGAGAACCAACACAATGTAAACAGCCCCTGCACACAAATAACAAATACTCGCAACCCGACGTGTTAAAGGGGTGGTCAATCCCTTTCGGGTAACGGTGCCTCAAGTTGACGAGAAGACGTGATAAAGTTGTGATAGATACGATAAATAGATCGCAAAATAAATAAAGTGCAGCAAGGTATTTTTGTATTTTTGGTTTAATATATCTTAAAATAAAAGCAAAGGAAAATATATCGCAAAGGCAAATATGATGAAAAGAGACCCGGGGGCCGTAGGTTTCACTAGTGGCTTCTCTCGAGAAAAATGGCAAACGGTGGGAAAACAATTATTGTTGGGCAATTGATAGAAATTCAAATAATCTTGATGATATCCAGGAAAGATCATTATATAGGCATCACGTCCAAGATTAGTAGACCAAATCCTGCCTGCATGTACTATTATTACTCCACACATTGACCGCTATCCAGCATGCATCCAGTGTATTAAGTTCATGGGAAAACGGAGTAATGCAATAAGAATGATGACATGATGTAGACAAGATCTATTTATGTAGAAATAGACCCCATCTTGTTATCCTTAATAGCAACGATACATACACGTCGTTTCTCCTTTTGTCACTGGGATCATGCACTGTAAGATCAAACCCATCACAAAGCACCTCTTCCGATTACAAGATAAATAGATCAAGTCGGCCAAACAAAACCCAAATATCGAAGAAGAAATATGAGGCTATAAGCAACCATGCATATAAGAGATCAGAGAAGACTCAAATAACTTTCATGGATAAAAACATAGATCTGATCATAAACTCAAAGTTCATCGGAAAACAACAAACACACCGCAAAAAGACTTACATCATATGGATCTCCAAGAGACCATTGTATTGATAATCAAGAGAGAGAGGAATCTATCCAGCTACTAACTACGGACCCATATATCTACAAAGAACTACTCACGTGTGGTACCCCGGCTCAGAGAAACCGAAACGCCCCGTATTCTAGCCCAGAGATCGATGAGAAGTCTTCTGGGATACGGCACTGCTTAGCATAGAACGAACCAGCCTTCTATTATTACACGAATATGAATACAAGGTCTCTGATATTACAATGAATAACATCGATATGGCGACACTATGCCATCCTCAGTTGCTCAATGCAAGCAGCAGAACAACTCGAAGCAGCGGAATAAATCTACCAGCGGAACAACGATGGCGGTGGTGAACTCCACTTCGCAGGGACTCTGGCTGGAACGCTTATCCTAGCTCGCACGAATGAAAACCACGACAATCAAGCAATCAAATCCGGCATGACCTGCAAGCTGGCATGACATGCTAGGTCAGTACATTGAATGTACTTGCAAGCTCACAATAAACCAGAAGCATTCAAGACAAACAACAGCATGGCAATTACAGGTTAAGCAGAATTTAACATGATATCATCAGAACAATATAACATGGCATGACCAACATAAACACGATACATCTATCACAACATGAACATAATAATCCGACAATACTAGCATGCAACATGATGACACTTCATGCACCATTTATTCTGCTCGCGTTACCTCGTAACCATCACATGCATCACTTCCTCGGACATCACACGATCATCTCAAGATCAAATCAAGCTTGGTATAAACAATACCGTAGTAATCAGTAAATGACCACAAGGAGCTTGGTTTTTACCCACGACTCTCGTACAACATCACGAATGTACAACAACTCGGTATCCTCGATACCACCATGATCCTTACGGCAATCACAACCCGACCAACACTTGGCCCGTGATCCTTACGGCGATCACAACCCAACCACTAAATGGCCAGATCCTTATGGCAATCACAACCCGACCACTAAATGGTCCGTGATCCTTATGGCGATCACAACCCGACCACTAAATGGACCGTGATCCTTACGGTGATCACAACCAACTTATCTCACTTTTATTAAGCACATTATTCTTAGTATTGTTGACTCATGGTGTGACCTACTTTCGACCTGGGCCCTTATCCGCGGGCGTGACTATCGATAGATTTAATATACACTTTGCAGAGGTTAGTACACTGTACCCACACTATGGAACTCATGGCCTCGCACTCCCATTCGGGTGGACCAACAGCATTCCGACAAAGCCGGCCTACTGCCATGACACTCTCCCGGCCACTCCACTCACTCCTCACTAAGCTAAGTCATGGGTGGCCCCGTGCCTACCTCTAGACACAACGACCATCGTCGTGGCCCGTCCCACTTTGGGACACGGATCCAAAAACTAACTCAACAACGGGCACACAAGGTTATGCTTGCCTATCGGGCTAGGGTACAGCACGCCCATAACCTTCCCTCATTGGAGGCACCGGCGAGAGGCACGACAATAGACCCATTTAGGACCGTCCCATACTGGTAAGCGTGGTTGCACTAGTCAACATCGACTCAGCGGCACCATGACTCAGCCAACAGGTGTTCAAGTTCAATTTAATCCGGTTAAACTTGAATGCAAATATGCTGAGCCATGATAAAATAACATGATGCCAACTATAATACATGAACATGATATCAACATCACCATGATGGTATCACATAACCATCCATCATATCAACAATAACTCATATCCACTGAACATGGCATACTGACTAGCATGTCCATCATCAACATCAACATGTACCACTAGCAAGCATAAACATATGAAAGGTAATACTAGCAGGTATAACATGATCACAGAGTATAAGACCACATAGCACAAAACTGAACATGCAAATCTGAACATCACCGGAACAACGATAACCATCTTTTCAACAAGCAAATATTTAATAAAGATTCAAGTTGAAAACCATGGCTACTGCATGACTATCATGCAAGTGGGTATTGTGGCTTGCCTGGGGATGAAGAATTCACCGGCGAGAAGTGCGGTGAAGCCGCGGAAAGATTTGCCGGAAACAGTTCTCTCTCGGAGGGGCTGTTTACGTGCAAAGGCAAAAAGGTCATTTTCACAGTGTAAAACCATAGTGAAAATGAAATCAACAGAACGGGCTCGATGAAACAAAGACGTGAGCGTTGGATTCACCTCGTTTGGAGCTACGAATAAAAAGATATGAAGGGTTGAAGTTCAGGGACTTTTCTGCAAAAATATCACCGCAAACAAGTCCAGGTGGGGTCCGCCTTATCCATCTCTCTCCTCCTGGCTCCTTCTTCTTCTTCTCTGATGCGTGCCCGCAGAACAGAGGAGGCCGAGCACTCCGGCAACGGCCGCCGGGGCTACAGGGCACCTCCGGCGAGGCTCCGCCCATGGATGAGCTCGTCGAGGAGAGCCGCATCCAGAGGGACAGGTCGCGGCCACCGGGACAGGTCGAGGCGACGACGGTTTGGACTCCGGCGGAGGGGGCTTCGGGAGGAGATGGGACTCGAGGCCATAGTGGCTCCGGCGAGGGGAAATGGGCATGGGGATGGTCGCCAGAGTGGTTGTGCTCTACTGGCGGTGGTAGAAGGAGGGGAGGAGCTCGGGGCTGCTCGAATTCGAGTGGAGCCCGAGGGCGGCCATGGCAGTGAGGGAGGACTCAAAGAGCTCCAGAAGCTCGGGCGAGGGACTGGGGAGGGCTAGTGGAGTGTGGGGAGGCCGCTGGTGTGCTCGAGGGGCTCGGGGGAGGGCTATATATAGCCGGGCGAGAGGGAGCCGCGCTGGCGTCACCGTGGACGCGTGGCCAGCGCCACGGACGCGTGCCCGCGCACATGGACTCGGAGGCAAATGACGGGGAGGGAACATGGGAGAACTCTCACTGGCAGAGGAGGCCAAGGGGGCGCAGGGAGGAAGACGACGGCGACGAACGGATCCAAAGCTCCACTGTGCTCTCGTGGGTGCTCGGCGGTTTGCGTTGGTGAGCTAGCTTCCGGAGGGGGAGAGGGGTCTAGGAGAACAGCGACGACGAGAGGAAGACAATGGATAGGCTCACGAGCACGAAAACGACGAGAGGAGGAGGGGGTCCAATACAAACAGCCACTGGACGCGCTCATGGCATGCCAAAACGGTGGTCACCACCAGTGCTGGCATGTCCGGGAGGCAAACAGCTGGCAAACATTGTCTAGTGGTAAGTTCCTCCAAGGTAGATTTGATCTGTGGTGGTAACTAGGTTAAACAGGCTACAGTTAAATGGTTATCAACTGCTAAAGTTTACTGCAGTAAACTTTACCAGCTCAGTGTGATCAACGGGGAGCTACTGGAAGCCAAAGAAGTTGTCTGGGGTGTTTAGGCTAGGAAGGACTATGATCTTGGAGAGTTTGAGGGTACAAGGATCAAGATTTACTACAGTTACTTCACAACTGCATACTTGGTCCAGAAATGAAGATCATTGTGATGCACTCACATGGTGTGGTGGAATGGGATGCAACTTGGCAAATCCTCATGATATGGAAATATAAAGATGCTGTAAAAAGCTCATGCCAAATGGACAAACCAAAATAACACTTGCTTCACAAACATCTCTGTTAACCAGAAACTTGGAATAATTATGGAGGTCAAATGGCTTAATGAAATGATGCCAAAAAGGGTGGAGAGATGTTTTATGGGTATAAGAATGATATGGTAATTTATCAGGATTTTTGAAGCAATATAAAATTCACTTGCTTCACAACCTGAAAATAATGCCAGAATCAAAGATTTGCTCCTGTGCTCACATAGATGAGTGGATGGGGCTGCAAATGGGTGGAGGGGATTAATATGAGCACATTAAAAAGTTTGCAAAAGTTCAACTCATTTGGGTACTACTAGCTAGTACTTCCTTTACAAAGCCTTCTGTCTGACAGAAACTTTGAAAATTCACTGAGGAAGATTGGCTAGGCAAATAAATTTGAACTTGTGCATGGGGAAATTATTTGCTCATATAAACATGCCCAAAAATGTTGGGAGTCAATAGGAGAAATATAAATGACACTTCCTTCACAAAGTGCCATTCAGGGCAGAATAGAAAAAGGAATATTGGGGAATTATTTTTGAACATGTCAATGAATTTTTTTGCCATATTTGATCAAGATATGACCCAAATAATTTATGAGAATTATTTGGGAATTTTAGGAGTGAGGGAAATATAGGTTGCTTCACAACCTAGGGCAATTTGAGTTATTCCTTTAATAGAAAAGGAATATTCCCAATAAAAAGAATATTGGGATTTGGGCTAGGATGGAAATGGAAAGCTCTAGGGAAAGGTTTGGGAATGGCAAGCCACTCTGGAAACAAAGAAGAGGGCATCTTCTTTAGTTTCCAGACCACAAAGCCACGGAAAAAGAAGACTCAGGCAAAAACCTCGGAAAAACAAAAGAAAAAGAAAGGGCCAAAAATCAGGCTGTCATATCACGCATCATCGTAGAGGCACCAATGGACAAGATGAACCCCTCCGAGATGGTGTCTAGATTGGATCTGGTGTTTCTGGAACTTGCGGCAGCTGGAAATGATTTTCGTCGACTCCCTTAGGATTTCTGGAATATTGGGGTATTTATAGAGCAAAGAGGTGGCGCGGGAGGCCAGCGTGGAGGGCACAACCCACCAGGGTGCACCTAGGCATCCAGTCGCGCCCTGGTGTCTTGTGATCACCATGGGATGGCCCTCTCGTACTTCTTTGGCCCACTGGATGTCTTCTAGTCCAAAAAAATCCACAAAAAGTTTCGCTGCGTTTGGACTCTGTTTGATATTGATTTTCTGCGATGTAAAAACAAGCAGGAAACAACAAGTGGCACTGGGCACTATGTCAATAGGTTAGTACCAAAAAAATGATATAAAATGACTTTAAAATGATTTTAAAACATCCAAGAATGATAATATAACAGCATGGAACATTCAAAAATTATAGATACGTTGGAGGCGCCCCAAGTAGGCAAAATCCTACTTGGGGTCCTCCCACCACTGCGCCCCCCTTACCATATTTGCCAGAGGAGGGAAGGAAAGGGGAGGCCCACTCCCCCTTTCCTTCTCTCCCCATGGGCTACAGCCTAGGAGGGGCACGCCAGCCCCTTGTGGGTTGGTGTGCCCCCCTTTGGCCCATATGGCCCATTAACCTCCCGGGTGTGTCCGGAACCCTTTCCGGTCACCCGATTTCTATCCGGTATATCCCGAAACTCTTCCGGTGCCCAAATATCTTCGTCCTATATATCAATCTTTATCTTCGGACCATTCTCGAGCTCCTCTTCATGTCTAATCTCATCCGCTACTCCGAAGAACATTCGGTCACCAAATCATATAACTCATATAACACTATATTGTCAACGAACAATAAGCGCGCGGACTGTCAGGGATATACCCCGCGGTATGACCCGGCCAGAAGTATGACCCGGGCGGACTTGGAGACTCAGTACTGACCCACCCGAAGACTTGGTGACTCACTAGTGACCTGCCCGAAGACTGGCGACTCACTAAGTGACCCACCCGGATCTCTCCACTCACTAATGACTCGGTCGGGCCTGTTACTCATTGGTGAGCCGGCAGGCGGGTCAGAGCCTAGGAGGTGGATTATGAGAAGAGAAACTCAAGGAGCGTGTCCGGTGGGCCGACTTAAGAGGAAAGCATGTCGAATATTCCCTTACAAAGGAAGCATGACTAGGACTCCACTTGTAATAGAGTAATCTTAATCCTACTAGGACTAGTCATGTAACCCGCCCCTTCAACTTATATAAGGAGGGGCGGGGTACCCCAAGAGGGACAAGTTTCATTAGTTGAGACAGACAAGTCAATAGATCTCGAGATGTAGGTAGCGAAAGAGCACCCTTGTGTAATCGTGAGCACCATCACCCTCAATATCAATGGAGCAGGATGTAGGCTTTTACCTCCACCATGAGGGGCCGAACCTGGAAAAAAAACCTCGCATCTCTCATCTCACTACACCCCTCTCAAGGTACTACATAGATGCGTTGGCCTCACGACTAAGTCCTCTGTCGGTACAACAGACCCAGGGCTTGTTGACCTGACTATGCACAGGCACAAGATCAAGACTGGAACACCAGAGCAAGAGACCAAGTGACTCAAAGAACCAGCTAGCAGGTCAGAAGGAACCAAGACTAAAGCAGAAGGACCAGATACTATCAAGAGAGAGGCCTCCTTTGTCGGGCAGGCGAGCCTGGCAAGGGGTGAGGCCACCCCCAGAAGAAGAGGAACAAGGTGTCCTGACAGGGCCTGCCGGGACTCGTGGAGACCAGATCACCTCACCGACTACTTCTTCACATCCCACGTCATCAATCAGTGTGGTGTCAAGACGCAGGGTGATTAAGTGGCAGCCATTCTCCATATGGCAGCCACTTCCTACCAAGTGAACCCACACATGACACCCGTCCAGTGACGTATCAAGCGAACAGGCGTGGAGCTGGCGAATTAGCCCGGCAAGCCTTGCTGGGTGAGGGAGTCCTGGATTCGGGGGTCCTCGGGTGTCCGGCCTAGGAGTATGGGCCGGGTTGGATGGGTCGTACAAGATCAAGCGGAAGATTATCCTCCGTGTCTGGATGGGACTTTTCCATACGTAGACAGCAAGATTAGAGTCCGGAAGTTACCTTCCCCGATGAACCAACCTTGTACAAACCCTAGGCCCCTCTGGTGTGTGTATAAACTGGAGGGGTTAGACCGTAGAGGCCATCTTCTTTACCGTCATTGGAATACTCATAGGCTAGACATCTAGGGTTTAGACATTATGATCTCGAGGTAGATCAACTCTTGTAATCTCCACACTCGTTGAATATAATCAAGCAGGAGTAGGGTTTTACCTCCCTTAAGAGGGCCCGAACCTGGGTAAACACTGTGTCCCCTAGTCCCCTGTTACCATTGGTCCTTAGATGCACAGCTTGGCCCCCCCCTACCCGAGATCTGCCAGTTTTGACACCAACATTGGTGCTTTCATTGAGAGCTCTGTCGTGCTGTCTACAAAAGGTGATCTATGGCTCGCCTAGTCATCAACAACAATATCACTTCTGGAGGGTGCCTAGCTTCTCGGCAGGCCCTCCAGTTTGGCGGTTTCACCATAGGGGCTTGCGCGGCCGTCGAGCCCGCAACTCCACCAGTGGATGCCAGACAGCTTCTTCGCATCAGCCCTAAGTACTCCAAAAAGTTGGATCCGGCGGATGCTTCTTCTTTAAACAAACTGCTGGACCGCATCACCGCCCTGGGGGTCTCAACAGACTATGATTGGATCAGGCTCAAGCCTGACCAGAGGGAAATTAATTGCCCGCTAATCACCTACCTTGTAGAGGTCGTTGAGGAATCGGCCTATGACACTTCCCTCCTTATATTAAAGACCAAGTATGTTCGGGTCTCCGAATCCCCTGAGCCAGATACTCCCCCTTCAAATGGGGCCTCATGCCCTCCGAACTCTGGCTCAAGCATAGGATTGCAGGAGCCCTCGTGCCTCCCCGGACCCGAACAGGTCACCTTGGAGACCTTTCAAGCTCCGAACACAGATGTGGGACATGATCTAAAATTTAAGCTACCCACCCACCACAATCTATATTCTCCAAGAAACTCAGGTCCTCTAGATATATACGACCTGATGTATGTGCGGCAGCAGCCTCAGGAAACGGTCCATCACTATTGGGCCAGATTCTTGCTTGTTAAAAACAAGATCAAAGACTGCTCGGACAACGACGTAGTTTCGGTTTTCCATCATAACTGGACCGACGAGGGAATATTGAGTGCCCTTGACCGTCGCCACATACAGAGCTTCATGGAATTATCACAAGTAGTGCAAAATTAATGTGCGACGGAAAGCACATGGAGGGCCCAGAAAACTCAACTGGAGCCCACTGCCTTGAAGTAGTGCGCGGCCCGGGCTAAACGGATACATCCTGGCGGGTCACCTGACCACCAGTCTATGGGCAGGAAAAATAAACCCTTGACGGGATAGAGGTTCGTTCTTGATGAACTGTTAGACAAGCCCTACCCGATTCACGCCACTCCGCGCACAGTCCAAACACATAGCCTCCGAGCATGTTGGGTACTCCGACAAGTAGAAAAAAGTGGAGAGGCCATCCTCACCACAACTCCAAAGAAATACTCTCTAGAGAGGGACAACTTTAACGTCCTCACGGTCTTCGAGACCTTCTCTTCGAACAATCGGCGCAAACGAGCACACCATGACCTCGCCGAAGTCCACCAAGTTACCGCACTGAGCCCATGGAACGACCCGGCAATAACCTTTACGGCCGAAGATGAACCAAAGGCTCGGTCAGTCCGAGCACCCGCCGCCTTAGACTAAACCCCATCGTTGATGGTTTTCGACTTACTAAATTGCTCACGGACGGCAGCAGCGGGCTTAACCTCATCTATGAGGACACGCTTGATAAAATGCAGATGGATAGATCACACATCGATATTATCCCCAGTCGAGAAGCACTATGCTCGGGGAAAATTAAACTGGATGTGGTATTCGGCACACCCGAAAACTATATATCCAAAGAGTTGCTCTTTCATGTGGTCCCCTTCAATAGTGGGTATGACACCATCCTCGGCCAGGATGCTTTCAAGCTATACCTAATTACGGGTATATGAAACTCAAAATGCCAAGACCTAATGGAATTATCACAATTTTGAGCGACCCGGACAAAGCCCTTCATGCCGAAAACAGAACTGCATCCTTGGCACTCGAGGCGCTATCTGAAGCCCTAGAGGCAGAGGAATTAACCACCCTATGGTCCATGGTGAATAGGGACGACGTGATTCTCAATAAGAGGTCCAAATCCACCTCTTTCAAGCTAGCCGAGGAAATAGTCAAATTCCAAGTGTACCCGATGGACCCTAACAAAACAGCATCTATCAGAGCACAGCTGGATCTGGTAGTGGACGCCGCCCTACACACATTCCTGCGAGAGACTTTGGATATCTTTTCCTAGCACCCTTCAGACATGCCCGGCATCCCACAAAGACTGGCCGAACACAGACTCAATGTAATCAAGGGATTCAAACCTGTGAAGCAGACACTACGGTGGTTCTCCGAACCCAAGCGTCAAGCCATGGGAGAAGAGCTAGCCAAGTTGTTAGAGGCTGGGTTTATTAGGGAAATTAAACATCTAGATTGGTTAGCCAACTTGGTTATGGTACCAAAGAAGGACAAATCTTGGCGCTTGTGCGTCGATTTCAAGGACCTCAACAAGGCTTGCCCTAAAGACCCCTTCCCATTGCCTCGCATCGACCAAATTATTGATGCCACAGCAGGGCATGATTCTTTGTGTTTCCTCGACGCCTATTCCAAATACCATCATATTAAGATGAAGGAATTGGACCAGGCTACAACCGCGTTCATCACCCCTTATGGTCCCTTTTGCTTCAACACTATGTTGTTCGAACTCAAAATCACTGGGGCTACCTACCAGCGTATGATTCAAACTTTCCTAGAAAAACAAATCAGCAAAACGGTCGAAGCATATGTGGATGAGGTGGTCATCAAAACAAAACACATCAAGACACTGGTGTACGATCTTTGCCTCACCTTCGACAACCTCCGAACATACGACATACGGCTTAATCCGGAAAAATGTGTCTTCAAAGTTCCGTCCGGAAAATTTCTCGGGTTCATTGTTTCCATAGAGGAATTGAAGCAAACCCAGCTAAGATCCGAGCGTTGTCACAATTGGCCATACCAACAGACCTAAAGCAAGTCCAGAAACTAGCTGGGTGCGTCACGGCCTTAAGCCGCTTTATCTCCAAATTGGGAGAAAAGGCGCTACCACTCTACAAGCTATTATGACGCACTGACAACTTCAAATGGACGGACGCTGCCACAGCCGGACTGGAAGAAGTTAAAACCCTTCTTGCAAGCAACCCAATCCTAGATGCACCAGGTGTTGGAGAGCCC
Organism: Triticum aestivum; assembly: GCF_018294505.1. Taxonomy (NCBI): domain Eukaryota; kingdom Viridiplantae; phylum Streptophyta; class Magnoliopsida; order Poales; family Poaceae; genus Triticum; species Triticum aestivum. The sequence goes on along the minus strand of NC_057807.1, from coordinate 591,466,301 downwards.
ATGTTATTATATATTTTGGCAAGTAACCAAGTGGTTAGTGTTGTTCTCGTCGTCAAACGAGGGGAAGAGGGACATAAATTCCCCACCCAAAAATGAGTCTATTATGTATAGGAGGTCCTTACACCTTGCAAATCCCGATACCCCCACTATCAGAAGATAACCTACATAGTCTTCATGGCATCCCGTAAACTGCGACACTACTTTCAAGAGTGTTCGATCACAGTGGCATCTAAAGTACCACTCAATGACATTATCAATAACTGGGACGCCACTGGCCGCATAGCCCAATGGGCCATCGATCTTTTACCATTCGAAATCATATACAAGCCATGCCAGGCTATTAGATCCCAGGTTTTGGCCGACTTTGTCGCTGAATGGATGGAAGCCAAACTCCCTAAAGAGTATAGCTCATACTCCAATTGGATTATGTACTTCGACGGCTCTAAAATGTTGGCCGGACTTGGGGCTGGCGTCATCCTAACATCCCCTACTAAGGACACAGTCTGCTATGTACTACAAATTATGTATACGGACTCCAACAATGCAGCTGAATATGAGGCGCTGCTACATGGTTTTCGCATAGCTGTCTCCATGGGTATAACACGCCTAGAGGTGTGCGGTGGTTCCAACCTCGCAATTTCCCAGGTCAATGGAGAGTTCGACGCAAAGGACCCAAAAATGGTGGCATATCGAAACACCATATTAAAAATATCAGCTCCGTTTGAAGGACTTGAGTTTCATCACGTCGCTCGAGAGAGTAATCAGGCAGCCCACAGCCTCGCTCGTATGGGCGCTAAGCGCGACCCTGTGCCACCTAACACCTTTGTGGAAAGGCTCTTTAAGCCATCCATAGTGTGGCTGGGTGAGAACGGAGAAGGCAATACAGACCTGATCACACCCCAGCTGCCGAACATGCACACACCGTCAGGGGTCCGAATATCAAGATAACACCCTCCGCTCATGAGATCATGGTGGTTATTGCTCCTTGGACCGAACCATTCCTTGCCTACCTTAATAGGCAGGAGCTTCCCGACGATCAAAATGAAGCTCGATGCAGAGTTCGGTGCTCTAAAGGCTTTAAAGTACATGAGGGTGAACTGCACAAAAGAAGTACTACCGGAGTCCTTCAAAGGTGTATCTCCGAAGAAGAGGGAAGGCAACTCTTGGCAGAAATACATGTTGTTCTCGGCGGTCTTCATGCCGCGGCTTGAGCCCTCGTAAGCAAGGCATTGCGGACAAGTTTCTTCTAGCCTACGGCTCGAGCAGACGCTCAAGCCCTTGTCCAACGTTGCGTGGTTGTCAGCTTTTCGCCAATCAAATCGACATGCCTCCCACCGCATTAATAACAATCCCCATTACTTGGACCTTTCCGGTCTGGGCACTTGATATGGTTGGACCCCTTAAAGGGGGAAGCCAAATACTTGCTGGTAATGGTAGATAAATTCACTAAGTGGATAGAGGACAAATCGGTAAAAACAGCCGAGGTTGGGCCAGTGATTGACTTTATATCTGGCGTAGTCCACTGTTACGGTGTCCCGCACAGTATCATCACTGATAATGGCTCCAACTCCACAGCTGAGGAGGTGAAAACTTGGTGCGCTAAGTTGGGCATTAAACTCGACTACGCATCCATATACCACCCTCAAACAAATGGCCAAGTTGAAAGGGCCAAAGGTCTGATCATGAGTGGTATTAAGCCCAGACTAGTGCGCTCTTTACGAGAATCAGACAAGCACAGGGTTGTGGAACTCGATTCTGTACTTTGGGGACTCCGGACCATGCCCAATCGAACAACCAGATACACACTGATACGTCCTTTTTGCATCATGCTTTTATATCAATATTTATTGCATTATGGGCTGTTATTACACATTATATCTCAATACTTATGGCTATTCTCTCTTTTACAAGGTTTACCATGAAGAGGGGGGATGCCGGCAGCTGGAATTCTGGCTGGAAAAGGAGCAAACGTTGGAAACCTATCCTGCATAGCTCCAAAAGTCCTGAAACTCCACGAAACAACTTTTTGGAATTAATAAGAATTTCTGAGTGAAAGAAATAGGCCAGGGGGCCCACACCCTGTCCAGGAGACAGGGGGCGCCACCCCCCTATAGGGCGCGCCCCCTATCTCCTGGCCCCACTGGTGGGCCTCCGGTGTCCATCTTCTGCTATATCATCACTTTTACACTGGAAAAAAAAATCAGGGGCAAGCTTACGGGATGAAACTCCGCCGCCACGAGGCGGAACCTTGGCGGAATCAATCTAGGGCTCTGGCAGAGCTGTTCTGCCGGGGACACTTACCTCCGGGAGGGGGAAATCATCACCAACGATCCTCTCATCGGGAGGGGGTCAATCTCCATCAACATCTTCACCAGCACCATCTCCTCTCAAACCCTAGTTCATCTCTTGTATCCAATCTTGTATCAAAACCACAAATTGGTACCTGTGTGTTGCTAGTAGTGTTGATTACTCCTTGTAGTTGATACTAATTGGTTTATTTGGTGGAAGATCATATGTTCAGATCCTTTATGCATATTATTACTCCTTTGATTATGAACATGAATATGCTTTGTGAGTAGTTACATGTGTTCCTAAGGACATGGGAGAAGTCTTGCTATTAGTAGTCATGTGAATTTGGTATCCATTCGATATTTTGATGAGATGTATGTTGTCTTTTCCTCTAGTGGTGTTATGTGAACGTCGACTACATGACACTTCACCATTATTTGAGCCTAGAGGAAGGCATGTGGAAGTAATAAGTAGATGATGGGTTGCTAGAGTGACAGAAGCTTAAACCCTAGTTTACGCGTTGCTTCATTAGGGGTTGATATGGATCCATATGTCTAATGATGTGGTTAGATTTACCTTAATACTTCTTTTGTAGTTGCAGATGCTTGCAATAGGGGTTAATCATAAGTGGGATGCTTGTCTAGGTTAGGGCAGTACCCAAGTACTAGTCCACCCACATATCAAATTATCAAAGTATCGAACGTGAATCATTTGAGCGTGATGAAAACTAGCTTGACGATAATTCCCAATGTGTCCTCGGGAGCTCCTTTCTCATTATTAAAAATTGTCCAGGCTTCCTTTGCTACATAAAGGATTGGGCCACCTTGCTGCACTTTATTTACTTGTTGCTCGTTACTATTTATCTTATCACAAAACAATCTATTACCTACAATTTCAGTGCTTGCAGAGAAAACCTTACTGAAAACCGCGTATCATTTCCTTCTGCTCCTCTATGGGTTCGACACTCTTACTTATTGAAAGGACTACAATAGATCCCCTAAACTTGTGGGTCATCAAGACTCTTTTCTGGCGCCATTGGCAGGGAGTGTAGCGCTTTTGGTGAGTGGAACTTGGTAAGGAAACATTTATATAGTGTGCTGAAATTTTCTGTTACTTGTCAGTATGGAAACTAATCCTTTGAGGGGCTTGCTTGGGGTATCTTCACCCCAACCAGAAGAGCAAAGAGTTGCTCCTCAACCTACTGAACTTGATGAAAATATTTACTTTGAGATTCCTTCGGGTATGATAGAGAAACTGCTACCAAATCCATTTGCAGGAGATGGAACATTGCACCCCGATTTACACCTTATCTTTGTGGATGAAGTTTGTGGATTATTTAAGCTTGCAGGTATTCCCGATGATGTTGTAAAAAGGAAGGTGAGGGAGTCCCGGACTAGGGGGTGTTCGGATAGCCGAACTATCATTATCGGCCGGACTCCAAGACTATGAAGATACAAGATTGAGGACTTCGTCCCGTGTCCGGATGGGACTTTCTTTGGCGTGGAAGGCAAGCTTGGTGATACGGATATGTAGATCTCCTACCATTGTAACCGACTCTGTGTAACCCTAGCCCTCTCCGGTGTCTATATAAACCGGATGGCTTTAGTCCGTAGGACGAACAACAATCATACCATAGGCTAGCTTCTAGGGTTTAGCCTCCTTGATCTCGTGGTAGATCTACTCTTGTAACACACATCATCAATATTAATCAAGTAGGACGTAGGGTTTTACCTCCATCAAGAGGGCCCTAACCTGGGTAAAACATCGTGTCCCTTGTCTCCTGTTACCATCCGCCTAGATGCACAGTTCAGGACCCCCTACCCGAGATCCGCCGGTTTTGACACCAACAGAAGGTCTTCCCTTTATCTTTGAAGGGAGATGCAATGACATGGTATAGGCTATGTGATGATACAAGATCTTGGAATTATAAGCGATTGAAGTTGGAATTTCACCAGAAGTTCTATCCTATGCATCTTGTTCATCGTGATCGTAATTACATATATAATTTCTGGCCTCGCGAAGGAGAAAGCATCGCTCAAGCTTGGGGGAGGCTTAAGTCATTGTTATATTCATGCCCCAATCATGAGCTCTCGCGGGAAATGATTATTCAGAATTTCTATGCTCGGATTTCTCTTGATAATCGCAACCTGCCCGATACTTCCTGTGCTGGTTCTTATATGCTGAAGACTATTGATTTCAAATGGGACTTATTGGAAAGAATTAAATGCAACTCTGAAGATTGGGGTTCCGACGATGGTAAGGAGTCAGGTATGACACCTAAGTTCGATTGTGTTAAATCTTTTATGGATACCAATGTTTTTCGTGGATTTAGCGCTAAGTATGGACTTGACTCTGAGATAGTAGCTACTTTTTGTGAATCTTTTGCTACTCAGATTGATCTCCCTAAAGAGCAGTGGTTTAAATATAATCCTCCTGTTGAAGTGAAAGTAGTTGCACCTATTACAGTCGAATAAAAGACTATTACCTATAGTGATCCTATTGTTCCTACTGCTTATGTTGAAAAACCTCCTTTTCCTGTTAGGATATAGGATCGTGCTAAAGCTTCGACTGTTGTTCGTAAGAGTAATACTAGGACTTATACACCTCCTGAGAAAATTAATGTTGAACCTAGTATTGCTATGGTTAAAGATCTCTTGGATGAGGACTTAGATGGGCATGTTATTTCTTTCTTGGGTGAGACTACTAATATTGCTAGACCTGATACTAAGATACCTAGACCTGTCGTAGGCACGCCTGTTATTTCTGTTAAATTAGGAGATCATTGTTATCATGGCTTATGTGATATGGGTGCAAGTGCTAGTGCGATACCTTATGATTTCTATAAAGAAATTATGCACGACATTGCACCCGTTGAATTAGAAGACATAACCTTCCCGTTTAAATTCTTGGCGAGCCCACTCCACCCAAGGGTGATCCCGTGTTTGAACTTAAACCATTACCTGATAATCTTAAGTATGCTTATCTTGATGAAAAAGAAATATATCCTATTATTATTAGTGCTAACCTTTCAGAGAAAGAAGAGGAAACATTATTGAAAACTCTGAAGAAGCACCGTGCAGCTATTGGATATACTCTGGACGATCTTAAGGGCATTAGTCCCACATTATGTCAACATAAGATTTCAGTGGAGAAAGATGACAAACCAGTTAGAGATCCTCAAGGACGATTAAATCCCAAGATGAAGGAAGTGGTAAGAGAGGAGATACTAAAGCGCCTTGAGGCAGGTATTATTTATCCCGTTGCTGATAGTGAATGGATAAGCCCTGTCCATTGTGTCCCTAAAAAGGGAGGTATTACCGTTGTTCCTAATGATAAAGATGAATTGATCCTGCAAAGAATTATTACAGGTTATAGGATGGTAATTGATTTCCGTAAGTTAAATAAAGCTACTAAGAAAGATCATTACCCTTTACCTTTTATTGATCAAATGCTAGAAAGGCTATCCAAACACACACATTTTTGCTTTCTAGATGGTTATTCTGGTTTCTCTCAGATACCTGTGTCAGCGAAGGATCAATCTAAAACTACTTTTACTTGCCCTTTTGGTACTTTTTCTTATAGACGTATGCCTTTTGGTTTATGTAATGCACCTGCTACCTTTCAAAGATGCATGATGGCTATATTCTTCGATTTTTGTGAAAAGATTTGTGAGGTATTCATGGATGACTTCTCCGTCTATGGATCCTCCTTTGATGATTGTTTGAGCAACCTTGATCGAGTTTTGTAGAGATGCGAAGACACTATTCTCGTCCTGAATTGGGAAAAGTGTCACTTTATGGTTAATGAAGGCATTGTCTTGGGGCACAAGATCTCCGAGAGAGGTATTGAAGTTGATAAAGCCAAAGTTGATGCTATTGAAAAGATGCCATGTCCCAAGGACATAAAGGGTATAAGAAGTTTCCTTGGTCATGCCGGTTTTTATAGGAGGTTCATTAAGGACTTTTCTAGAATCTCTAGGCCTCTGACTAATTTATTGCAAAAAGATATCCCTTTTGTCTTTGATGATGATTGTGTAGAAGCTTTTGAAACTCTTAAGAAAGCTTTGATCACTGCACCTGTTGTTCAGCCACCTGATTGGAATTTACCTTTTGAAATTATGTGCGATGCTAGTGATTATGTTGTAGGTGTTGTTCTTGGGCAAAGAGTTGATAAGAAATTAAATGTTATCCAGTATGCTAGTAAGGCTCTTGATACTGCCCAGAGAAATTATGCTACTACTGAAAAAGAGTTCTTAGCAGTTGTGTTTGCATGTGATAAGTTTAGACCTTATATTGTTGATTCCAAGGTTACTATTCACACTGATCATGCTGCTATTAAATATCTTATGGAAAAGAAAGATGCTAAGCCTAGACTCATTAGATGGGTTCTCTTTCTCCAAGAATTTGACTTGCATATTATTGATAGAAAAGGAGCTGAGAACCCCGTTGCAAATAACTTGTCTAGGTTAGAGAATGTTCTTGATGACCCACTGCCTATTAATGGTAGCTTTCCTGATGAACAATTAGCGGTCGTCAATGCTTCTTGTACTGCTCCTTGGTATGCTGATTATGCTAATTACATTGTTGCTAAATTTATACCGCCTAGTTTCACATACTAGCAAAAGAAAAAGTTCTTTTATGATTTAAGGCATTACTTCTGGGATGATCCACACCTTTATAAAGAAGGAGTAGATGGTGTTATTAGACGCTGTGTGCCTGAGCATGAACAGGAATAGATTCTACGTAAGTGTCACTCTGAATCTTATGGAGGACACCACGCTGGAGATAGAACTGCACACAAGGTACTACAATCTGGTTTTTATTGGCCTACTCTTTTCAAAGATGCTTGTAAGTTTGTCTTATCCTGTGATGAATGCGAAAGAATAGGTAACATTAGTAGACGACAAGAAATGCCTATGAATTACTCTCTTGTTATTGAACCGTTTGATGTTTGGGGCTTTGATTATATGGGACCTTTTCCTGCCTCTAATGGTTATACACATATTTTAGTTGTTGTTGATTACGTTACTAAGTGGGTAGAAGCTATTCCAACTAGTAGTGCCGATCATAACACTTCTATTAAAATGCTTAAAGAAGTTATTTTTCCGAGGTTTGGAGTCCCGAGATATCTTATGACTGATGGCGGTTCACATTTTATTCATGGTGCTTTCCGTAAGATGCTTGCTAAGTATGATGTCAATCGTAGAATAGCATCTCCTTATCATCCGCAGTCTAGTGGTCAAGTAGAGTTAAGCAATAGAGAGCTTAAATTAATTTTGCAAAAGAATGTGAATAGATCTAGAAAGAATTGGTCCAAAAAACTTGATGATGCATTATGGGCCTATAGAACTGCATACAAAAATCCTATGGGTATGTCTCCTTATAAGATGGTTTATGGAAAAGCGTGTCATTTACCTCTTGAAGTTGAACATAAGGCATATTGGGCTATCAAAGAGCTCAATTATGACTTCAAACTTACCGGTGAGAAGAGGTTATTTGATATTAGCTCACTTGATGAATGGAGAACCCAAGCATATGAGGATGCCAAGGTTTTCAAAGAAAAAGTCAAACGCTAGCATGATAAGAGGATACAAAAGGGTGAGTTTAACGTAGGAGATTATGTTTTATTATTCAACTCTCGTTTAAGATTTTTTGCAGGAAAACATCTCTCAAAATGGGAAGGTCCCTACGTTATCGAGGAGGTCTACCATTCTGGTGCTATAAAAATCAACAACTTCGAAGGCACGAATCCGAGGGTGGTAAACGGTCAAAGAATTAAACACTATATTTCAGGTAATCCTATCAATGTTGAAACTAATATTATTGAAACCATAACCCCTAAGGAATACACAAGGGACACTTTCCAGAATGTTCCAGACCCCGAAAAGGCATATGTATGTGGTACGGTAAGTAAACCGACTCCAAAACAACTCCAATGGCAATTTTTATCAGTTTTGGATTATTTAAGAATTTTAGGAAGAAAGAAGTAGTCTGAAAGGGACACGAGGCTCCCATGAGAGAGGAGGGCGCCCCCCTGTAGGGCGCGCCCCCTGTCTCGTGGGCACCTCGTGTGCCTCCCGGACTCAGTTTTCTTGTATGTTACGTATTTTGGTCGGTAAAAATTCATTATATATACTCCCGAAGGTTTTGACCACCATATCACGCAAATATCCTTTGTTTCCATTTCAAGCTATTTCTGTTTCAGATCTAGAGCATCATGGAGTCTCCAAGCGGTCCCAAGGACAAGTTTTTCGAGAGGGTTATCAACCCCTATCTCGCGGAGGTGCTGCAACACCCTCAAACCATTGAGATGCGTGAGGGGGTGCTGCACATCCGCGATGTGGAGGGACCAAGGCGTACCCGAAGCGTGGAGACAAAGCTCGAAGCCATGGAGTAGGAAGTTTTCAAGTGTCAAGGGATGGTGGAGTGTGGACTCAACGCCAACCAGATGATGATCACGGAGTTCACCAACAATCACAAGCTAGATGCTAAAGTCATTGGGGAGACCATCTTCAAGCTTCAAGAGAAAATCGAGCACCTCCAAGCCCAAATCTATGACCTGCAAAACCAGAACTGTGAGTATGAATATAGATTCAAACGAATGAGTTTGGCTACAGACTTAAGGATCCCGGAGACTCGATCATCCTTTTATGATGGAGAACCTATGCCTTGGATGACGAACGACAAGCCTACATCAACAACAACTCCTACTTCACCACCTCCGAGGAAATAATCACATGGGTATGGGAACTCCCCTTGGCAACTTCCAAGCTTGGGGGAGGTGCCCTGGTATCGTATCACCATCACACTCCTATCTTCACTGCTTTATTTAGTTCGATCCTTTTAGTAGTGTCTTGATTTAGTAGTTGAAGTTTTGATATCAAGTAGTTTGAGTTTCGCTTTGTGATCTCTTTATGTAATCAAGTCCGTGTGCTATCTATAATAAAGTTTAGTGTTGAGTCAGGGGCTTTGCTATGTGCTATCATCTTTAGAAAGTAGAAAGAATAAAAGAGTTCATATTGATCTTATGGATAGTTATAACTTCACACATAGAAAGTATGAGGCATAAAAATTGTTGAGAGTTGATGAACGTAGCCTTGGTCATCGTTGCAATTAATAGGAAGTGATAAGGAAAGAGGGGTTCAAATATAAATATATTATCTTGGACACCTTTTATGATTGTGAAGCACTCATTACGTATGACGTGCTAAAAGAGTTGGTTGGACAAGGAAGACAACATAATGGTTTATGTTTTCTGATATCTCAGTTAAAGTATATTGTCATTGACCTTCCAAACATGTGAGCTTGCCTTTCCCCCTCATGCTAGCCAAATTCCTTGCACCAAGTAGAAATACTACTTGTGCTTCCAAATATCCTTAAACCAAGTTTTTGCCATGAGAGTCCACCCTACCTACCTATGGATTGAGTAAGATCCTTTAAGTAAGTTGTCATCGGTGCAAGCAATAAAAATTGCTCTCTAAATATGTATGACTTATTAGTGCAAAGAAAATAAGCTTTGTACGAACTTGTTGTGGAAGTAATAAAAGCGACGAACTGCATAATAAAGGTCCACATACAAGGGGCAATATAAAGTGACGTTCTTTTGCATTAAGACTTTATGCATCAACCCTAAACGCGCATGACAACCTCTACTTCCCTCTGCGAAGGGCCTATATTTTACTTTATGTTTTTATTTTATGCTTGAGTCAATGTGATCCTCACCTTTCCCTTTTTACTTTATCCTTTGGCAAGCTCCTCGTGTTTGAAAGATCATGATATATATATCCAATTGGATGTAAGTTAGCACGGGCTATTATTGTTGACATCACCTGAAGGTGAATATGTTGGGAGGCAACACAATAAGCCCCTATCTTTCTTAGTGTCCGGCTGAAACTCTATAACCACAAGTACTGCGTGAGTGTTAGCAATTGTAGGAGACTACGAGATAGTTGAGTATGTGAGCTTGTTGAAAAGCTCTATTATTGACTCTTTCTGATGTTACAATAAATTACAATTGCTTCAATGACTGAGATTATAGTTTGTTAGTTCCCAATGAAGTTTTTGAACCATACTTGACATTGTGAATTGCTTGTTACTTGAGCATAGGAAATCATATGACAAAATCTATATATGTTGCTGTTATTAGAATGATCATGATGCCCTCATGTCCGTATTTTATTTTTATTGACACCTCCATCTCTAAACATGCGGATATATTTTTTGATTTCGGCTTCCGCTTGAGGACAAGCGAGGTCTAAGCTTGGGGGAGTTGATACGTCCATTTTGCATCATGCTTTTATATCAATATTTATTGCATTATGGGCTGTTATTACACATTATATCTCAATACTTATGGCTATTCTCTCTTATTTTACAAGGTTTACCATGAAGAGGGGGGATGCCGGCAGCTGGAATTCTGGCTGGAAAAGGAGCAAACGCTGGAAACCTATCCTGCACAGCTCCAAAAGTCCTGAAACTCCACGAAACAACCTTTTGGAATTAATAAGAATTTCTGAGCGAAAGAAATAGGCCAGGGGGCCCACACCCTGTCCAGGAGACAGGGGGCGCCCCCCCTATAGGGCGCGCCCCTATCTCCTGGACCCCTGGTGGGCCTCCGCGTCCATCTTCTGCTATATCATCACTTTTACCCTGGAAAAAAATCGAGGGCAAGCTTACGGGACGAAACTCCGCCACCACGAGGCGGAACCTTGGCGGAATCAATCTAGGGCTCTGGCGGACCTGTTCTGCCGGGGACACTTCCCTCCGGGAGGGGGAAATCATCTCCAACGTCATCACCAACGATCCTCTCATCGGGAGGCGGTCAATCTCCATCAACAGCTTCACCAGCACCATCTCCTCTCAAACCCTAGTTCATCTCTTGTCTCCAATCTTGTATCAAAACCACAAATTGGTACCTGTGTGTTGCTAGTAGTGTTGATTACTCCTTGTAGTTGATACTAATTGGTTTATTTGGTGGAAGATCATATGTTCAGATCCTTTATGCATATAATTACTCCTCTGATTATGAATATGAATATGCTTTGTGAGTACTTACGTTTGTTCCTGAGGACATGGGAGAAGTCTTGCTATTAGTAGTCATGTGAATTTGGTATTCGTTAGATATTTTGATGAGATGTATGTTATCTTTTCCTCTAGTGGTGTTATGTGAACGTCGACTACATGACACTTCACCATTATTTTGGCCTAGAGGAAGGCATGTGGAAGTAATAAGTAGATGATGGGTTGCTAGAGTGATAGAAGCTTAAACCCTAGTTTATGCGTTGCTTTGTTAGGGGTTGATATGGATCCATATGTCTAATGTTGTGGTTAGGTTTACCTTAATACTTCTTTTATAGTTGCGGATGCTTGCAATAGGGGTTAATCGTAAGTGGGATGCTTGTCCAAGTTAGGGCAGTACCCAAGTACCAGTCCACCCACATATCAAATTATCAAAGTACCGAACGTGAATCATTTGAGCGTGATGAAAACTAGCTTGACGATAATTCCCAATGTGTCCTGGGAGCTCCTTGCTCATTATTATAAATTGTCCAGGCTTATGCTTTGCTAAATAAAGGATTGGGCCACCTTGCTGCACTTTATTTACTTTATTTACTTGTTGCTTGTTACTATTTATCTTATCACAAAACTATCTATTACCTACAATTTCAGTGCTTGCAGAGAAAACCTTACCGAGAACCGCGTATCATTTCCTTCTGCTCCTCGTTGGGTTCGACACTCTTACTTATCGAAAGGACTATGCGAGATCCCCTACACTTGTGGGTCATCACACACCTTTCTTTATCGTGTACGACGCAGAGGCCATATTGCCCTGCGACATTATTCATGACTCACATAGAGTGCGCATGTACGAAGAGAGAGCAGCCGAACTAGATCGGCAAGATGACGTAGACAGACTTGAAGAGGAGTGCGATGTTGCTAAAGCATGTTCCTATTCTATCAACAACAAGTCGGGCGTTACGAAAGCAGAAAAGTGCGGGTTAAAACATACAATGTCAGAGAACTTGTTTTACGCCTCTCGAAAAAGAAAAAGGACAAGCTCAAACCCAAATGGGAGGGGCCCTTCATCATAGATGAAGTCCTTACTGGGTGAGCCTATCGCCTTCGGAATGCAGAGGATAATTGCCTCGAGCCAAACCCATGGAATGCTGCCCGGCTCCGAAGATTCTACCCATAGTTCGGCCTCCTTAGGTTTCATTTTAACTAGGTTTTTTCCTTTTTCTCTCCATTTTTATTTTTTTCCTTTTTTCTCTCAAATATATGTTCAGATCAACTACATTACTCGGGGTACACATCTTTAAATGTATAAACCCCGCCATACATGAGGGCTTCTTTTAACGAAGCATTCTATTGAAAAGCTTATAAGCTTCTTTTCGTCCATAACGATTGTTGCTTCTGCCATTTTATACACCTCTATGACTTAAGTTTTTGCCAAGCTGGTTTGCCTTGCTCCTGTGTTTATACCCTACATTCCCGGTTGTTTGGCTAGGGTGTAAAGGGAGTACCTCTGCGATTGCTACAACCGGGTTATTTGGACCTGTACCTGAGATGGGTGAAGCTAAAAGCTAGCGTTCTTAAGGGAATAAGTGGTCGGCACGTATACAATAGATTATTTTTTGGAATAACTATGGAATTGGCTGCCTATACTTTGGATACGAGCCTAAGAACGCACCATTCAGCATGCTAACCCAAGGAAAGGAACCCCTAATGGTACTATTTTTCTTGGAAGATGTTTCTTACATTAAATAGTAATATAACATAACTCCCCAAACACATTTTGTCTGTTCGAGCAATATGACCGGATTGCCTAGTTTCCAGAGATACTAAACATTTCTTAGTTAAACACAGTATATGGAAACACTAAACCGAAGGTCTACGATGATAAAAAAATTATAAGTTCGGCAGGAGATAAGTTCGGTCATAAAGTACATTGATACATATAATCGAATGCCTACTCTCTTTCTACGCCATCTAATAGGCTATCTAGTTTACAATCGTGTTGCGAATATTTCGCCACTGTCATTACTTGGTCATATACCAAGCTTACAGGAATTTCCTTCCCGTCAGCTCCTTGAGGTCCAACTCGGGCCATATGATTCGGATCGAGTTTGGTGTAGCGTGTCTTCACCATGGCCTATGCCTCTTGTGCAACTTCACGACATGCAACCATCTTCCACAGCTCGAAGCGACACCGAGCACCCTTGAAAAGATCTGCCAACCCCTCCATGCTTTCTGGAGGGGCATCAGATGGCCATAAGGCTTTGGCCATATTCTTCATGGCCTTTCGGGCACGCTCGTGCAGCTTTGACAGTTCTTTTAGAACATTTCTTTGCAGCCCGGACACTTCCTCCTCGTGGCGGCCGGTCAACATACTTGTATCAACCGAACTATAACATTCCGTATTATATGATTATATCAATACTCCAGATGGTTCAAAAGGCATACCGAATATGCCACCCTTCAGCTTCTAGTTTTCCTATTGCGCCTCCAAGAGTTGAGCCTTTAAGGTCTTTATCTCTTCGGCCTGCTTCTTCACTTCTTCTTCTAGTTTTTATCTTTTCTATAGTACATTGGGGCACTCTTCATTTCTTCAAGCTCGGTGACAGTGGCATTTAGCTGTGTCCGGCTTGTCTCGAGCTCCTGGGACAATGCACTGTTCTTCTCCTTGAGAACCTGCGGTCATAAACGATCCTCAAATCGGTTGGTTCCTACCTCTTTAAGTCCCGGGGCTACTGCTATCTATCTACTAAGTCTGCATAAATTTATACCACTGTATCTTTTGAGAATAGGCGAACAACTCCTGTAAGTCCGTCCCGGGCATCTCGGATGTATGCGCCCACGGTGCTAAGGGCGGTAAATTCCTACTATGTTAAAGCAGGGGTGCGCAGGGCTTCTTTCAAGTGTCGATGATTCATCTCACTTTCCACTTCGGAGTTGGTGACGGACACCTCTTCCGGCTCTTGATGGGGCGGATGAGTCTGCGCCGCGCCAACATGCGCCCCAGTCCTAGTTGACGTCTCCAGCGCCGGATTGGCTGCGACTCAGCTGGTCGGGGTCTTGTTTATGGTCCGCCGAGTACCCCTCCTGAGATAATAGAAGGAGGATGAAAAATGACAATTCGGCTTCACGCCTAAATATTAAATAAGGCACTCCTGGCCTCTTGTCGCTTCGGACGACCACCCCTTGAGGGTGCCATCCTTCTTCTGGTTGTCTATCCTTGGGTACGATTTGCTGAGTGCCGATCCTGCGAAGTACGGTCCAGTGCGAAGAGTAAGTTATGAGCATAAATGTCACTCCTTTTTTATTTCCGAACACTTACCTTAACGAAGGGGTAGAGATCGGGGTAATCGGCCATGATGGCTACTTCCGAGCCGTCAAGGCTCGGTTGGTAATAGACTCCATCTTCAAATTCCACAAATATATCCGGATCTTCATGGAATCCGGGGTCTTTGTGACGTGAATGGTCTTCTGGTTGGGGAGGAGGGCAATGGATGGTCTTGACTACCTTCCGCCATGACTGTTTTTGAAACAACCAGAATATTCAGTTAATACACCCCAATGATAAAAAAAGGTGTTGAATGACTAAACTTACCCAGTCAACGGGGTTGTACATCGAGAAACTGTCCCGGCATTGTAGACGGGCGAAGTCTTTTTTTCCTCTCCCTTATAAAGGTCCACAGACATGGCGGCCAATGCGGCCTGGTTATCCGGACCCTTTCCCGTATAGCGAGACACGTCGTCCTCCCTGGTGTAGTTGCATAAAGGACCCTGTCGGTGTCAAAACCGGTGGATCTCGGGTAGGGGGTCCTGAACTGTGTGTCTAGGCGGATGGTAACAGGAGACAAGGGACACGATGTTTTACCCAGGTTCGGGCCCTCTTGATGGAGCTAAAACCCTACGTCCTGCTTGATTGATATTGATGATGTGGTTATTACAAGAGTAGATCTACCACGAGATCAAGGAGGCTAAACCCTAGAAGCTAGCCTATGGTATGATTGTTGTTCGTCCTATGGACTAAAACCATCCGGTTTATATAGACAGCGGAGAGGGCTAGGGTTACACAGAGTCGGTTACAATGGTAGGAGATCTACATATCCATATCGCCAAGCTTGCCTTCCACGCCAAGGAAAGTCCCATCCGGACACGGGACGAAGTCTTCAATCTTGTTGCTTCATAGTCTTGGAGTCCGGCCGATGATGATAGTTCGGCTATCCAGACACCCCCTAGTCCAGGACTCCCTCAGTAGCCCCTGAACCAGGCTTCAATGATGACGAGTCCGGCGCGCATATTGTCTTCGGCATTGCAAGGCGGGTTCCTCCTCCGAATAATTCATAGAAGATCGTGAACACCAGGATAGTGTCCGGCTCTGCAAAATAAATTCCACATACCACCGTAGAGAGAATAATATTTACACAAGTTCAATCTGCTGACGTATTTTGTGGCGTGACATCACACCACCACCAAGCCTTTACTCGAATTGTTTTTATTGTACCACCTCAGCGCGTTTAGCGAAGCGGTTTCCTTGGCACGTCTTGTCGAAGCAGAGATCGTGTTCCCCTTATTCCGGGATTCCCATCAACACGGACGTGGGTAAGCCAACCGCGCCATTGATTGTGGCGCTTGGGAGATAAGCGAGTTTTATCAGGCCGATGGGGACGCATGGTTTCGTCCGCCCATATAAGGGGATAAAGATCCACCCTTTTACCTACGCCTTCTTCCTCCTTTGCTTATCCATCTCCACGAACTCGAGCTTCAGCGCCCAAGTCCGCACATCTCACCTCAACCTTCTCCAACTATGTCCGGAGCGGGAGGCAAGTGGATGGCCTCCTCCGTCACGGAGGGGCACATCAAGAAGCTACGCAGCGCCGGATATCTGTCCAGCGACATCGCGCACCGGCTCCCCGACAAGGGGGAGCTCATCCCCACACCCAGGCCCCATGAGAGGGTAGAATTCCTTTCCCATTTCCTCTACGGACTGGGCTTCCCACTCCATCCCTTTGTCCAGGGGCTCATGTTCTACTACGGCCTGGATTTCCATGATCTGGCCCCGAATTTCATCCTCAACATCTCGGTGTTTATCGTCGTGTGTGAGGCCTTCCTCTGCATCCAGCCCCACTTCGGCTTGTGGCTCAAGACCTTCAGTGTCAAGACGAAGGTTGTGAAGGGCAGCCAAGCGGAGTGCGGAGGCGCCATGGTGGGCAAGATGCCCAACGTTACTTGGCTCGAGGCCACCTTCGTGGAAACCATTAAGGGGTGGCAATCGGGGTGGTTCTACATCACCGAGCCACGTGCCCTGAATGGGCAGCGGCCCCCGAATTCAGATCTGGCATCCCCATACGGCTCACCTCCTGGAAAGAGAGTGGGCGGACATGGGGTGATTCGGAGGAGCTGACCGGACTCCAAGCCTACATCCAAAAGCTAGTGAACAAGAAGCTCAAGCTTGTCAACATAGTCCAGGTCATGCTCATCCGCCGGATTCTCCCGTGCCAACAACGGGACTTCAATATGTGGGAGTTTGATTCGGTGCAGCACCAGACTTTGAGCAGGCTGTTCGACACTTTGTACGAAGAGGCCTGGAGGGTACTGTTTAAGGGCGCCGAGGCTCCCGCATCCGCTACCGAAAATCGCGGATTCAGCTCGCAGCTTCCAGCTAGCGAGGTAAGCGATTTTACCCTTTATGGGACACTTGTTTTCCATAGTTTGACTCCATGCGAGATCTAAACTCCCTCTCCTTTGACAGGACTGGCTGAAGAAGGCCGAGCGGACTAACTGTCCCGCCCCTTTGCCAGAAGACCCAACGGACGCCCGCTTAACGAGGCTGCTGGTTCCGGCACCCCACGTGGTGCCGGAGAAGAAGGCCAAGAAAACGGCCACGGGCACTCGAAAGAGTTCCGGTTTTCAGATGTCATCGGACTTATTGTCCAATGGCTCTGAGGCGGACTCCTCCCACGAAGGAGAGGAGGAGAAGAAAGAGGCCTCTCCCCCAGCGGGGGGAGGGAAGAAAACGAAGGCCTCCCCAACGAGGGAGGCCGAAGGGTCCAAGAAGGGAAGGACTCTTCCCACGGACTACTTTGCCAACGCCGGCGACGACGACGAGGATTGGCCTTCAAGGGCCAAGCCCCTAGCGAGATCGTAAGTATCCAGACTCCCGAATAACATCATGATTTTTCTTTTTGCCACATGGTGTCTTTCTAATGCCGCATACAACCCTGCAGCCGCCCAAGGATGATCTTCCCGCTTCGTCGAGCGGGTCCTTGGTGCGTTGGATATGGATTCCCTTCCGACCGCCTCCACCCCCCGTGATGCGGACGATGCCGAGGTGGGATCTCGGGAAGGGACCCGCCAGGAGGAGGAGGCCCTAGAGGTGCCGCAGGGCAACCTCCCGGACTTTGCACAGGACTCCGCACCGGAACCTATAGTGGTTCTGGAGTCCGGCGGGCGGCCCCTTCGTAAGAAGGGCAAGACCGTGGCGCCGGTGGCCTCCGTCCAACCGGAGGCGCCGGATAGCTTGCTGGAGGCGCTCAACGGCGCTTCCATCAAAGAGGAACACCGCACCATCATGAGTGCGGTGATTCAGAAGGTTCAGCTCGCCAAGAGCAGGCTGACCGAAGCCTGCAGCAGCCTTTTAACAGGCTTTGAGGTAAGAATTTTGATATATGTAAAATAGTACCGCATAGACAGTAGCCCCTGATGCTCGGTTCGGTGTTCGGAAATAAAAGCCGGACTGAGGATCTAAAAAGATATACGCAGGAGTCATAAAAAATATGTCAATATGGGATTGCAGGCTGTGCTGCTGACCTCTGCTGCATTGATTGCGGAGGTCAATACTTTGAAGCAAAGCCTCGAGCGGTCCAAGAACGAGCTCGGCCGTGCCAAGAAGCAGCTCGAGGACAAGGAAGGTGAGTAACACCTTATTAAAATTGTACCTTACCGAAAAGGATTTGGTTGCAATAAGAATGACAAGGATAACGTGGGTATTGCAGGGGCCACGAATGAGGTGGCGACCCTGAAGGAGGCGGTGTCCGCGGCCGAACATAATGCGGCCGTGGAGCGCACCGAGCGAGAGAAGCAGGAGGCGTGGGTGGCGGAGGTACAGCAAGAGCTCCAGGCTCTTGTGGAAAAACATGAGAGTCTGGAGCGCGACTCGAAGACTCGAGAGTCCGAGCTTGCATCGGCTCTTGAGAATGCCAAAGCCGCTAAGGCCGAAGCCTACAAGGCCCTCCAGGAAATCGAGGCGTTGAAGAAAATAGCGGCGGGTAAGACATTTTTCATGCAAAGCAAGCATGTGAGTGTGAATTACCTATCACTTACCCGAATTCGGAGCTCTCCAGGAGCGTTCATAGATCTGCCCCGCAGCGTGTCCGATGCTGCCGCTTTCTATAGGGCCGAGGAGGGGAGCTCGACGGAGAAGGTCTTCTGGTCTCAGTATGCTGAGGCCGGACATCCGGTGCCCCTTAGCGACCCGCTGAAGCAGTTGGTCGAGCTCCACAAGGTGGCCGAACAGGCCATGAAGGGCCTCATAGTTCGGCTGTGGCCCAAGGAGGCCATGCTTGGGAGCTACTTCGGCCTGTTGCGGCGGCTGGTGGATGCGTGTCCATGGGTTGAAGTCATCAAGCACTCCGCCTGTATTGAAGGTGCCCGTCGGGCCCTTGCCCGCGCAAAGGTGCAATTGGGCAAGATGGATGCTGAGAAGCTTGTGACGGACACGCCACCGCCAGGCAAGGAGTATCGCACGCCCGAGATGTATTATAAGACTGACCTGAAGGGTGCCCGCATTATTGCGGATGAGTGCTCCAAAGATGTAATATTTGAGTAGACTCGCATTTTGTTATCCTGTACGCTGAAAACTTTGTTCATATGCACTAAGCAACGCTTGTTAATTTAAAATATTACCTTCTGTGCGGCCGTTTATCAAATCTGAGAGATGGCAAGTTGTCGGCTTCAGCCCCCATGCCACGAGTGCTGGGGTGTTCGGGATAAATTTGAGCACTCTTGTTCCCATTTTTGGGTCCATCTAAGGAGGCGCTCAACACAACGAACGAGGCAACCGGACTTATAATGCTTGAACACTCTCACTTAGCCATAGAATTCTATAATTTTAAATTTCGGCGAAGCCCCTAGTGTTCGGAAGGCCGAATTTGGGGCGCCATCCACGCCTAGGCCGGACAAAGCCGGTTCCTCGCTCTAAGCGGCATAAGTCTTTAGGGACTCGAAAAAAACCTCTCGAACAGCGACCGGCTCTCGCCTCATCATGACGGTCAGTTTTAGCTTTCTCCACTGAGGCGCTCGCCCAGCTCAACTGGGGCGCAATCGCAGTGGTTCTCCCAGTGCTACCTTAGCCGATACAACGGAACGTAAGGTACCAAAACATGGGAGCCGGGAAAACCCAACTATTGACCCAAGACATGATTCGGAGCCGATGCATATAATGCTATAAGTTCGGGGTGCCGCACTTGTGAAAGTGTTCGGACTTATCACACCATGATGCGGGAAACATAAGCCCCTGGTGTATTTAGCCGTACCAAAGTGTACGGATGCAACATGTCATAAATGAACATATGTATAAGAAAGAAATGCAATTATAAGCAAAAAGGTGCTGCATTGTTTATTCAAGAAATACTGCCGTGAATGCAGAACGATACAAATAGTGCGATAAGCAAGGGATGGGACTATTAAACATGTCCCCCTCCAGGGGTAGGCTGCGGAATGGTGTATAAAACAGATTTAATGCTCGTAATGGAGACCACCTGGATATTCGTCGTAGCCTTTCTCCTTCCCTGGCTGTTGCATCGTGAGTTCGGCAGGTCTACTGCCGGACAGGGCCTCTGATGAACGGAGTCCTGTGGGTAAAAAAAAGAAAAAGAGAAAAAAAGAACGACACACTTGAGAGCCCCTGGTGTGGTTAAGCCGCATTCTGGGCCTATCTGGTCGTGCCCCTCCCCCTATGCCCATGGTATCTGCAGAGCGTAATGATGTACGTGAAGGACCAGTCTTGCAATTTTGCAGGGGCTGGGGTTGGGGCCGCATTGCTACGCGTGCTCGGAACGTGCCAGGTGGTCTTGTTGTAGGTTACTCCAGGCGCGTTTAGCCGTGTCCGGTCGCTTAACGGCCGGACTCGAGAATTGCCATAAGAGGCTGCACTGTACTTCTGTCGCGAGAGCCGTTGTATGTTCCTCCGTTCGGAGAGAGCGTTCAGTGTTTCCGTTGATCGTGATGACTCCTCGAGGGCCTGGCATCTTGAGCTTGAGGTATGCGTAGTGTGGCACCGCGTTGAACTTTGCAAACGCGGTACGTCCAAGCAGAGCATGATAGCCGCTGCGGAACGGAACTATGTCGAAGATTAACTCCTCGCTTCGGAAGTTATCCGGGGATCCGATGACCACTTCCAGTGTAACTGAGCCTGTACAATTGGCCTCTACACCTAGTATGACGCCTTTAAAGGTCGTCTTTATGGGTTTAATCCTTGAGGGGTCTATGCCCATTTTGCGCACTGTATCCTGATAAAGCAGGTTCAGGTGGCTGTCGCCGTCCATCAGGACTCTGGTGAGGTGAAATCCATTGACGATTGGGTCTAAAACCAATGCGGCGAATCCGCCGTGGCGGATGCTGGTGGGGTGGTCCCTTCGATCAAAAGTGATCGGGTAGGAGGACCATGGGTTGAACTTCGGGGCGACTGGCTCCATCGCGTATACATCCCTGAGTGCACGCTTCCGCTCCCTTTTGGGTATGTGGGTTGCGTATATCATGTTCACCGTCCGCACTTGTGGGGGGAAACCCTTCTGTCCTCTATTGTTCGGCGGTCGGGTCTCTTCCTCGTCATCGCTATGCAGCCCCTTGTCGTTGTTTTCGGCAATTAGCTTGCATGCCTGCTTGAATACCCAACAGTCCCTGTTGGTGTGGTTAGCTGGCTTTTCAGGGGTCCCGTGTATCTGGCACGAGCGATCGAGTATTCGGTCCAAATTGGACGGACCCGGAGTAGTTCTTTTGAATGGCTTTTTCCGCTGACCGGGTTTAGAGCCTCTGAATCCGGCATTGACTGTCGTATCCTCATTATTGTCGCTGTTAATGCGGCGTTTGTTCTTGTTGCGACGTGACCTGCCATTGCGTCCTTGATATCCGGACTGCCAGAATTTTTGCTGAGGTTGTTGCTGCGGGCTAGCCAGCTGTCCTCTCCCGCGCAGAAGCGGTCATGAGTGATGTGAGGGCTGCCATGGATTTCGGCTTTTCCTGTCCCAGGTGCCAGGCAAGCCACTCGTCGGGGATGTTATGTTTGAAGGCCGCGAGGGCCTCCGCATCCGGACAATCGACGATTTGATTTTTCTTAGTTAGGAACTGTGTCCAGAATTGTCTAGCCGATTCGGCTGGCTGCTGAATTATATGGCTTAGGTCGTCAGCGTCTGGTGGTCGCACATACGTGCCCTAGAAGTTATCAAGGAATGCGGCTTCCAGGTCCTCCCAACACCCAATTGATTCTGCTGGCAAGCTGTTGAGCCAATGCCGAGCTGGT